>NW_005187410.1:3784199-3795225 GCF_000239375.1 Pundamilia nyererei
CACACTGGTGCAACATGAAAAAAAAAAGGGGGGGTGGGGGGGGTGGAGTTAGAAGAAAGAGAGGGGAAAGGCAGGGTAAGGGGAGAGGGAGTGTAGCCCACTGCTCAGCACTCAGCACACGGAGGAGCTACAGCCTGGTGATGCCTGCTGCAGCCTCTGCAGCTACAGTACAACCCGATGTTGGGAATCATTGATCCGTTCTTCCTCCTTGTACAAGAATACAGGAAGCATGGATCCTGATTAAACGCATGGGTCGACAGAAAAGGGTGCTCTAATGTAGCACATTTAAATGCACCAGTGTTCAGTCACAAAGAGGTGGAAATAATTGGCAGTCATACGAATGACTGTAATTATTATTGTTGCAAATTACTGTTGGGAATATTCTAGGTATAGCTTCATGGGAGCTTCACACCAAACAGTATTAACAGTGTTTTAATAAAGCAAAACTGCAGGACTGAACTGAAATTGAATCTTTAAGAAAACATCTCACGATAACTCCTTTTGTTGTTGTTGTTTAGTGTTAATGATCAAAACACAGCACAGCAGACAAGTATGAAGACGAAGACGCTCCACATTCAGACTGATGTTTTGATTTGCTGTAATTCAAGTCTCACACAGTGGAGGCACAATCAGGTACCCTCACCCTCACGTCAATCACAATGATGAGCTAAATTATTCATTCCTCTATATTTTATTTATGACTGTATTTTCCCATGCCTCCTGAAAGTTCGCAAAAGCCGGTTTGTTGGCAGACACAGAGCTGCCGAAGCATTTCATAGAGACAGGGCTGCTTTTATCTTTCACGCAGGCTGGGAAAGCTGTGGGATGTGCATGTTCTGCAGACAAGCCTTATCATTTATATATAGCCAGTATCATGTTGAGATCTTGAATATTTTTTTATATGCAAAACATTCACTGTTATCTGAGAAAAACGGTTAAGTAGGCCAGCTTTGAATGCGATTACTATATGCGGTGACTTTGAGTAAAAGAAAAAAAAAAATGACACAAAATATCTCTTGATAGAAATATGTATTAATTAGCATCCAGGATACACACCTAATTAAATTTTGTTTTAAGGTATTGTTAGTTAGGATTATAAATTCTTATATAACACATTTAATTTATAATATATAGTTCAAATAATATATCCTAGCCTTCACTGAGAGTAACTCCACTACAGACATCCATTCACAGATGCTGTCTTATGTACACCAGTTCAACTGTTATTAAACACAAATATCTAATCAGCCAATCACATGGCAGCAACTCACTGCATCATGCAGCAGAAGACACATCGTTTGCCATTCTTATCAGCTAAAAACAGGGAACTGAAGCTACAATTCAGACCAAAATTGGACAACAGAAGCTTGACAAAATGTTGCCTGGTCTGATGAGTCTCTGAAGAGTTCTGCTGCAACATTCAGATGGTAGTGGTGTAATGTGGGGGATATTTTTTTGGGCATACTTTGGCCCTCTTAGTACCAACTGAGCATTGTTTAAATGCCACAGCCTCTCTGAGTACTGTTGCTGACCATCCATCCCTTTATAACCACAGTGTACCCATCTAATGATAGCTGCTTTCAGCAGGATAAAGCACCATGAAGCTCAAATCATCTTATCACAGTCCCTCCAGCAGAGCATCTTTTGGATGTGATGGAACCATAGATTTGCGTCATGGACACGTAACCAATAAATCTATAGCAGCTCTCTATAGCAATGCTCTCATATCAGTATGGACCAAAATCTCTGAGGAAGTTTTCCAGCACTGTGCTGAACGCCACAAAGAATTCTGAAGAGGGTCCAGCTGGTACTAGCAAAGTGTACTTACCTTAACAAAGTGACTAGTGAATGTGTATTGCTAGTCACATGTAGTTCCCACCTTTTGACATAAAAACATTTATATTCTAGATTCTGCCATTCACAATTATAGGAACAGATAATATGCAAATGATTTAAACCAGCTTTATAAGCAAAAATAGCACAAAGACACCATATTGGGTTTTATATGTAAAATACATGCTCATGCAGTATGGTGGTGCAGTGGTTAGCACTAATGCCCTAGAAAAAGAAGATCCTGCGTTTGAATCAAGATGCCAGTTAGGGCTTTTCTTCATGTTCTCCCTGTGCCTGTGCGAGTTCCTCAGCCAATCACACCACTCCAAACACATGCTTGTTAGGCTAATTGGTGATTCTGAATTGACCATAGGTGTGCATGCTTGTCAGTCTCTGTGTTAGCCTTACAACAGACTGGCAGCCTGTCCAGAGTGTACCCTGCCTCTTGCGCTGTGACAGGATTCGGTTCTACTGCAATCCTAAATTGTATAAGCAGAAGAAAATATTTGGATGGGTGCTCATTTTAAAATTGAAGCCAGCAACACATTTCTCACAAGTTGAGAAAGAGCCAACAAATCACACAGATACATACCTGATGTAACTATCAGTAAACAAAGCTTGTAACTACATCCTCAAAACACTCCAACAAGCAAAGAAATAAATATAAATATAAGTCATTCATTTAAAAATTATGGAGGCGCTCTCCCCACGAGAGGTTGGCAATATCCCATAGTTTAGAAGTCACTGAGGCTATGTGATGGTACGTTAGTGCGTATAGGAGGGGCACTTTACTGTACACATATGTGATAGCACCAGTTAAAGCTGAATTATATCAAGCACATATGCTGCCATCCAAATGTCTTATACAAGTAAGGCCTTGCTTAGTTTAGTATGCGGGACAATACCAAACCACATTGTGTGTCAAGGGCCTAACCCAGCCTGTCACCTGTCAGCCATTCACAATATTATGAAATGAAAACTGCTCCAAAGGACTGCTGAGCTTTCGAGCAGCTGAAAAGCTATATCAAGCAAAAATAGGGAAACATTTTGCTTTTAAAAGTACAGGAATTGGTTTCTTCAGTTCAGAGAGATGATGCAACACAGACGCAAACATGCCAAAGTCTCAACTTTAAAAAACATTTTTCTTTTTTTATTAAACATCACCATTTCTTAATTTCTACATTTGCTACATTTTCCCACCATTTTCATGTAAACGTAGCCTCTTAATGATTTGGAAATGATTATTTTCTCTTTTCAATTGTCGTTTTACATTAAAAAACAGCATTTATTTTCAATTAAAACTAAAATATATCCTGTAGTAATAAAATGAAATGTAAAGTTAAAGCACATAATTACAGGCTCACTTAATTCACTTAATTCTGTTGAAATGGCTGCGTTCACACTGGATATATAAAAGCATTTATGCAATGGTTTACTTTTCACTAACAAATAAAACTCATTAAGCCAGAAAGATGCGTCTTCTTTTTTTTTTTCTTGACATTCGATTAGCTGGCGACAGACAAAAGATTCCAAATAGGTGTCATGGCAACATCTCAAGAGAGCACAATCCTGAACCGTGAAAACTCGGCACAGCGCAGCCAGGAAGGAGCCAAAGACACACACAAAAAAAATCACTTCAAAAGCTTCTAAATTGGAACCACAAACCCTGCTGAGGGACACAAAGCTGCTATGTAATCTAAAAGGTTGATATTAGTTCAGACTCCATTCTTTCTATACAAGCTGTCGATGTTATGATTTAAATTCTGTGTTTGTGAAGAAGAGAGGCATCAATTAACACGTGCAATTAATGAAAAACACATTGGGAGGCAGAATTACTGAGTAAGCCAATTGGTTTTTCTTGCCAGAAGGTAAACTGTGTATAACATACAATAAAGACACCAAAAAATGTTACATTTTCTAATTCCTGCAATGTACACACACCTTTTATATCTTCTGTTTGTGTGGCAACTAAGGAAAGGCTGTCTAGTGTGTCCGTATATGGTAAATGAGCTGCATCAAGATGTAGTTTATGTATAAAGTAATGTATTTATTTTGAGAGTGTTATTTTAAATGTAAATTTAGTGTTTAGCCTGATGGGAATGGGAGGGTGGATGACTTTTTTCAGATATTTCTGAAACCTTGGAAAATAGAAAAAAAAAAGAGAGAAAGAATTGCACATAGTCCAAAAATTACGATGTTAATGAAGAATTAACAGGAATGAGAGGACTGAAAAGCAAAATAATACATTTCGAATTTCAGCATATTCTTTGATTTTTGTTTAACAAATACTTTTTTTAAAAAAAAACCAACAACCCCCAAACTTGTTAATCCTCAATGCAACAGCTTAGAGTTTGACCCTTAACCCAACTCAGAACATCTCGCCTAACCTTAAGGTCAAATTTAAAGCCACAAATTCTTGCTGTTAAAAGGACACAAAATAGATTTAAACGTGCATGTGAACTTTGTGTGCAGACAGCTCACCCACACCAGCCTCCTGCTGAGAGACTCCTCTAAGTGCTGCTAAGCCATCACACCTTTCCTGCGAATCTTCAATGGACTACATTTACTGTTATCGAGCTTTAGCCATCTGTGCTACAGTATGTAATACCAGCATGGCTGAATCAGTTATTCAAATAAGCCAGCTTAATGATACAGCTTTCCACAAGTAAATACATCTACTTAATGTTTCAGTGTCCTTTCACTCTGTGCCACATGTACTAATTAAATTCTGTTCCTCTGAGGACTGGATGCTGATCGTCTGAAACAGATGGATTGAGGAAGAAAAATACACAGACACAAGAAGAGAGGCCCCATTCCCCAAACACACACTCGCACACATGCACACACACACTCACACAAAGCCCACCTCCTCACCTTTCAGATCTCAACCGCAAATATGAAAAATGGTTGCATGTACAGTACATGGCCGCATGCTTGGACACGGCTACAAACTTGGACTTAAGACTAAAAAAAGACTGGCAGATGAACAATAAAGAAGGCTGTGCTGGATAATGATGCTGCCACGTTCAAGTCTGGTGTAAAACAAAAAATCTGACAGTTCAAATAAGAATAGATTTGCATTACATACAAATACATTAGAGCTTGGTGAGGTCTTTGTTTGCTCTTTTTGATTGGTGATTTATTGAGAAAGAATAAAGACGAAACATGAAAAATAGCATATTCTATAAAGAATATGTCCCCTTTTCATCACAGTGATATCAGAGGCATCTCTCTCTAGTATAAACCAAAGAGAATAGCGCAGCTGTCTGTATTCACTAAACACTGTTGTCTGCATCAACATCACATCATATCTTGTTATTAGAGGGTCTTTTGTGGCAGCATAGCAACAGTTGTGCGAGCTTTGAGCACCGTCTATTTCACAGGCACAGATCCAGTATGTTAATGTGTTGAGAAAACTGGCAATATGATGTTACAAATAGCATAAGCAAGATTTTCTCTTACCTTTAACTAGAATATCAGACTGCAACGACCCGCTTCTGTTCTGTAAGGAATAAAGACGAGAGATGTGCATAGTATTTGATCCTCTGCAGCAAATCTAATCTGTCTTTAGGACAGCTAGAAAATCTATAGAGACTGTACAAAATGTGCCCTTAAGAAATATGTTTTTATGGAGTTTGCTGTATCATCTGATGTAAAGTGCATCACAATATTTACTATTTTTTTCTCCTTTCTTGTTGTTATCCGTTGTAAGCCGTACACAGGCTTCGCCAGGGAAACTTTGCCATATCAGCACTGACATATGAATGATTGACAGAGCTTTATCTAAATCTCTTTGTGAGCTACTCTTTCCTTTTATAGTTGGGAGGCAGAGGGGAGGTGGGGGTATCCCTGGGGAGGAAGGAGGGGAAGAGCCTCGCTGCCTCCCCTGCCTGTTCTGTACAAGGCTCTGCAGGGGACTAGACTCTCTTCCTCTAGCAGTCCACATGAGAGGACAGTTGGCCATATACCAGCCTGCCTGTGTTACCCACATGTGCTCACTCAAAAGTGACGCACAAAAAGGAGCTCATAGTATTTTTTTATTTTTTTTTATCTAAACACTGAGCTGAACTCTTTGTGCGCAAAACGTTTGAGCAATAAAATGGACACCAGTTTAATTTGAAGAAAAAGTATTAAATCGCTCCTAAATTTTAATGGCTATTTAGTTGTAGCAGATGTCCTAAGCAGAGTGACTGTTGAGCTGTGATGCCCAGTGTAGTTAAACAAATGTACCATCCAGTGCACTGACAAACAGCTGGCAAACGTAAAATCGTCAATTTACCTCAGGAAATAGTAAAAAGACGCGAGCAACAAATATAATCTGTCTGTCCGTAATTTCATCAAATATGCAAGTGTTCAAATATAGGCCTGTTACCTGTGATTGATAATACTCACCATTCATTTCGTTACTATCATCAGTATCCAGTCAGTCAATGACGCCCTTTTCTCAATGGATTTCACAGTTTTGCCCCCAGCACCATGTCACGGCTTTGCCTCTGCGGAAATCACCCACCAGTGTGAGACCGCTAAACCCGGCCCCGGATTCCCGAATGATACTGGAAGTATCGGCACAACTGAGGTGTACAGCGGTGCTTAGACAGGCACTCCTTCCGGCTGCTCGGAGAACAATGGTGCAGCATCAGACTCACAGCTTCGCGGCCAACGTGACTTACTCCGTCCAATCAAGGTTTTAAAAACCAGGAATCAGCCGCAGAGCGCTGCTGCTGCCTGCCCACTGGAGCCTCAATGCAAATCGCCGTGTGTCACCAGTGGAAAGACTGTGGCCGTAAAAGGTGTGTTTGATGAGAAAAACATATCAGGAGATATTAGAGTGCTTATAATCCAGGCAGAGTTCTTGAAATGATGCTAAAACTGAAAGAAAAATAAATATAGCCTAAACACTTCTCACACTATTATCACCAATACGTGTACAACCATATAATATTTTACCATAAATGTAGTCTAGAAATATAGATGTACCTTTGCTAGGGTTAGAGTGACTTTTTAGCTTAATACAGCTGCAGCATTTGTGTAACATCCTTCATGTATTGCCTGTGGAATAATTATGGTTTTCAAACATGTCACACGTGGTAATGAAACTGATCGAGTTAAGAGGCTTATAAAAAGAAACAGCTGCCTTGACAAACACCCGTAGTCCAATGCATTTCAAATTTAATTAGTCTGTGCTTGGTTATGTAAGGTAAGACGGTCTAAAAGAAAAGGACGTCAAAACAAACAAAAAGGGGGTCTCTGACAGGTCAGCGGGGGATGCAGTTGAAAAGCTCTGTTAATTTTTATGTTAATTTATTAAAATAAATCAAATATTCATCATAAAGTCCTCATCATAGGCTCTCTTGAGGGCTGGGAGTAATATAAATCAGTCAAGCACACTGCCATCTTGTGGCAAAACTACTGTTTTTCAGTCTCAAGCAAAAAGAGAAAAAAAAAAAGGGGGGGGGGGAGTCACGTTCATTTACCAGCTGATCCAAAATGAGGTAGACCGGCCTCCATCAATACCATTACTATTAACCAGTACCCTAATTGTCATACATGAGTATTTGGTCATACATTTTTTTTACATTATACATTTTTGTGCTGCAGATTAATGGTTACCTTTATTTTATAATGTATCAATTTAGTAGAGGTTTCATAAATTATGCTCTACAAAGATTATCAATAGTTAGACATAAAGCTCACCAGTATTTATATGTAAAGCTCAACCTGTCGCTTCTTTATTTATTTATTTTGTTTGTTTGTTTTCCCCAGTATGGATAATCCAGATTAATCACCACGACTGTAGATGTGCCAGCATTGGGCAATGAATAAATGTTTTCCCCTAACCTTATTTTACTGCACCATATATATAAATAATATGTGAAATGCAAATATAATTTTCCAACTTTGCTCCAGTCTCGTATGTTATTTCATATATTTTGGCTTCTAAATACTTTGCTCTCTTCCAAGAGAATGCCACTATACTTTCACTAAGCTCTAACATGGCAGTGTACCTGATATGACACCTTTCCAAGGTTTATATCCTCACCCTGTACAACATGTGGCACTGACAATAATGTATGATACCTTTAAACTGCTACAGGCTAAGTGTACCAGGACACTACTGTACCTGATACCTGTTATATAGACTAATATGATTGTATACTACAATAACCATAATTTTCTGGAGTAAACATAATTATATCCTTCCCATACACTAAGTATGTATGGCAAGTATGTTGTATGTATAGGAAGTGCTGAGTTTTGTATAAGGCTGGTTCTCCATCTGCCAAGATTAAGAGGAGAGAAAGTAACATTATTTCAGTGCTTTTGGTTCTGATTTATGCACATCAAGGAAAACTAAATGACAGCTTTTCAGAATTATACTTCAAACCTCCAGTGAAAGGCCTTTTTAAAACCAGACATTATGAGTCATTGTAAAATCACAGGCAGTACTAGAAAATTTACTTTGTTCTGTTGAATATCCCAGTCAGCCATGAAAGCGTGACAGTGAGCATCCATCCATCCATCCATCCATCCATCCATCCATCCATCCATCCATCCATCCATCCATCCATCCATCCATCCACTTTCTTAACTGCTTATCCAACTAGATAATTGGTCAAGAGTGTACTCCCTCTAAATGCAGCTCAGCCATTATTAATCATTTTATGCACATTTGCTTGTCCTGCTGTGACAATACAGAATGTCTTCAGTGAAAAGGGCTATATTGTCAAAACTATTAATACACAAAGCTGGCACTCCCCACCTTTTCCACCCACTCGCTTCCTTAAACCTATCCCGTCAGTCCATTATCCCATTTGCTCTCCTGCTTCCACAGATGTCTGAATAATGCTGACCTGATTTAACAAGATCAGACCAAATCCCTGCTCTCCTCACAGAGAACAGCAGAGGATGCTAAAGAGCTCACTCTGGGATACATTTATGGTGTGCGTTAAATGGAGAAAACACAGGCACAAGGTTAGCAGACACAGTGCAGTGCAGCTGTCCACAGAGGCAGCCACGCTCTGATATCCTCTGATTCACATTATGTTGAAACAGGGACAACCCTGTTTGCTTATTTCAGAGTACACTCAAGTGTTTGCACAGATGCCACTTTTAATAAGGTGGTGTTAAAACAGAACCTATCTTCTCTGTAAGGAGTATTAAATGCACTGGCATTTCACATCATCTGTCTTTGGTAGCAGCAAGCTGAAAAATATTCACAGGCTTTATATAGAAAACAGCACTACCCACTTAAACATTTATGTATATCACATTATGTTATGTTCATGGCTTTAGATTAATAAAATAGTCCCTGAGGGCCAAGCAGCTTTGATAAAAAATTAACCTATTACTACTTTATTACTACTGTTATGCTCTGGTAGCCAAAATACCCACAGGATTTGGTTAAAACAAGCAGTATGAATATGTCATCTTCTGCTTAAGAACTCTGTTACATGTTTTTTTCTTCTGATTTGGATCCATGTTTAGATGCAGTATTCAGTTACAGCCTTCCATATGACTCTCCTTCTTATATGTCAGCTAAAAAATTGTGATAATAAACCAAAATGAAAGAGCCTACGTATTTAAAATGCATCTACACCAAAAACAGCACAATTATTCACCATAAATGAGCCTTAATCACAGCACATTATTTAAAAAAGAAACACTGTCAGTACATTTAATGGGAGATAAAAATGACACTGATCCAACTTGTGTGACTTAAATGGATTCAGATGTGTTTCAAAAGTTTTTAAATTCCCATATATTACTACGAGCCCAGCTCTGTTTCAGCATGCTAATGAGCGTTTTTTGATCCTGTGAAATTAAGATGACTACTATGATTTGGTGCTATATAAATAAAACCGAAATGAACTCAAATTAATATTGCCTGTTGTGTTATCACAAAATACAGTAATGAGAAATGTGAGTAGCATGAAATCACAGTTGAAAGGCAGTGTGTCATTCACCGATCCCCCTCATCAGCAAGGTTTACTCTAAAGGAAAGTGATCAGCTGCCTGTCAAAAGCACCAGTGTAACCTGATGGCTGTGAATGGACAAAGGACCAGGCTGCATGTGACACTCTGCTCTGACCTGTTCTGAATTATGCATTCCGCTCAGGTTAACAGCCGATATCCAGTGTCCTTCATTTAACATAACTCAGAGGATATATTTATCGTGAGTATTTTCCAGAAGGTTTTTTTTAAACATTTTTATTCTATATCAGAAATAAGAAGGTTTTAATGTGCGCATCTACATGCCCATTCATATTTCTGCCTTGTGTTATTCTATTTTGTCTGTGTTACTAGGATGTGATGATGTGCACATGTCTGTGCTTGTTTGGGTGTTTGCATGTGTGTATAAGGATATTTGTAGTACCAGAAACATTAACTGAGGCTTTCTTCAGAAAGCTCTAGAGAGCTTTTGTGCACAGTCTGCCAATTCTCTGCCTTTATAAAGCTGCTGATACAAGACCCTAAGGCTGCAAATAAAGTAGAACCCTGTCGAGTGTGGTGACCTGTGTCCACTCCCTCCTGCAGTTTGAGCACCTGGTGATACAATTGCACCACACTGGAAATTCAATCAAGAGATGGACCGGAGTGACTAGCAACCGCTTTCCTGTCTCTTTCTCTTGCTGGCCCGCTAATCGATCAATTATTTTAAAAGGGAACTTTAAACACGTCTGATTTAAAGAGACTTCAGTATTGGAAGGTGGACTGGGTAGAAGAACATCAACTTCACTTTCCCCAACTGTGAGTACAGTTATTGATTTATTTATGTGTGCCTGTGAATGCAGTGAAGCTGATAATGGTGTCAGGTCATTCTATTGGTACTAATTACCACTTGGAATCAAAGGCTGATATAGTAAAACATTGCTAATACCATGCAGTCAGTGTTGGATTTATTGCTACTGCTGTACACCAGTTATTTTCAGTAATGAATGTGATTTAGTGAATGGGTAACCTTGACATACTGTGCTTAGTTGCATTAGATTTGTTTCTAATGTCATAGAAATCCACATGTGGGATCATTTAATTAAAATTATCATTTTAAATCTGAGATTTATGTAGCAGATGGTTAGGCTTGTAGCAAAATGGCAAACTCAACTAAAAGGCACCACAGGTGCATTTCTGACAACACACACACACACACACACACACACACACACACACACACACACACACACACACACACACA
>NW_005187410.1:3795245-3797776 GCF_000239375.1 Pundamilia nyererei
GAGCTGTTTGTGCTTCAGGAATGAATTTTCACTTGTTCCGTTCAGTTCCGCCTACAGTTTATAATATTTAAACCTTATATAAAGCTTCTGAATGCTACCTCATACAGAAAACTCCAAATAGCAAAGTGAGCACTAGCCAGGCTAACATAGGAGCAGTTAGATGCTAAGGAGTCAGATATTTTTCTCAGTACTCAGTGGATGTCCAAACAGAACTGTAGAGAAGGTGAAAGTGTGACATTTTTCAGTCGTGGATGCCATTTTTGCGGTTCTGATTATAGCTTTCTTACTGCCTCCATGTGACTAAAACATATCGAATGCTTCATAAACTGTTTGGATGTCATCTAAATGCCCCATGAAACCAAAATGTAACAAGATGCTCAGATGGTCAAAACTATTTAACTTTATAAGGTTTCCTTTGCTTTCAGCATGTGATGTCCTGTGCATGCCAATTAACACTGATGATAATTCAGTGCCACCTGACAGCCCTTATTATGATAGATTCCCAATACAAACATGGGAGCTCAATATCTTAAGAGGGCTGTGGTAAGATCCAACCCTGGATACTTTAGCCTTGTATACATATATCAGGAGTGTGTCTGCACAGTGAGCACAAATGTAGAGTAGTTCATTTTTTAATCTCTTTTAGTTTTGGCAATACCAAACAACGGGTCTGATGAATGTCCTACAGCTAACATGATTTTGTAAAATGTGAGTAATGGCAACTTCTCATTGCATGCTATTGTTCCCGGTAATTTTACACTGTGAGAAGAACAATGAGCATAATCACTCCAACATGAGCGATTCTAATAGATGAAGACAATCTAGCAGAGCACAAAAATGCATGATTAGCAGTGAGTGGGAGCCAGTCATGTCACATTCCAACACTGTGGACTCCTGATGAATTCGAATGACAGCACATCCGTCTATATTTTACTAATTAATGTCTGCACGGTGCTAAATCCACATTTAGAGAACAGATGTGGGCCATGTCGAGTACTAGCCTCTTGGACTGACATTTTTCACATCTTTCAGGTCATCTAACAGCATGCTGCCAGTTCCTCTTTTATATAAATAACTGAACCAGATTAACACTATACTGTGTGTGGCTTGCTATTGTAGGAAGAAACTGTAGGATCTGAATTATTGCTAAAGCAGATTAGCTGGATTTATATAAATGTGGCTCATCTGTGTTGAGACTGGAGGAGAACAGGCATGAGATTCAATATAATAACTGATATATATGTGCACACTTCCTGGTCCTGTAATAGAAGTTTGTTTCCAAAATCCTGCATACTTTAGTGGGTCAGTGTTGTATAACCAAAAGGGTGTTTATGGTTAGGGTTCAGTAACTAGCACCTTACAGTTATGAGAACAACATTTTTCCCAAGTTGATCTTATTCTCGCATTAGCTGTGCAGCTGTCTCTTTGTGTTTATTCTTAAGTATGTGGGAAAAGACTCCCAAGGCCACATGACCCTGAAAATGTCACATGAATCAAATGTTGTAGTAACAGTGATTTACCACAAGATGGCTGGCAAGACCACACATGGATGGCAGAGATCTGTTATCATAGGTTTTTCCTGTTCTCCTCCACTGGATGATGCAATTTGGCCAAGTGTTTTTCCCCATAACTTTTAAAACATTGCAAAGCAATTACACCCACCCCGCCACACACGCACACAAACCGGCGGAGGCTTTGTTTTAACTGGTCGCCCCACTTTAACACAGCATGATGAATGAAAAAATAAATGACTGAAATGTATTAAATCCAAATAAAGATGATGTGCTTCTCAAGCAACATGAATAAAACATTGACTATGACTCGGCTGCAAATCTTCTGACTCTATTATTAAACTCCCTTGAGCTTGTTTTTTTTTTTCTTCTTTTAAGTTCAAGCTGATGTGTGTTTTGATTAAATAACTCTCGCTGCAGCAAAGATTAATTAAGCGTGATATATTTTTGCATAATGGACATTTGTGTTTTGTAAACATTTTCAGTTAATATAAATCACTGTGGAAAGTCAGGTAATTGATGCTGGGGAAGAAGCTGCCTCTTGACTTTCCCCCAAAACACTGCAGAGCAGAACTAAAGCTTGATACAGTCTGCTGGATATGGATTCACTGCCAACATGTTTATACTGCTCACTTGCCATCAGTTTAAAAAAAATTAGATTATCTCATAACTATATTGCATTATATTGTATGATATCATTTAGGATCTTGACTAGGCAGCACCACATTGCAGCAGTGCTGAAAAATCTAACTTCATTTCCAGTTCTTCCCATAAATACACACACACACACATATATCTATATACATATATATAGATATATGTGTGTGTATATATATCTCTATCTATCTATCTATCTATCTATCTATCTATCTATCTATCTATCTATCTATCTATCTATCTATCTATCTATCTATATATATATATGGATATGTGTGTGGATATACAGTGGGGCAAAAAAGTATTTAGTCAGCCACCGATTGTGCAAGTTCCCCCACTTAAAATGATGACAGAGGTCAGTAA
>NW_005187410.1:3797796-3826148 GCF_000239375.1 Pundamilia nyererei
ACACACACACACACACACACACACACACACACACACACACACACACACACATATATCTATATACATATATATAGATATATGTGTATGTATATATATCTCTATCTATCTATCTATCTATCTATCTATCTATCTATATATATATATATATGGATATGTGTGTGTATATATATATATATACACACACATATTGTAGCCAATAGAAAATATTTTTTTCCATTAAATTGTCAGATTGTTAAGTTTTGTAGGTCATCGTTAGGTCTCAAAGGAAAATGCCTTTTAGGATTTTGTTAATGGGGAAAAAGTCAAACATGCTCAACAATATGACATATAGTATATTCGTGTGTAGCAAATTGGGATACATAATAATATCTCAATTTGTACAAAAAAATACTCATTCCGTGTTAAAAGAACCATGTTGAATCAAGGAAACGGTGTCGAAATCAGAGTATTTTCAGAGAAACCCTGCTGAAGAGACATAAGAAAGCCTTTTGGACCTCTTGTAGAAATGTCATCATTAACATTTAGATAAGAGCATCACTGCCCTCTGTAGCTATTTTACTCCCCAAGAGTCACTTCTTCACTCGGCCAACAAGTTTTGGAGAAATGCTGGGAACATTTTGGAATCAGCTCAGTTTTGGAGTGCCCAAGACTGTTGCTTCTTTAATGTGAGTATAGCACATCATACTAAGTAAGAGCATGACTAACTAAGCAGGCTTCATCCAAGTGCTGGAGAGCTGCTGAATATATAGCCTACACGAATGGAAAGAGGGATTTTAAGCTGCTTGGCCTCGAAACAGATTGCAGGAGAGAAATGTGACCAGTATGAGATGGAAGAATGATGTGCAAATAGATTTCTGACTGATGAGTGTGGAAGGGTTGACAAGTGGAAAAGGGACAGAAGTCACAGAAGATGAATACCATTGTCAAAAAATGCCAACTTTTACATCTATTATCTGCGTGAGGAGACAGTGAATTATGTTTAGCCATATTCACTGATAAATGTGTAACCCGGTGGGGGAACTGTTTTTTTTTTTAAACAAGACTTTCATTATGAAAGTAAACGTAAAAGCCAAGCAGTCTATTACTTTGTTTACTTCACACTGATTGCCACATAATCTCTTCTCTCGATTCAGACCTATAGAGATTTGAACAAATTTGCAATATGAAGAAAATTGAATGCACTGAATATTTTATTGACAGCAATGTAGGTCACCCTTTTTTGAGTCATGGCGGTTAGTCTTTTGTCACTTGAGACAGTTATTTTTAGGTCTTTTTGAGTTTCTGTGGTGGCTATTGGTGCCGAGATTGGGTGTCAGGCATGACTATGTCATAGGACAAGCAGGGGCTAAATATATGTCCTGTTGCTATGAATGTTGCTTATGCATTTTCGCAAATTTAAATGTGTCATTGTCATCTTATTTCACACTTTTCATTCGTGAAAAGCATTTGGACATTTGCAGGTGAATCAGCCGGAATAAAATATCATGGTTTCCCTGAACAATTTTCAGCTCTGTTATCGAAACATGTCAACATTTGTCCGCCTGGATTGTTGTTTCCTTCAGGCAGGATTTGTCAAAATAGCATGTGAAGATCTTTACCACTGGATTTTTCTACTTCTGTTTTTCAGCTGTTCATCTGTGTTGGTTGCACCGAGCTTCAAAGGTTAAGGAACAAAGTCTTGTCAGATATGGGGAAAAGGTTTACAGAAACCTGACACCCTAATTGATGGACAGCAGTGAGTGGAGGCATTTAGGAACCATGTGCACCATTTGCCACAGTCCCACATTGTAGGAAACACATACTTGCCATTTGATTTTAATGATGTGTCTTCTCTGCAAAAAATGTCCCAGATCCAAAAAAGTTTGCCTCTGGTGTTGTAGTGTTTTTGTTTTTTTTCAGGTTCTTCGACTTAAAAGTTAAGGGTCTCAGAGTGTGTGTGAAGCAAAATAGCACAGTCACGGTAATATTTTAAAACATTCTAAAGAGTAACCCTCAAAAGAAACCAGGTCACTTAATTGGTAATGCCTTATAATCCTCCTTTGGATACCACAGATCTAATTATGGGAAGAATTAGTATGTACTTCTCTTAGTCCTCTCTCTTTTGTTTGCTGTAATCTGCTGTCAGTCATAAACAAAGAGTTGTTACATTGCTGGTGCGTTTCTTAATAAAAGGTCGGGATTTATCAAAAATGTCTTTTAATTTGTGCCTCAATATTATCTTCCTTTTTTAAAACAATTTTAAAACTGCATTAAAGGGAAACTGGTGAGTCCTACTAGAGGTTATTGAAAGCTTTCTCAAGTTCATGGATGGTGGTGATCATGCCCCAAACATGTTGAAATATTTGTAATGCATTCCAGCCGGATATTAAGCCTCTGCATAGGGGAAGGCACAATAGAAAAGCTTTGTGCTGCAGTGTGTTTTTCTTCTGTTAATGTATTTATTTTTATTATCTAATTGGAGGAAAAGGTTTTGTAAATGGTAAATGGCCTGTATTTTCATAGCGCTTTACTAGTCCCTAAGGACCCCAAAGCGCTTTACACATCCAGTCATCCACCCATTCACACACACATTCACAACATGATCAAGACAGAGGCAGTTTTATAAAAATGGACCAAAAAAGAAAGAGAAAATATGTAGTAAGTGGCAGTTGTCTTGGTGAAATTGTCTTTCTGATGCCAGCTGTTAGAGGAGAATAGCCAATAAAGTGCCTGGGTGTTGAAAGGAAGGCAGCGGTGACTCAAATAACCACTCATTAGGGCCAAGGTATGGAGAAGAGCATCTCTAAATGCGTTGACCCTTGAAGCAGCAAGAACAAGAAACTGAAGCTACAATTTGTACAGGCTCATCAAAATGAAGCAGTAGAAGATTGGAAAAATGCTGCCTGAATTTGGTTTAAACACTTAAATCCACCCTGGTTTCTATCAGTTGTTTGTAGTTAATAGTGTAATGGTGAGGGTGATATTTTTTGCCATGCTTTGGGTCACTTACTACCAACTGAGAATAATTTAAATGCCACATACATGTGCATCCCTTCATGTCCATCTTATGCTGGCTGCTTCCAGCAAGATAACATCTCATGTCCAAAATACAATTAATGTCAAACTAGTTTCTTGAACTTAACAGTGAGTTCACTGTATTCAAATGGCCTCCTCAGCCACCGGATCTCAATCCAATAGAGCCCCATAGGGATATAGTAGAACAGGTGACTGGCATCATGCATGTGCAGCTGACAAATCTGCAGCAACTGTGTGAACATGGACCAAAACCTCAGAGGAATGCTTTCAGCACTTTGTTGAATCTATGGCACAAAAAGCAAGGCAGTTCTGAGGGCTAAAAAGAGAGTCCACCTGGTACTAGTTTGTTTACCTAATAAAGTGACCATGTAATGGACATTGAATGAATGTCTTCTCAGATACAATTTTTCTCAATGTTAGCCCACTGAATTCATTTAACCTGCAAACATTTTTCTTTGTTTTCACTTGTGTGCTTCTCAGTTAAGTCAGTGACAGACTGATTGGTAGACCCAGTGCTGAAAGTCCCAAGACATCACAGCGAGCGCATGCACTGACATATCTGTGTGCCCATGAGCATGTGCGTGCACGTGCGCCTGCGAGTGTGTGTGTCTGCGCTTTTACTGGAGCGTGAACAAGTCAAAGCTTTCCCTGTGCCATTTGCTCATGAGGAAACATCAGCCATGCTGCTTTATTAACATACATCCAATTATTATCACACACAAACACATATGGATGCACCGTGCACACACGTACACACACACACACACACACACACACACACACACACACACACACACACACACACACATTGTCCTTTGAAACATTATTCTTTGTTCTCAATGGCTGGCGCTCTGAAAGCTGGCTGCAGGGAAGACACTTGCCTCTGTGTATCACAGACCTCGGCCTTATGTAAAGTGTCTGTTTATTTTGCAGACATCCCAGCGTTTTCATTGTTTTTTAATGAGCGTGCGAACTCCCTCGGTGTCAACATGTAAGAAAGAAGGAATCCTTGGACATGTTTGGACAAACTAACATGACAGCATTTGGAGAGTCTGAAAGATGCTGCACGCAGTTTGATGTGCATTTTTCCTTAGCAGCTGCCTAAAGTTGTCCTTTCTTACTGTGAGACAACCAAATACAAAGCAGTTTAAATGTATCCATTCACTGTATTTTAGAAAGCAATAATTCTGCTCAGTAAGCTGAATGCAACTAATTTTAAAGCAAATTTAAAATTAGGTGTAGACAGTTATGCTTCGATTGTGCATGAAATGATGAGAACATGAATGAGGACAGAAAGCTGAAGTATAAATCATGCTTTCCTCTCTAAGAGATTCACACATGAGCTGCTTCTATTCCACCCATCAATATCCTCCAATGAGGCTTTTCCTAAAGGCCAGCTTTGGACAGCTGGGAATGAGAGATTGGAGCTTTCACAGAAATCCCTCTGTCTTCAGTGTCTTATGAGGCACAAACTCTAACAGCTCAGCCTGCTTCTGTGATGTACAGAAAACAATAACAGCTGTAAGACTGGAGGCACAAATCTGCAAACTCTTGGAGCATTGTGCACCTTTTAACAATACAATGTGTCTAAATCTGGAATTTTAAAGCATTTTTTTTGTTTAAATGTTTTGTTTGAAAGGCAGGTTGGACCTTAAGCTGAGACACTAAAGACGGATACAGTAACATCTTTAACGGAGATCCCCGTACTTTCTCGGATAATTACTTATTTGAAGAGATTTGTATATTTTTATATTACAAAGTTGGAAAGGGAGCTGTTACATATCAAAATTTGCATTGGATATAGCCAGGCTTCATTTTGGTGGCACAAAGGGGATTTTTCTATATCTTTTTACCACTCCATAAATCCAAAAATACTGTAAACAGCCACTAAAAACTCAATTTTCTCCATGTTTTCAAGAATAAAACATTCTATAAATCAGACCAGACTAAGTGGCATATGGACAAGCCAGACTGTAAAAAAGTTCAGGACATAGAAAGCTGGAAAAAAAAAGTTTGATAAAATAAACGCCTAGAAAAAAGCCCAAAATGTTATTTTTCAAAAGACCTTTTTCTATATAAATGTATCTTTTTGCAATTTCTGAGAATGGTCTCTATTTTATTTTCATTTATTTCTTAGCTGCTTACTGGATGTGTCATATAACATTTAAGGGTTCCTCTGTTTATAGCTGATGGCTGTAAATAAGTGTTTTATTTTGAGTGTTAACCAAAGACTATCAATCCCTGCAACACATTATTGACATCACCAAGCTGCTTCTAGTTTAGATGATGCAACATGAAATTGCTTCATTTAAATACTGCAATTAAGCTACTGCGATATTGTGCTTACAGTGAAAGTTAATGATATGTCTAGCCGATCCACAGCATTCAGTTTACGTTATATTTCACACTGTTTTTTTGGACTATGTGTGTGTTGCTGGTATTTAGCGATGTTGGAAACCACCTTTCTACAGCACCCAGTGACCCAACACCAAACTAAATATATCAGGGACAAACATAGAGTCTTGGAAGCTTTGCCTGCCCAATACTATAAACTACTTCAAGGTCCAAAATGAACATCTAATCTGTGCAGAGCAGCACTAAAATGTCAAAAAATAGACATGTTGGCATGGCAGGTAGAAAAGATGATCTTTATTTATGCACCGAGCAGAAGCTTTTGCATTATTTCATGAGAGTGGTAGCTGGAGAGATATGAGATCACAGTGTCAGCCTGAAAGTAAGCATAGAAATGTTGAAGACATTTAGGAAAGATTCATTTTGATCTGATGGAAGAAGCCTCACAAGGATCTCTGCTTTCTGTTTCTTCTGTCCATGATGCAGTAGCATGTTTGGTATTTCTTTACAAAAATTACAAAAATTCTACTTCAGCTTTTAAACTTTTTTGATGTGAGGTGGAGTTTTGTGTGAGAAGGTTTCTTGCTGTAGGTTTGAAGCAAAAGGATGGCAATGACTCGATTTCAGACTTATTCTGCCCCATTTTCCAAAAAAGTAGCAGCTCCAGGGTCTTATTCAATTTGCAAAGTGTTTAAAAACCAAAGGAGAGGTATTTCTGAACCCTCTGGTGCCGATTAAGAGTTAACCACTATACCCTATCCTCCCTGCTGTAATTCTGTTGTCCCCCTTAAGAGCATATACATAAAGATAAAGAAGTATGCATATTCTTATCTGAAAGATAAAGATAAGATGAAAGATTGTTGTGTCCATTATAATTATCTACTCCTGTAGAGTGTTTCATCTGCTTTTTTGAAAAAGTAAAATTACAAATCTATGAATATCTTGTATGTGCTGTGTGTAAGTCTATGCAGGTCTGAGAATTAGAACTTGCCTTGTTTCCTAGAAAAAGCTCTTCAACCTCTGATTCATTGCTTCTCATTAACAATTCATGTATCACTCCTCATTACAGCCATTAATGTGTCTGTTTTTAAAAAGCATTCGTGGGTTATCCAGGCATTTTATAGCCGTACCAGCACAGCACCATGAAAAAGTTCACTTCACATAATAATAATAATAAATAACAGTAGTGATAAGACACCAACAGTTGCACACTGCAGGTAGATCAGGGATAACATGACAGAAAATGAGTTTTGATCATTTACTTGTGGCTCATTCCCAAGTAATATAACTGTTTTTGATGATTTCCTTTTCTATAATGTGACAGCAAGTTAAAAATCTGATACATTTGGCTTGTTGCTTCTTGAATACTAATGGCCCACACAGACTGGCAGAACTCATATAGGGCATGCTGCGTGGTTTGCTGCTGCATCTGCAAGCTGCTTTGCATCCTTCCTCTGGGTTCTACTTTTAATGCTGTGCTCGATTTAATCAATATCATATCATTTTCATTGGGTTTACATAACGAAAATGACATTTATGAATAAAGACCTTTGCTCTTGAATCTTGAATATATAATTACTGCTGATGGTAATAACTATGGTGACACGCTTTTCATGTACACACACCAGCCACTGTATTAGGTACTCATCTTTAAGTGCTCGTTAGCACAAATATCTAATCAGAGAATCAGAATAGGGAAGAAATATGAATGTGGTATGGTTGTTGTTGGAAAACAGGTTGGTCTGAGTATTTCAGACTCCGCTGATCTACTAGGATTTTTTTGCAGTTTGCAGATTCTTAGCAGTTCTTTGGGCAAAAATGCATTTTTAATGCCAGAGATCAAAAGAGAATGGTCAGATTACTTTAAGCTGGTAGGAAAGCCAAAGTATCTGAAATAACCACTTGTTACAACCAATGTTTGCAAAGGAGCATTTCTGAATGCACATGCCCAGCCTTAAAACAGATGGACAGCAACAGAAGACCTTACTTTGTGCCACTTCTGACACCTAAAAACAGGAAACAGAAATGTTGCCTGGTCAAATGTGTCTTGATTTTTCCTGTGATATTTGGATGATAGGGTCACAATTTGGCATAAGCATCAGGAAAGCGTGGATCTAACCTTGCTTTTATCAATGATTCAACCTGCTGGTGTTGTAATGGTGTGGGGGATATTTTCTTGGCCTTTAGTAACAACTGAGCACCATTTAAACAACACAGCATACCAGAGTATTATTACTGCCTTTGGGATGTTGTGCAACAGGTGATTCATGGATGTGCAGTCAACAAATCTGCAGCAACTGTGTGATGCTATCATAGCAATATGGACCACTCTCTCCAAGGAATGTTTCCAGCACCTACCAGTTTATAAAGTTTACTCAATTCAAATTTGCAACTAAGATATACTCGAGACTCTATTATAACTAGCTAATTTGGCGTTACTGTGTCACTGGTGATTTAGGCTCAGTACTGCGGTGCCTAGGAAGTCTCAGAGACATGATATCATGACTGCACACTAACTTGTTGAAAGGGAATAGAATAGAATAGAATTCAACTTTATTGTCATTGCACATGTCACAGGTACAAGGCAACGAAATGCAGTTTGCATCCATCCAGAAGTGCTTTAGCCATGATATAGATATATTACAAATATATATTAGCAATAACATAGATATGTGAGTATATTACAGAAATGGGTCTATTATGGTATGTTATAATGTACACGGTATGAAGTATGTTATGAATATGCTATAACTGTAAGTATGTACAGGCTGTAGTGAGTACAAGCTATGAACAGGATATAAATATGAAAAACTATACAGAAATATGAGATATACAGCTATACAGAAATGTGAACTATGCAAGTTATAAACAGTTATAGAATTAAAAATTATCGAATTGTACAGAATGATTATTTACACAGAATTATACAGTAGTGCAGTTAAGATAAGTGAAATATGTGGATAATTTCTACAGAGGCTACATAAAGTGCTAGTGGTTGTGAGTGGTGGTTCAGTCCATGTTATTATTGTGTGTTTGAGGGTACAGTTGTCCATTGTGTGTGTGTGTAGGTGGTTGTGGGTGTGTGTATGTCCAGTCCATGTGTTAACGTGGGTCAGATGTCAGGAGGCAGAGTTCAGGAGTCTGACAGCTGTGGGGAAGAAGCTGTTCCGGTACCTGGAGGTCTTAGTACAGAGGCTCCTGTAGCGCCTCCCAGAGGGCAGGAGGGTGAAGAGTCCATGTGATGGGTGACTGGGGTCTTTGATGATTTTCCCAGCCCTTTTCAGACACCGCTTCCTGTAGATATCCTACATCTACAGGAAGCACTCCTGCAAGCTCCTCAGAACACGCTCTGAGAACACGCCCGGGGATGCCATCAGGACTTGCAGCCTTGTGGACATTGATCTGAAAAAGTCAGATTAAAAAAAAACTGCAGTAATTTTTGTTTTCAGTTGCCAATGTTTCATAGTTTTTAAGGACAAACCAAAGGAAATACAAAGAGCTGGGTGGTGGGTGTGCTGTGCGCCTGGTATAAATTAAGTTGTGCAATGTTTTGTGGCCTGTAAGAGACCTTGGTTGTCAAAGATGAAAGTCTCTCTGATAAAAAACAAATATCTTGCTCTCATATTTGGCAGCCTCTGTCTGCCACCAATAAACAACGTGTGTCAAAGACACATTGTTTACATTGTTTTACTCCTGCACTACTCAGTCCAGATTGAAAAGAGAGCAATTTAAACATTATAATTTGCTGATTGGAATAATAAAGATCATTTTCCATCCCTCGTCATCACCATTCCTTATATTATATCTTTTTGTAAACTAGCCATTTTATTTTTAAGTGTTATGTTCCTGATAGGCTGGACTAGTGTGTGGCTTCCATCAGCGTTACCAGGTGGCCTGCAGTCAAAAGAGTGATACTATCTGTGTGTAGCACAGGCAGCCACACACAGAGCAGCGACTATCGGGAGGTTCGCAAAGCTGCTGCTACTCTACATGACACCACAGTGTACAGGACTCCCAGAGCTCAGATGGTTTCTTAAAATATGGTCTATCAAACCTGACATCATATTTTAGGCATTTTCTGCTTAAGGTCTGCATCCCTCATCGCAGCTTCTGCTTACTGCGCTATAACACGTGTCTTGTGATGACAGAGCAAATCAAAGCAAATCATTTAAAAAGGAAAAAGAAAAATCACAAAACACCGACAACTGGTGTACTTTTAGCCAGACAGCTACAGTAGTTTACATTCCTAATTTCGTGGCTATGGAGGCAGTCCTATTCATCACTCTAAATGGGAAGCTAGTTAAAAAAAAGAAAGGAAATCTGGACCAGGATAAAAGGCTTTTCTTTGTAAGTGTGTGAATCTTTTCATAGGCTCACTTCTAATGGCATCTGACGGAGATGTGGCTCATTGTCATGCACCCCATGGTGCCACCAGCCTGTGGTCGGCATGCAGCGCTCACTGATGTGAGCTACACCAAGACTGGAGAGAGGATCAAAATGAAAACACTGGTTTCAATATTCTTACAGAATACAGTGAAATAAGTGCCATCCAAATGATCCAAGTTATGGATGAAACCACATGGTACAGATGAGACGTATGCATATTTATCAGCAGCTGCGTAGCATAGAGCAATAAAAAAAAGGAAATTCGCAGTAAATGTCATAATTCACTGCTACATATGCAGATATATTGTTGCAAATTTATGAGTCATAACATCTCTTAATTAGCAAGAGCAGATTTCTGCACATTTCTTGATGCAATCTATAAAATAAAAATAAAATCTATAAAAGGGCTGTTTGCAATACAATTATTGCAATAAAATCTGAAAGTGCTTTCTGTGTGTTATATTTGCTTAGATTTGTCACACTATTTACCACACAGGAAACCGCTTTGATTGAGGATTTATGGTCACATTTTGTCACATTTGCTGTAGATATTTGTGTTCGTATTGTTAAATAAATAAAGCCGTCATCTGGCTATGACATTACGTTTTTACAGTCTTCAGATCATCTGAAACCAAAAAGCGCTTCAGTATAGGCGTCGCACAGTACATCAGACAGAAATGTCTGTCAGCCTTTGTGAGTGTGACATTTTCTTTGTTTCAGAAATCTAATTAAATTTTGCAATGTAAACAGCTCAGAGGCTTTTCCTCTGGGCCTCTCACTTATTTAATCAGGCACTGTGACAAAAAGCTCAAAGATATTTACAGCAACAGCCTGGGTGAGTAGTTGCAAGAGCAGAGAGGTTTACAAATTCACACTTTAAAGCTCTCCACCAAACACTTGTGTTGGCGAGGTGCCACTTCTCAAGAGGAAGCAGCCAGTGGTTTAGTGCCTTGCTTAAGGGCATGTTGATGTAAGTCTTTCAGAAAGATGAGAGCGTTCACTTACTTAGTCTGTCTTTGTTGCATGTAAATTATTCGTTTTTGTCAAGTCTGTGCAACATCCCAAGTTACTACTCACTTTCCCCATGTTCACGTATATATCTGTATACTTTGAGTTGATGCCCACGGACCTGGACAGTTGCACATGTCTTGTTTTGGCTATGCACCAGGGCAGACTGGATTAGACTGGATCAGATTTAAGATTTAATCTGGTGGTGCTATACTGAATAACACGGGAATTTGTAGCCTCATCTGCCACACTACTCAAAAACAAGTACCGTACAGCTGGAAATGGCTACGATCCCACCTGAATGATTTATTTTCACGGCGGAAGAAAAGTATGACCAGCAACAAACACTCACAGAATTTCTACATTTTTTCATTTGTTCAAAGTGTCTTCCAGCACTTGTTGTAAACACAGACATAGTAAATGCTGTCCATTTACTGTACAAAGTGTTTGTGAGGACTTTCTGTAGCAAAAGAGACTCTATCAATTTACACTGATCTATTTATTCTGGAGACACGTGGACTCGGTTTGAACTGTTCTACAGCCAAAAAAGTGTCCGTCTTTCTTTCTTTCTTTCTTCTTAACATGTAAAATCCTGTAGTTTCGGGTAAAAATCGCTTCTATTTGCCAGTGCTGTCAATTCTTCCTGTGCGCATGTGTGTGTGTGTGTGTGAGAGAGGTGGAGTTTAATATGCTTCCTTTCCTTTTCCTCTCACTGCATGACTTAACCCTGCTATGGATCACAGAGACATGACTTCAAGCTGAATAAATCAGGGTCATCGTGAAAAGAACAGGAGACCTTGAAATATCTCTCAGATTCTCTCGTAGCCCTTTCTCGCTCTTTTCAAGATCTGACAGTGAACATCTGGGAGTAGATGCAACTTTACTATCATATTAGCCGCACTGAAAAATTGATTTAAAAACACATTTATTTTGGACATTTCTTGTGTGATTTTGTGGAAGCAAGAACCAAGAGTGTCTCTTTAAAAAACAGCTGGTTGGAATTGCAGGTGTGAGTTACACATGCTGAGCATGAAGAGGGTCGTGATGGTCTCAAACTCTGACCCACCATCCACAAGTACCAGTCAGGCTGGCGCCACCGTCTGCAGCTTGGCCAAACGAGATGAGCTGGTGGGATGAGAGGTGTCTCCTGTCGTATTTATGGCCTCCTTAACCCTCCTTACCTTAACAAATAGCATTACATCACTGACCCTATTTCAGACCAACCGCAAAGCACAGCGCATGGCCAACACATTTCAACACCGTTTAACTGTCACTTGAATTTGCACCTGCCTGACATCCACTTTGCATCGCGCTGCGGGATTATCAGGAGCAGTGAATAATAAGAGATCCTCCACGTATTTGTTGTGGATTTGTCTGTGCATAATTCTGCGTATCATGACAGGCGGTGGCAGCTGCTGGAGTATGCAGTGCACTCTAATACAAAGTGATGATGATGATGAAACCAGGGTGACCTGATTTATTAGTACCCAAGCATCGGCAGGGGAGTCACAGGAAGTATTTCCATATGGATTTTATTTGGGGGGGGACTTGACATGGGAGGCTTGGAGGCCTCACTCTCTAAAAAAAACCAAAAAAAAAACCCAGGTCCATCCTTTGCATGTGGGCGGAGGGTCTAAAATAAAATCAGCTGTCACTATCTGCTTGTTGGACAGAAGTGAACACATAATACTGGAGCTGGTCTCCATCACTGACTGGGATTTGCTTTTGGGTTGGACAGACCCCGCATGCCGAGGGTGCAGTGGCCTTTCCTTTGGGATTTTACTTGCTGAGTTTTTATTTTATTGTGTTTATAATTCACCATCTTCCTTCTCTGGTAGGTAATGAGCAGTCTCGGGGAGGTATTTGTGTATGTGGAATGAATACATGATTGATTTTGACTTAAGAAATTCTGAATGCATAGAAACTTTTATGTGATACAGAACATTGTTACATTGTTGTCTTTTTGATACCTGCAGAGGAAACTATGGATTTGTGTTTGTTTGATTCAACACATCAATATTGCCTTCATGCTGAGCACCTTTTCACTCAAAATACAGGACACTGGGCCAAAATATAAATCAAACCGTGACTAAAATGCTGAATTAACGCTGAGGATTTTTTTTTATTAGCTCGAGGAGAGTATACATTCATTACTTTAACTAATTCCAAAGAGACCAAACTCTGAGCTGCTAAGCTGTTTGTACCAAGGCCAACCCTCTAGGAGATATGTCGCCAGCTGAGTGATGAAAAAAGGGAATACTGACGAGTAGTTGGGCATAAACTGATGTGTATATATGGTTTATCTTGATGTTTTTGTAAAGGAAAATCGCGTCCCCCATAGCTTTCCTCTATATTTCAAAGAGAAACACGACCCATCACACTTAAGTTTAAAATAGGCGTGATTTATTTTTGCACGGCGCCGAGATTACTTCACTTTCTTGTTATTTGAGCTCTCAGTCAGTGTCATGAGATAGCCTAAGCATGTTTTTTCTACAAATTTTTTGTTCCTATACCGTAGTGATTGAGAGTCAATGGGTCTATGGCCTTGGAGGTATTTCAGTGGGTTTTTTTGTTTGTTTTGTTCTGTTGTTTTTTTTTCAGTTTAAATGCTATAAATTGAGATTTAAAGTAACAGGAATAGCCTAATTTAAAAGTATTTTTAATGCACTAGCTCATTTACATGTTAACATTCCTCCAAGGCTAAAATAGTAGACTGGTGAGCTACAGATCAAAAATAGTCAGCAGGGAAAATAAACAAATATGCTAATGGAAAAAATAACCATTAAAAAATGCAATGATATTTAGTTATTTACTCACAGATTGCCATATTAAAGAAGTTTGTCAGCCCACTATTGAGCTTGCATATCTGAATTCCTGTTCTCTGGAGCTTGGGACTTGAATAAGAGATACTTAGGAAATGTGTGGATATAGTTATTAGAATAGGATGCTTATACAATCATAATTCATCAAAGCAAAATCTTTGTGTTGTTAGTGTTATTTCAACTTCCATTGTTAGTAATTGGTCATTATATGAATATTTTGATGTTGTACTTTCAACTGTACAGCTATAAAAATGCAAAATCTATCCTTCTTATTTCCACATCCACAGAAATGAGGTGTGAATGCTTTCTATGTCCCAGACATAGAAGGGATGCTGTTTGTCTTTTCAGCAGCGTTGCTATGTTCAAGATATTATTTGGTTTCTGGAGGCTAATAACGTTCCCAATATAAAACATTTGTAAGTTACCAGGTTATACATAATAATAACTAACACGGCTCCAGCGCACTCATGTTGCACTCCTGCTTTGACCTGATGAATAATGTAAGTGCTTTTAAAGGGGGGCAGTTCATTAATTAAAAGATACAATAACTTTTCTGCTTATGATCCTCTTAAAAATTCATTGAGATCTAAGTGATCATTTCAATGCACCACCATACACCTGAGGTACACTTCATTTCTGTTCCACTCAGGAGCCATGGGCCAACATGACAGCAAATCATGATGATGATGGAATCCACTTTGTAGAGCTGTTTATTTCCTTTTAAATAAATCCTGCACATCCACCAACTTGATGTCAGGCAACAGGTGTGCAAATGTTTTAAAGGACGTCATTTGTGGGAGCACCACCTGCATCGTAGCAGTCCCCTGTTGTCTCCAAGAATATATTTACAAATGAATGATTTTATGTGCTTTTAGTTGGAAATACTTGTACAATATTTCCTAGAAGATCAATATATAATCCATTTATATACAACTTAAATTTGTATATTTATACCCAAACTCTTGTTCTTTATGCACTAATGACAGGACAATCATCAAAGCTTTAGATACTTTTAATAATGCTTTAACTTAATTTTTTGTAGCGTCACTGTGATGTCATGTTATCCTTTAATAATTTGATGACAGCAAATAAAACACACAAATAGCAAATTCTTAAACAGTTGGCTTCTTGTGCCTTAGCTGCTGGCAGCGAAGTTTTAACCGGGGCAGGACTTCCTGTAAGATTTAAACCAGAGGAATCGGGATTCGCTCTGTGGACTCAGAGGTCATCCCACCGGTCAAGTGTGAGGCCATGTACCAGGCAACTGTCTCCAAGCGGGCAGACAACACCATCCCCAGCGGGGTACTTCAGCTTCTGCATGGACATGTCTCAGCATGTAGCTATAGTACCTGACAGACCATGCGGTATGCGTAATTAGAAACTATGATTCTGTAGTCAGTTGTATTGCTTTTTTTGCTTTCTTGTTGGAGAGTCTCAAGCTGACTGTGCTGCACTGAGCTGGTATTCCCACCATTATCATTGGTGATGCCATGCTATATTAGTGAAAGACCAGTGCAAACATTTATAAATAGAGTGGAAACATGAGACTGCCATTGCAAGGCTTACTATAGAAAAAATGTTCAAGAAATGCAGTATTATTGTTTGCTTTACTTGGCAAAAGCTTTCACAAATTGTCATGCCATTCTAAAACAATTACACAAACAGAACATAAGTTTGTGCCCGCCTTTGCGTGTGTCTGCAGACACAAAAAGCAAACCGCATTAGCTACACCATGTTTGACGGCAGTCTGTGCTGCATGCATGCCAGACAGAATAACCCTATTAAGCAGCCGTTTGATTTCAGGTCATGTAGAAGTGGAGGCAGCTAACGATATTTCCTGCTTCATTAGGTCATGGAGGAGTTGGGGGTCTGTTCCCTGCCTGGGGGACTTGCAAGTGTGAGGAAACAATTTGAGACCCAGGAAACTGCATCATCACATAATGTAACCCAGTTTCATTTCCATCACAGAACCGTGCAGGTACACATTACGCAGAACAAAGCATTACTTTACTTTCATCAGGCTGATACAAAAAGCATGAAAGCAATGCCTATGATTAAATCATTAGAACATTTTCTCTGACCTGAGCTGTTTCCGTTTTCCATCTGCATCACTGCATGAGGAACTTTGCAAGTAAAAATTCAAAATTCAGACTGAATGTTAACAGTGAGGCTCTTAGTATCTCTTGTTGCACGAGTACCAAAGTGTGTGGGCTTAAGTTACAGACACTGCTTGACATTTTTAACAGCTTCCATGAAAACCTCCCGGGCATTTTCACTTATGCTGTAGCTCGTTTTGCTAGATAGAAACTTAGAAACTTTGCAAAGCAATGGATTTTTTTTTCTTCTTTTTTTTTTTGCTATAGAAGAGCATGAGCGAACAGCTTGGCACATTCTTTGTCATCTTGCCTCCATCTGTGATTCATCATTTGAAAGTGCAGTAAGCAATCTGGTCCAACATCTTCTCTGCATGGTATACAGTTGTGTGCTATTATGCTCTGGTTGGATGGAGTTGTAGTGGAATTAGAATGGAGTCAAGTCACATCTGTGGCCATGACAAGGACAAACATATATTCATGTAGATGTGTGTACATGTGGCATGCGCACAGTTTCACCTTGTTTGAATGCCATGCCCTTTCTCTTCACAGGAAATGTCCCATTCAGAGGTGACAGAGTCAAGTGACACCAGACAGGTCCTCCCAGGCAGTCAGCAGCTAAATTTCAATCAAGAAATGATGGTAAATAATAATTCCACTCACTGTTTTCTTGCAGGCAGTGCAATAAGGCTCGCTAATGATCTAAACTCATTGATTGCTTTGTTGAGTAAAAACTGTAACTAATAGAAATCAGTTTGACTGGTTTAATAAATGTGTGTTTAGTAGTCTTTAACAGCTTGAGCAGAGATTAAAAACATTATTTTTAGTGGAAAAATGTGCGGGATGTAAAGGATGATGCTCACTTATTACATTTCTGTCTATCTCTGTGCAGTTTCCCCCCTAATTTCTCTTTACCCGTTCCCATTTTAATTGCTCACAGGTGTCATATAGCGACAACAACTTGGCATCCACTTATGAAAACCATCAAAATGAAACAGGTAGTAATGCTTTTTCTATAGGCTTTTCTGTATCAGCTGTCACTACTGTGCTGATTAAAACCTTGCCTTTGTTGTTTTTGGCTGTGCTGACTTTTAGAAGAGGATTTTCCCAGGTACACAACAAAAGAACTGAGGGATCACTTTGAAAAAACAATAGAAGAGGCCACGCCACAAAAACCAATTAAGGTAATGATTTGCACTTAACCATTAAGAACATGAAATTAAGGAATCTTTACTTTGGACTGTTTAATTGGAACTTGGAACTGTTACATTTTTTAAAGTTACATGAAGTTAAAGCTGTGTAATTCTACAGGTTGGGCTGTTTAATTGTCAAAAATACAATGGAAGCATTACTTTATATGTTTATTTATTTAAATGTAAACAAACAAACACCAATGACAGTAAGGCTCTGCAAGGGGTTGGAGGTATACAGTCTCACTCCCGCAACATACCACTGGAGTTTCTGCCTTTATTCTTTAAATGCTTAGAACTGATCTGCTGTCGAGAACTGCAGAAAATAAACATGATCTTGTATTCTTGACATATTAAATGAATAATGTGACAAGGCAATAAAAGTCTGCAGATTTTGGCCATTTGAATATTTTTAATATGAAGCAACAGCAGTAGGAAAAGTTCTGTTTGCATAATCAGTAAGCACTGAGGCAAATAACTGCTGTAGGAGATCTGCAGAAATGCTGCAGTCCTGCATACATCTCCATGTTTAAGTTGAAGGAACCAGAATCCAGTGTGGCAGTGACAGACTCTGTCACTACATTATAACACTACAGGGAGAGACAGTTGCTAAAAAAAATATTAGCAAAATAGAATATTTTTGGTCAAAATATTGATAATAGTACTGAGAAGGTGGTTGATTTAACATCTTTAGATATAGCATTAACTCTTCTTAGTGATTCCTATGCTTAAGGAAAAAAAAAAAGATGAACATCACACAGTTCCATTTATTTTAGTAAACTGTCAGTCTGCTGTGTAGTTTCACAACTCGGTCAAGAGTAATTTATATATACGAAATCATGCCAATTTAAAGGAAAGACTTACCCCCCTTGACCCTGACAATATGGGAACCCAGTCACTTTTTAGGTCCAATTGTCCCCTTGGTGCAGGGTGAGGAGAAATTTTTTCCAAGAGGCCATTCCCAGGTTCTCATGTGGCCCCTTGGAAAAAAATTATTGCTCACCATACCTTTAAAGAAATGTGTCAGTACAAAGTTTCTCTGAGTATTCATGTTTATAATATGATGATTTGTTCTTATCCTGATGGGAGTGGTCTGTACCAGGACGGCAGTATTCCCTTCCATATGTTCAAGAGGGGTCATACAGTGCTTTATTGAAATGCATGGAGATGATGTAAATCATATATCTTGACCCAATTAAATAACAGAACACTGGCTCACCTAAGATCCTAGATACTTTCTTTTCAGTAAATATGTCACTTATCTGTAATTCGTTGTAATTTGATGGATCATTTACCTGTTAATGTCATTTTTGTTCCTTGTAAAGACTGGACGTGACATCAGTCGATCAAAGTGGTCCTCAAGTGCGACTCAAAACAACATAGTGGCTAGTGAGGTGTGTGAAGCATCCCATACTGAAGAACTGCAAGACACAATGGTTGTAATGATGGATTATGAGGACTTTCCACCCCCACCAGCTGAGGATTCTGACTTCCTTCCACCCCCACCTCCAGACTTATTACAAATGCCACCAGACAGCGAAAATGTTCCAAAGTACCAATATGCACATGAACCAGCAAACCTATCCAAATACCCACTCAACAGAGAGGCTTACATCAAGCAGAGGAGTATGAATGAGCTGAAACGTCTTTACAAGCACATTCACCCTGAGGTTCGCAAGAATATTGAGAAAGAGTACTACATTGATTATAACGAAACCGAGAACAACCAGGTAGAGAGCCAGGAGTACATGTATGAAGATGATGTTGGCAGTCCTGATGATATTAATGATGAAGAATATGCAGAATGGGAGGAGATCCTTCCCGGGGACGTGCAGGCAATGCGTTGGAAGTTTGAAAACAAGCCACTGGATGCCATCAGAGATGAAATTCCAGATGACGATGAAGACAATAAGAAAATAACTCAGCAGGAAATCATTCTGGGAAAAGATGTAAGGCGAACAGCATGGATGTTTGAGACCAAGCCAATGGATGAGCTGGGCTCACAAAACACAAATTCCACAGAATACAGAAACAAATTTAATAAATTTGATAAAGGAGATGTCCGCGCTGCAGCTTGGTTGTTTGAAACTCAAACTATGGACACCCTAAACAAAATGCATAAAGAGGAGGATTTGACGAAGGAAATTGTATTCACAGAGGAGGATGGAAATGCTACCATTTACATGATTGACAATAAATTCATGGGAGTCCTTGGGCACACTGAGACCATTGATGAGAGCCACCTGCTGTGTCTGCGGTCAGTGTTAGAGGAGATTAATGGAGATGTGAAAACAGTAACAAGTACATTTGACACTCAGTTCAAATGTATTATTATGGGACAATCAAGTCAGATGCTGGAGATTAAGTCTGTGCGCAAAATTGAAACTGAATTGGAGAGCTCAATTGCTTCACGTTGGCTTTTTGATACCCAACCTCTGGACATCACAAACAGAGAAAATGCTCCTTTGAAACTTGTGTGTAGTCTTTCCATGGAGGACAGCAATAAAGGAGACTGGGGCAGGTGGCTGTTTGAGATAAAAACATTAAATTCTCTCAGTGAGTTGGAAAGCTCACAAATGGAAACGACAGAGATCATGGGAGCTGATGTGCGAAAACACTGCTTAGTGTTTGAAACACAGCCAATGGATTCTCTGAAAGATGACTCCAATGCCAGACCTCAGTCTATCGAGGAGATTATCGGGGGCAATGTTAGATCTGCAAGGCACTTTTTTGAAAGCAGCCCTCAAGCAGTCAGGAAGAACTGCCCCGAGGTTGGAAAACTTAAAAAGGCAGCAATAAGTGAAGAAATAAAAGGGGATGTGAGACACCAAAAGTGGCGCTTTGAGAGTCAACCTTTAGAGGACATAAGAGAAGCGAAGAAAGAGGTCACTCGAACAGTGAATGTCGAAGATGACCTCACACAGGAGGACGGCACAAGCTGCAGGGCAGATGTACGCAAGAACTGTTGGGTATTTGAAACCCAGCCAATGGATACTTTGAAAGATGATGCAAATGCACGTCCTTTGACTAAAGACGATGTCGTTGCAGGTAATGTCAAATCAACCAGACATTATTTTGAAACAATTCCAGCAGAAGAGTTAAAGGAGTTGGCAGAGGTGGGAAAACTGAAAAAGACTGTAGAACTTGATGAGGAGAAGGGTGATGTTAGACATCAGAAATGGCGATTTGAAAGCCAACCTCTGGAGCAGATTAGAGAGGAAAAGAAAGAAGTCGTCCGAACAATTGACCTGGAAGAAATTGATAAAGTGGATGTGTCAAGCTACAAGCAAATCTTTGAGAGCACAGATTTAAACAGCAGGAATGAGTCTCAAAAGATTCTAATAGAGGGAGTAACATCTGGCTCTGTGAAATCAAATACAGAATTGTTTGAATCTACTCCATTGTATGCCATGCAAGACAGCGCAGGTCACTTCCACGAGGTGAAAACAGTGCGTCGGGAGGAAGTTGTTAAAGGAGATGTAACAACATATAAATGGATGTTTGAAACAAAACCGATTGATCAGTTCGATGAAAGCATCGACAAATATCAAATTATCAAGGGCATATCCAAACAGGAAATTGAGTCGGGTGATGTTAAAACTGCAAAGTGGTTGTTTGAAACACAGCCTCTTGACGCTATCAAGTACTTCAGCAACATTGAAGATGAAGAAACTGTGGGTTCAAGTAAACATATTGATGTTGTGAAAGGTGATGTGAAAACCTGCAAGTGGCTATTTGAGACCAAACCAATGGACATCTTGTATGAAAGAGGGGAGGTAAAGGATGAAAACGAATCTGAAGAAATGTATAAGGGGGATGTTAAAACCTGCACTTGGCTTTTTGAGACGCAAGCACTTGATGCTATCCATGATGAGACAGAGACAGTTCTGAACACGCGCACTGTAAAACAAGAGGACATCAACGGAAAAGATGTAAGAATGGCTTGTTTTCTCTTTGAAACAGAGAAACTGGAGAACCTCACTGGAGAGGAGATGGGAGCTTTTAAACGTGTCACAGAGATAGACATTGCATCTGGAGATGTGTCTAGGATGAAGTACATTTTTGAGAATCAAACATCTGATATCACCACTTCTACATCTGAGGAAGTGATGCAAAAGCTCAAGAGAGTTCAGACCGAAGACATACAAAAAGGAAATGTTGTGAGCTGCAAATGGCTCTTTGAAAATCAATCCATTGATGCCATACACGACAGTCAAGCGCAGACGATGAGCAGCCACACAGTGAACGACGTACAAGGAGGAGATGTGGATAAGGGTCGTTTTATTTTTGAGACCTACTCCTTAGATAAAATTCAGGAGGTTTCCTCTGACGTGGACACAGAGCTGAAGAAAATCCAAAAAATTGTCTGTGATGAGGAGGAGAGGGGCAATGTAGGAAATTACACAATGATGTTTGAAACTCAGCCCCTTTATGCCATCCAGGACAAAGAGGGCCACTACCACGAGGTCACCACTGTCACAAGTGAGGAGGTGACACAGGGAAATGTTGTAGGAACGCGATGGTTGTTTGAAACAAAGCCCCTCGATGCTATCAAGGACACAGATGAGGTTTATATAATTAAATCCGTCACACAGCAGGATGTGCAAAAAGGAGATGTCGTCTCTGCTAAATGGAAATTTGAGACACAGCCTCTTGACAAGATTGCTGAAGAAAAGAAGCCTTTAATAAAAACAGTAGAGGACATTCAAGGGGGCGACGTAAGAATGAATAAGCATCGCTTTGAGTCTGACACTTTGTCACAGGGATGTGTTCGAACTGTTAATGTGAGTGAAATTCAAAAAGGTGACGTCAGAACTGCTAAGTGGAGATTTGAAACTCAGTCCATTGACAAAATCAGAAGTATGAGCTCTGAAAATTTGATTGAAACTGTTAAAAAGGAGGAGACTGCAAAGGGAGATGTTAAACATTCAGTCTGGCTGTTTGAGAAAAATCCTCTTGACCACATTAAAGAGGCAGATGAGGATGAGGAGGCAAACATGCCTCAAGAGGAGATCCCCAAAGCGGATGTAAAGACAACAACTTGGCTCTTTGAGACGACACCAATTGACGACTTTAATGAGACAAAAGTGGAAAGGACGGAAATCCTGGGCAAGAGCGTCAAGGGAACTCTCGAGGAACTTTATAGTCAGAAAATGGTGAAATCGAAGGGAATTCTCATTGAAACTGATGAAATTGGTGACGTTAGGATGGCAAAATACCAGCTAATGAACAAGCAGGCTCCTGAGATTCAACGAGAGGAAGTAATCAGGGGAGATCTGCAGACTATCATGATGAACCTACTGAACAGACAGGAAAGACAGGATCAGCAGATAGTCATAGATTCAGAAGAGAAAGGTAATGTCAGCTCAACGGTACAGCAATTATTTAGCCAAGAAAGAGTTAGCACTGTTGAAAAGGAGGAAATAATACGCGGTGACATCCAGGAGGCTATAAACAAACTTTTCAGTGAGGATGGATCAGCAAAACATGGAATACTCATCCAGGAGGATGAAAAAGGAGATGTACAGATGACATTATATTCGCTTCTAAATAAACAAGAAAACCTTTCTGCTGAAAAAGAGGACATTGTAAAAGGGGATATAAAGAGTGCTCTTCAAAGGCTGTCCAGCCCAGACAAGTTAGATTGGGCAGTGAAGATAAGGGTAGATGACACTGAAAAGGGAAATGTCAGCTTTTACTCTACGTGCATTGAATCTGGGGCTGTGGACTATCTTAAACAACTCCAGTTAGAGCCTGATGATACTCTGCCTGAAACAGCAAAAAAAGAAGTGATTGTTGGGGGTGACATCAAGGGCACAAAACTCATGCTTGGCTGTAATCAAACTCAAATTGAGCGTACAGTTGAGGATGTTATACCGGGTGATGTTCACAACACAGTCAAGGTTTTCATGTCAGAGCCAGCTGCCTCATTGGAAAGGATCCAAAAGGAGGAAATTGTGAAAGGTGACTTAAGAGCTGCTTTGAATTCATTGTCTGAATCAGTGAATCAGACAGTCATTGTAGAGAAAGAGGAGGTGGTGAAAGGCAACATACCGAAAGCTCTACGGTGTTTGGAAAGGGCTCAGAAGAGGCACAAGGAGGTGGAGAAGCCAGATATCATACCAGGAAATATCAAAGGGACTCTAAGATCTCTTGAGAAATCAGCAACATCAAGAGTTGAAACTGTTGTTGAGGATTTAGTTGCCGGAGATGTGAAGGCAACAATGAAATCTCTGGAACTGGCGAAGCAAGCAGTGAAGGAAATTGAAAAGGAAGAAATTGTGAGGGGTGATATTCAGACAGCAATGCAAAGTCTACAAGATGCATCCAGTGAGATGAAAAAGTGTCAACAGGAAATAGATGTTCAGGGTGATGTCAGAGGGACGATTCAGCTCTTCATGGAGTCCCCACCTACACAGAGGGTGCAAAGAAGCTCAAGCCTCGAGGGTGATATAAAGGGTGATGTCAAGATGTCAATTAAGTCATTATATGAGACTCAGGAGCAAAGCCAGCTGGAGAAAGAAGAAGTGATAAAGGGGGATGTAAAAGGCACTATTAAATCACTGCTAGAAACAGCGCAGCGTGAAACTCCAAAAGTCCGTCTGGGAGCATATAGAAGAGTCAAGCAGAGCCCACCCATTAAAAATCTTAAAACTGATGCACAAAGAAACATACAGAAGATTAAAACGGTAAATGTTGTTGAAGCACCAAAAGAAAATCACACCATCTCCAATGAAACCATTACAAAAACATACACTATGGAGCAGTCGGCTCAGCAATCAACAACTGTTGTGGACCACAAAACTATTACCCAAAATCACGGCATCAAAACATTAAAGACAGAGTTTCGTAACCTTAAATCTAACCCAAAGGCCATGATAAAACTTGGTAAAAACAAAGTCAAAACTGATGTTTACGTCTTAAAGCCAAAAGCACCAGAAGCTGATCTGCCTCTCCCACCGCCTCCACCGGTGATAGATACTGATCTTCCTCCTCCTCCTCCTAGTCCTCATCCTCCTTCCGCTGATACTGACATCGATCACCTCCCTCCTCCACCACCACCACCACCGCTAACTACTGAGCAGGACTTCCTCCCACCTCCTCCATCTCAACAAGAACTCGAGACCATGCCAGCACAACCAATTCATCCTTCACCAGCAAAGGCAAAAAAGATGACAGTCAAAAAAGTGAAAGCTCCCGTTTTGCATCCAGTGCCAAAGCTGGAACCTAAAGTAGAATTCAGCAAAACACAAGAGGTGGAAACAACTACTGAGAAACAAATGGAAATGAGCCAAAACACATTAAAAACAACAACAACGCATACATCAAAAACTATTTCACATGAGATCCCTCCTCCTCCAGAGTCACCACAGCCATTAAAGAAAATTTACATTGCTCCCATGAAATTTACTCCTCCGCCATCTCCTCCTCCTTTTATGAGAGGGAAAATGAGCAAATTTAACACACCGTTAATAAAAGCTGAAGAAAAGTACCGGAAGCTGAGGGAGGAAAACACACCACCAACCACTCCATCGCCCACTTTTATATATGACTCAGTCACCTCTGCTCTCCAAATGATTTCCACTGAAGATGCAGAGCAGTCAAATGGCATCAGCTCAGAAATCACACAGGGCAGCAATGCAAAGATACCAGTGAGTGTTCATTCAGAGTCACTGTCATGTAATCTATCTAAGCAGATCATAGCCACAAATTCAACACGGAGTAATGCAAGTGAGAATATCCTCACAGATTCCACAATTTTATCTTCTGCTCAACAGCAAATCGCCTCTAACGAGTCTTCCAAGGTTGTCTCTATTCAAAAGACCACATCCACTTCAGCTGTTAGACAACAGATGCATACAACTATGCAGAAAACTGTTTCCTCAAAACAGTCTGCTCAATCTGTCAAGGTGGAAAAAGTGCAGACAAAAGTAATTGACGTTGCAAAAACAGACAGCACAGCTAGTCGTACAAAGAAAGACTTGAAAAGTCAGAAAACAAAGGTGTCCAACAAATCTGAAGAAAAACAAGATGAGAAAACCACTGCCCAGAAACCTGACATAGAAACAATGCATGACCTGTCCAAAAAGGAAACCAAGGAATCCAAATCATTGGACTATATCAACAAGAGCAAAGCTGATCCTTCACCTTGTATGAAAGAAAGCATTCCTAATCAGCTAACGGCAGCTGCTAATGCAAATGTTAAAACAGGCAAGCCAAACCAGAAGGCGAAAAAGAGCAATAAACAAGAAAAGCAAGCAGAGGTAAAATCGTCCAGTGAGACTGAGAAACAGAGTGTTTCACAAGATTTCAAAGTGGAACCTGCTGAGGTGAAAGTGATCGATGAACCCAAAGACATAAAGACAGAGTTAAAGCAGGAGATTAAGAAAGTTACTCCCTCTCCTCCTCTTCCACATCCTCCCCCTGTTGGTGTTGCTCCACCTGCTGTTATTGTAAGTACTGACAACCAATCAGAAACCAACAACACAAATCCAGTGAAGAAGAAAAAGAAGTCAAAAAAGTCTAAAGGGGTTGCACAGTTAGGTCAAGGTAAAGATATTCTCACCGACTCAAAGACAGAAGTTATAGAAACCAAGAAAACAACATCTGAGAACACTCAGCAAATGCAAAAGACAACTGCAGTCACCCAGATTCACAAAGTAGAGCACATAGAAGTCAAGAGAAAAGTCGTTACCACAGACAGCACAGATGATCAGGATTCCACACAGCAAAAAACTGTTCAAAAGCATGTAGAAGGATCTCAAAAAACAGGTTTGACAGCTACTCAGCAGAGTGGGAAAGAACCACCAAAAGAAAGTATGGATGTGCCAATTACAGTGACTGGCGAGTCAGAACAAAATGAACCGATTAAGTCCACAATAGCACAAACAGAGGAATCTCAAAAGCAGGAGGTCCAAATGTTAATCTCTCACTTCACAGAGATGCAAAAGGCTTCAGAAAAGACCGATGCAAAATCTGCAAAGTGTTTGCTCAATCAGGAAAGAAAATGTGAACTGGAGGGATCTGAAGATGCAAAGGATGCTCAAAAAAGTACAGATATTGTTTCCAATGTAAGGAGATTAGCAGAGGCCAAGCCAATAGATCTAGAAGATGAAACCAAGGACAGGCGTGAAAGTGAGCCGGCATCTGAGAGAGTGGTTTCTGGTGCAGCATCGCCAAAAATATCCAAGATCAGCATCGGTTCAGCCAAAGTTGAGAGCCAAACCAAAAAAGAATCCTCACATGAAAAAAAGAAAGAAGAAGTGGGTCTGTCCAAGTCCGTCGACCTTCGAGCTCCCTCACCCTCACTCAGGACACGTTCTCCGTCACCGACATTCATCACCATCGAGTCCAAACGGAGAACTGACTCGCCCCAGAGAGTGACGCCATCACCCACCCTCCTGCACAGGCCACCCACACCTCCCACACCGCCGCTACGCAGGTGTGACACTCCAACATCACGTATCACTAGAATCACACCTTCTCCAACTTTTGACAAAGCTGAAAATTTGGCTCGACTTAAAGACACAACAGCCAAGCTCTCGCGTGGCGTCACCCCACCACCACTATTTCCCAGCCCAATCCCAGAAAAGAAATCTGAGATTGTGGAGCCGCCTGCTTCGTTCCATCGACAAATCAAAACCGAGTCCCAGGTTATGGAGGCTTCAGGGATACCGATGGCAACGGAAAAGCCCCGAAAGAGTTTATCCGAGGAAGTTCTGCAGGCTTGTGTTAATAATACAGCAGTAGAGGATAAAGGTATCATTTCTCAAGGTTTGAGTGCAAAAGAAATACAAAGTAAGTCTGAGACCCATATGCCATTGGGTCAAAATGACCCAGATCTTGGTGAAGCTTCAGAATTATCATCTGCATCTGTCAAAGAGAAGAAAGAGTTTTTTGAAGAGGCTCAAAAAGCAGGAGTTAATAAGATCTATGTGCGCAAGGAACCGATTGCTATTCCTGAGCGACTGGGCCCAGACGTCAGTGAGTGTGAAGCAGAAAATAAGAACAAAGAAAAGGATGAGCTTCCCAGGGCTGACTTGTCGAGTCTTGTAAACAAATTTGCATCACCAGAAGAGAAAACATATATCAGAAAAGAGCTTATCCCACTCACGGAGCGCCTTTACAATGACTCCAAAAGCAAAGATTGTGACAAAGAGAAAGCAGACGGCCTGGAACAGGAAATGCCATCTTTTGACATCCAGGCTATTAAAAATGTTTTTGAACTCGGTGAGCAAAGTTCTTTATTCAGAGAAGAGATAAAGGATCAGGAGGAGCTTGTGTCAAGCCTGAGTGAAACAACAGCAGACACTTCAAAGCAAGAAAGTCCTCAAGAGACAAAGGGAGGCTCAAGGCAGAGCACTCCCCTCCCTGTGCAGAAAAATGAGGTAGGAACTGTGCCAGCCGAACCATCAGCCCTCTCTGAAACCGAATCAATCACAGAGCATTTCTCACATCTTGATGAATTTGGTAACAAGGTCACCGGAACAAGGACAGCTGTCACTGTGCACTCTGACAGTGTGTCAACCCTACCCAAAGCTCCTTTCTCCTATGCTGATGCAGTGAAAAGAAAAGCTGCTGCAGCGAGGCGAACAGAAACATACGATGAAGATGCTACAGAGAAGTTGCTGAGGAATTTCCATAAAACATGGACGGAGAGCGAGACAGTCTTCAAGAGTCTTGGATACAGTGTTTCTGAGGAAACAACATCGCAAATTGTGTCGCACCAGACGAAGATTGCCTCATCTGGTAAAAAATGTGTGGCATGAAACAGCAGAAACTAATGGCATGGATTACAGATGGCTTTTCTTTAAAAATCAATTTGTGCCGCTGTGTTGGAAAAGTATAATTTCTACCTGTTGTATTGTTTGGATTGTGCAGGCAGTTTACAGCCAAGCTGCACTATGAAATGGTCCAAAATTTACTCTTTAGATTTGAGTTCATGTGCATCAATTCTAATCTTTTTTTGTGTGCATGGGCACCATAATTGCTTCTAACACAGGCAATGAGGTAGGCAATGAGGTAGCATAGTTCATCAAAGTGGTTTAAAAAGTAGTGCAGATTGTTGCAACAGTGCAAATCTCATGTCCATGTAGACAAACAAATAGACCACATTTCTGAAACCCATCTGAGTGTGCTAACATGCTCAAAATAGCAATGCTGGCATGATGATGTTGTTTTATTTGTTTCATGCTAACAAGAGCAAAACAATAGTGCAGCTCAGGTTGACACAAATGTTTTTGGTATTGCATCTGCTTGATCATAAACCAAAAGATTATATGAAGTAAAAAATAAAGGCTTTTAAAGCTTTTCACTAACTATGCTTAAGGACAGCTTAAGTGCTCTTTGTTATAACAGATTATCACACGGGGATGTATGTCAGTGTAAATCCATCCAATCTATTCAGTACAATAAATGCACTGAAAAATGTTGCAATGCAGTGCGCTTCACATTTAATCACTTCAAACATTAACATGACCAGGTTA
>NW_005187410.1:3827398-3831164 GCF_000239375.1 Pundamilia nyererei
GAATTGTGCTATACAAATAAATTTGCCTTGCCTTGCCTTGCTGCACGCTCATACTCTCTCCCGCACTCGATATATTATCCATTGTTAATCTGCGCACAGCTGTTGTCACAAACGTCGCACTCGCTTACGTCACTGTCATGAGACGTTCTCGCAAAAACAAAACAAAACACAGTTTTAGTAACGCAGCGTTCCTACGGGTTAGTAACGGTAATCTAACTACCGTTTTTGCAATAGTAATCCCTTACTTTACTCGTTACTTGAAAAAAGTAATCGGATTACAGTAACGCGTTACTGCCCATCTCTGATCCTAACAACCACTAAACCATTTGCTCATGTGACTACTATAAAAAAAAACTACATTCAACATGTGACTACTCTTAAGAATCCAAAGATAATCTATTCTGCTGTTTTTGTATTAGTTTAACTAATAATAATAACTAGTAATAAAAATGTGCGATTATGAGGCAACCCAAAGACTGTTCACGATATAACCAATGTGAATTTTATCTCCTTGAAACAGGTTCGAGTTCCGAGGTCGGAGCTGTGCACGGTGTGCCGGAGGAGAGCCTATCCGATGGATGCTCTCATAGTGGACAAAAAAAAGTACCATAAGTCCTGTTTCTGCTGTGAGCACTGCAGGAACAAATTAAGGTAAAGGCTGCCATTCATTCAAATAAATGTTTATAGGGGCTTTCTGAGCACTGCAGTATTGGTAAACGCAATTGTGTTTTAATGACAACATAATGGTTGCCACCATGTCTACAACATACACGTACACATATACGTATGTATAGTATCCAGTCACCCTGTAAAGGAAAAATCAATAAAGTAGGACTTGTGGCTCTAAAATTACATTAAAATAATTGTTAAATAATTGATGTAGTGCATCTCTTAACAGAGGATTTTTCATTTGTTGTATGTAGCCTAGGAAATTATGTCTCTCTCCATGGACATTTGTACTGCCTACCCCATTACAAACAACTCCTGAAGTCCAAAGGGAACTATGATGATGGACTCGGGCAGAGACTCCCCGCAGGACGTGGTGGACCTATCCCCTCAAATCAGAAACTTGAATGGAGATATTTTGCGAGCAGCATGAGTTCAGTAGAGAAAGCACACAGTGTTGAAAATGAAATGACAAAAACATTTAGTGAAAGCAAACCACACTGCAACAAAATATCTGTAGTTTGGCCCCCACAGGCCAATCCACCAAAGAAAGCCTTTAAAATAGAGGAAGACATTCAGCTAACTAAACCACAGTGGCCCCCTCCAGAAAGCTCCCCAAAGTCACCCACACAGCAACACAGAAAGACTGTTCCCCGGAGTGTTCTTTGAAATAAAGTCACCCAAAGTTTAGTCTAATAAAACCAAAGAAGAGGCACAAAAGTCTAAATGGTGCAGTAAGAGGAAAGAACTGTCCCATAGGTATAATTAAGGAAGGGTTTGGTTGAAGGTTATGCAGCTAAGTGATTTAAAAGGGAACTTGATAAGTAGGAAAATGTGTATAATATAAATGTAAATGGTGTGGAAAGGCAGGTTGTAATAGTAAGTGCTCGAGAGATAGATGCAGACAAAGTGTGAAAAGCAGATGATGTTATGTGCCTTTATCTGTTGTGCTTTCCCCGTGTGTCATTTTTCATTCTTTGCAGTTCATTCACATGTTTTTTGTTTTCCTAATAATCTGATATACCGAACCACATCAATAACCAGTATCAATCGTGATATCAACCTAGTTTCAGTAAGTTATAAAGGATTATGGTTGATTGAATTATGATAAAAACATGACAAATTTAATATCTGCATTAAAATAACACCAAAACTGTGATTTTAAATGAACTTATGTGCTTAATTAGTCATTATTATTGGATTTTAAACTTTATAACTCTCACTGCTCTCAAACTTTTGTTTTTTGTTTTCAAATATAATTTGGCTCAGAACTTGTTTGTTTTCCACAGTCAATTCATCTTGTTTCAAAATGAATTGGATTGTTGTATAGGTCTCGCCATTTTTTTATACTAAGCGCACTTGAGCTCTCTGAAACAATCACCCTCTTTGGAATCTGATTTTGTACCATTAACCTTTCAACCTATTCACATTTTTTGCATTTTTCTTTTCTTAGCACCTGGTGTGCAGACTACTAAAGTATATCAGAATTAATTTATTTATGATATTGCAAGTATATAATATAAACAAGCAAATTGGTTATTGCCATTTTTGTTTTGGACATTTGTATCCTACTTTGGAAAGCAAATATTTTGCAACAAGGGAATATTATTTTTTAGATTACATGATTGTATCTTGCTTTATACAAGAAAATGATGTCATGCTGTTTCACTTACTATATTGCTGATCTAAGAGCAATAAAATGTTGAATTTCATCTTTGCATTTGTCTCTTTCACATTCTAACACAAATCTAATTCTTGAATCAATGTGCTATATGTGAAATGCTACATGTCCAGAGTTCATCCATATCAAACACAAAGAGGCAGCAGTTTGTATTTCTCAGGTATATGGATATAAAGCATCTACTGTAGACAGAGGAAGGCTAGTAGACTCCTCTTACACTGTCAGTATAATCTCCTTTTTAGCTATGCTTACAAGGAGGGGATTTCAGAGCTCAAAGCACAGGTGTGTCTGGAGTGGACCAGACTACCACTATCATGTAGGGATAACTGGATACTTAAGACTGAAAAAAGGCAAATGAGAGGCAGTTTTAACACATGCAGTGTGATGTAGCAGCAATTGAAAAGAAAGTGTTTTACAATATTGTGAATTTTAAACAAACCCAAATGTGGTTCCTTAGTTCCTGGTTGTTCCCCGGTATACACGATGTGGACAAAAATGCTGGATCGTCTACACATTACACCTACAGGAGCTGCTCAGCCATGGAAACTCATGCCACGAAGCTCCCAGCACACAGTTTCTGTGCTAATGTTAATGTCAGGAAATCTGGAACTCTGCAGTTACTGAATTTGCAGAGCATTGGCACATGGTCTGCCACATCATGGCTGAGTTGCTGTGATTGCTAAATGATTCCACTTTGCAATAATAGCACTTTCATTTGATTACGGAATATCTGGGATGAGAGTGATTTAACAAATTCACTTGCTTCTACAATGGCATCATATTACAGTACCAGACGGGAAATTAGTGAGCTCTTTTGAATGACCTATTCTTTCACAAATACACTGTAAAATCGAATTAGTTCCCAGAACTCAAAAAAATTAAGGAAACTCATTGCCTCAAAAAATTCAGTAAAGCTTAGCTTAAAATGACTAAATTAGGACAACTTATTTATTTTGAGTACTCTGTACAAGCTTATTTGTTCCCAGAACTCAAAAAAATTAAGAAAACTCGTTGCCTCAAAAAAATTAAGTAAAGCTTACTTAAGATGACTGTTAGGACAACTTATACATTGCAAGTCTGCAGTATTAAGAATAACTTGATATTTCTGACTGTACAATACTAATTGTTTACCTACTGACAAACATTTCAAGTTCAACTAAATGAAAAAACAATTTGTGGTAACCTGAATATGATTAAAAATAATTAACACTTTGTAATGATGTTAAAATGAGCCCAACTTTTGTTTTCAAACACAACAAAGTATAACAGCCAACATACTGGACACTGTTCTGCCGGAAAACAAACAATAATATTGCCATCACTGTTATAATCTTACAATGAAACAAAGTCTCAGATGTAATTATTCTGAAAATAAGTTTAGGCCTACCACAAGTTTGTTTTGTACTTACTTATATAATC
>NW_005187410.1:3839383-3844872 GCF_000239375.1 Pundamilia nyererei
AACATTAAATTTAAAAACTGTACTTTTGAGTTAAAATATATATTTATCATTTTAATAAATGACAAATTAAAAAAGCATGAACATTTTTTTGTATTGAAAAAATATCAAACCGTGACACCAAAGTATCGAACCGAACCGAACCGTGAATGTTGTGTATCATTGCACCCCTATTAGTTAGTTAGTTAGTTAGTTATGGCAATGGATTGAAAATACCCCCCCACACCCCACCGCACCCCAACCCTAACGGCTGCACCTCCCGAAGAATTTTGTCTGGGCTCTTATCTCACTTTTTTATTTCAAACAATCAACAGAAAATTTCACAGACATATTTTTACGTGAGGTTTTTAAGGCTGTAGTGTTAATTTTTAAGTAACACGAGCCCAGCCGTAGCAGCAACGCTAGGCTAACACTAACTAGCTAGCAAGATTATAAACCTGGTGCTAAACTAAGAGAAGCCACAAAATCAGTTTGAATAAGAGTAAACATTTACTCACCAAGTCAGTGTATCAGGTAAAGATCCACAGCAATGACAACAATAATATCTTGAGCTGACGCTTTTCCAGGTTTGCTCAACATATTCCATAAAAAATGCTGGTAACAATGAACATGCGGACTGATCCGAGAGGGAGGAGGACGGTGGTGACGTGGCATTTTCAAAACACATCTTTCATCCTTCCGCACTGAGAAGCAAAACTTCCATCTTACTTAGTTTTTCTAAGTTAAGACAACTCAAATAAATTGAGTTTATCAGCGTTTGCATAAAAAGTACTGGTAACTTATTTAAATCGAGTTCTAATAACAAATTGATAAAAAACTGAGTTCAGCCTATTTAATATTTTTAATTAAACACAATATTACATTTTACAGTGTATTGGTAAAGGCAGACTGCAGAGCCAGGTGCTTGATTTTATATGCCCGTGGTAATGAGAGTGAAAACACCTGAATTCAAAGAGTCATTGGATGAAAACTTTTATCCATAGAGCTTAGGCCACAGTCCACTTTGGTTCCTATTAAACTGCCAAACCGCAAATTTTATTTTATTTAATAAAGAAAAGAAAGCATCTCTGGATAGAAAATGTATATTAAGAAAAAATTAAAAGTGCTAATATCCATCCAGTGTTTCAGCATTATTGCATATGGTGCACTTTATATCTAGGTACACATTTTCAACATTAACGAGGTGCTTATTGGCACGGATTTTAGAAATATACTGGCTCCTTTTTAGTCATTGCAAAGTGCTTCTTGACAGTCTAGTAGTAGTCAAATACTTTAAAAGAAAAAAAGAATAGGGAAGATGGTTTAAATTTAATCTGGAACACTTAAAGTGTCGTTTTTGTGTATTAAGAATTTATCTGTTGATTATTGTTGAGGGAAAATGGTTATTCAAGTCACCACCTTGTAAGATTTATGCCTTTAAGGCAAAATAGGAATCCAGTTCTTTTTGTACTTGTAATAAGTACAACCTCTACCAAGAAACATTTGGCAGTAAGTAAAGTTATTAGGAGGTTAATAGAATCTTCTTAGTTACCTTATAGAATAATGTCACAATAACTACAGTACTAGACCTATTTGTTACTTTCCGTGACTGGCTATGAGCCAGAACCCGAAGTAACATCCAGAGGACCTGACGAGGTAACATGCTCGCATATCGTTGTCATTGCCAATAAGTTAGTCTTTTGGACTGATAATGAACTTTTTCCCAGGGTTACCTGTTGTGTTGTTGTGTTTGAGGGTGATCTCGCTTGTATTTGTTGTTATATTGTTACCTGTGTTTGCCCCCTGCTTTATCTAAACATCGTGGCAATAAAAACAAAACAACAAAAGCACACAAACCTTAAGTGTATCTTTAGAAAGACACAAACTGAAACACAAAATACCTCAGTACTCACTTCATTCACTCAGCTGTTTTATCTGCGGGATGAACGTGTTGTCTGGTTTGAAACAGTTTGCAGGAGTTGACGATCAATTCTCCCACAGCGTCAATCTACCTTGCTACTACAGTAGTATCTCTGAGCAGCCCTCACTCTCTCCCTTAGAGCGGATTGGTGAGGCTTGTATCGGATTGCGCTCTGATTGGTCGTTCGCTTCTCATAGAGCGGTACGTCAGGCCAGTTGCACCACCGCCGTCATGTTTCACCCCCTCCTCAGTCGAACAACGGTGCTTTTTAGGATGCTGGAGCAACGCGGTATCATATCATCAGGACCACAAGTCTGAGTGGGATGGAGACAGTGAGTGAGGTATGTACAACGAGGACGGTTTTCCTCTTTTCCGTGCCAATAAGCAGTGAAAGATTACGCTTTTCTTATCTTGTGGGATGCATTACGCAGGGATGGTTCTACTTTTTAAAATTTCTGCAGTATGAGTGGATTCATCCGTCCTCGCATCATCTGTCCTTCCACATTTCCGAGCGCTCATCCGCAGGTTTTCGGGTGTCCCCTCTATTGTTGAGCTTTGGTCTTTGCTTTAGTACGTTCGGGTTATCGGGATACACGCCTGGGTCTTTAGGGATGCCGTTTGGCGACTTCGGTGCAATCCCAGCTGAGCACTCCCTGATCTCCGTCCTCTTTGGCACGGCTGTCACCTCTGCACTCACCGTTAGAAATGCGTAGTTTGTCCGGGGCAATGAGGACACCAGGCATAGGTAGCCAAGTTACAATGCACCTGAATCAAAGTTTAAACGGATGCATTTATTCAATTTTTATGCGATTTTTTTCTCGACGCTCGCTTGCAAAGAAAATAGATCTTGTAAGAAAATATTAAAATTTTAAAGATGGGCTATATTTGTCGTGACTGATGAATAATATAAGCTTTAGGAAATCGTTTAGATATATGGAAAGAAAAACGTTCTGCTGGATATTTTGCCCAAAATATATAAACCTTTAAATAAATGAAATAAAAGTCGTCTTGTATAATTGTTAGTGTTGTATCATAATTGTTATTTATTATCTGTTGGTAGTAAGTGATGCTCAGTGGATCAGACTTTGGTGTCCAGTGGCAACATCTCCAAAAAGAAGAAAATGGATGCTCTTAAATTTCCCTCACATCACCTTGTGAAAAGACCTCTTTTTAGTGAATTCACATAAGCTGTGTGAGCTTCCTTAAACCTTAATACCTATGCTTAATTTGAGGCTTTACTTAGTCTCCATGGTAATATTGAAATATCATTTTATCACTTATGTAGCAAACAGTCTGATGAGATTAATAGGAAGGCTTAAAGTTTAGAGCCAAGAGACTGCAAGCTCTTCCTAAGAGTTGTGTTTCTTGCTGCATCTGCTGGGTCATTTTAGATCACTAGCTGGATCAAACGCTAATCCTCTTTGTGATGCAGCCATATGATGGTTTCCATTGCATGTCCATCTGCCCATACAGCCATTAACGCTCACTGCCAGACTGCCTCTGCGTCTAGCAGCGTCTTGTTGTTTACGTTGTATGCAGCTGATCATGTGCCTATACTTGCTCATATAGGTTCGTGTACGTGTCTGTGCTCTGCTTACTCTGACTGCTTTCACTAATCACATTTCTGCAAGGTGTAATTAGTCGCGGGAATCTAAAGCTTTAATCCTTGGTTAAAGTACTGTATCTTTGCTTAGTCAGTGGTGCTTCCCGTGTTACACTGGGCTTACAATCAGCATTTATTTAGAGCACGTGAGTGCATTTTACATCGAGGCTGTTCGAAATAAATGGCAGAATACAAAAGAGATAATGTCAAGCTGACTCTATTATTGAATAGAAATCATCTGTAAAAATAAGGGCATTGTCATATATTAGATTATTAGTGATTCTCAGTGGTTGGAGAAATAGGTATAGTTTAGATAAATGCATTGTATATAAGAAATCTAATTATACATAAAAAGCTATCATGTTTATTATGTTGATCTGTGTAAAAATCACAGTTCTATTCTTGCACGGTAAATTTTAGCCATTCAAAGGGCAACTGAATGAAGTCAGGACAATAGCTCTGTATTTACCCATCCAAAACAGCCAGGACTTAGGCTGGCTAATAATAGGCTGACATGTGCACAGCTTATTTTCTTGCTGTGTTTGTGCCAGCTCTTTCTCTTCCCTAAAAGCACAGATTGACAGACTCTTTACCAAGAAATGTACATTTCCTGGCGTATTTGAGAATAGCTCATTCAATAGGAAACAGCAGTTTTCCCCCATAGTCCAATTAAAACACAAATAATAGTAAAGTAATGATCCAAGGAGTAAACAGTAACATGGCCACAACCAAAGCAGCCCCATAACATTTAGGAAAAGGTGCTGTAAAGAAATCAATGGCTACCACAGGACCACAATCTATGGATCTACAGTAATTTCTTGAGTGTCACTCACTCTGCTACTGTAAATCAGGATGATATACCTGCTTATACAGAGCAAAGTTATGGTTTCATGTACCTAGTATGTTTCTGAGAGTGGCTCTTCCCTATCTTCCTAAGAAATGTAATGCTTTTTTGTTGAGATGTTAAACCAATAACATGAATCTTTTACAGTGTGAGCATCTTAGTGGGTGTTTTGTGTGTAAAAGTGAGCCATTAGTCTATTAATGACCCTTAGTGAAATTGCACCATGTAAGGAGCATGGAATTGACTGATTGAATTAATGAAAGCAACCGCAAGAAGCTTGTGTTTTGAAGTGGTGATCATTTGCACATACTGTGACAACAGTCATAATGATAACAATCAGGGATCACCGTGGTACCATTCTAGTACTGCGAACTGCTTCTTTACTGACATGTGTCTTTTGTTCTAAAATATTCTGTTTCTGGCAGTTTGGCTTGTTGCCACTTTGTTGCTGTTTGACTGTGATGACACAGTGTTATCACTGTTGTGCATGTTTTGGGTGGATAGGACTGTTTAAACGTCGCTTCTGGGTCTTAAAAGTGGAAATACCTAAAAGCTTCTCCTGGACTCCTGTAGTAGCAAAAAAAAAACCTTTCAGTTGTATAGACGTTTATGGCAAACTCCATTAATAATCATCAAATTGTGTGTTTATAAAATTTTTAACATATTTAATGGATCTGTTGATATATTTATTATTTATTATCATGGATTAAATTTGTTCTTCAGCTCTGAAAATTTCAGTGCTCCCTATAATGCTATCTGGCATACTCTAAAATAGTGTTACATTTTGATTCTACTTTGATGGCCTTTAATTCGAGAATGTTATTGGATGGCAAATAAATTGAGAACATGCTGCGTTGGCAGCAGTAATCTTTTTTCTTTTTTAGGGGTAGACCTTTATTGACTGTACATCATTATCAGCCAATGATCACTTTCCTGACTGCCAAAAAAACTGGCAACTATCACTGGTTGTGCATTGTATCTCATCAGTTTGCAGTCTGGGGTCGAGATCATAAATGTGCATGATAGAATTTCACTATGCTGTCATGAAGGACTGAAAGACTTTAAAACAAGGCAAGGCAAGTTTATTTGTATACAGTGGGGCAAAAAAGTATTTAGTCAGCCACCGATTGTGCAAGTTCCCCCAC
>NW_005187410.1:3846720-3880088 GCF_000239375.1 Pundamilia nyererei
AAATATTTTTTATTTAAAAAAAAATAGCTGTGATGTGTCTTAAGGTTCTTTATCACACTTAAAAAAATGTAACCGGCAAAAAAAAATGATATAATCAACATTATTGGCCACTGAGTTCAGTTAATGTCATTTTTTTCCCCAGGTATACCAATATATCAGTCAACCGGGCCAGTGTCAAGTGATACTGATATTTGGATCTTGTATTAAATTAAAAAATGTCAAATAAATTGTTTTAGCTCAAACCTGCATCCATCGATATCAACTGTGAAATGTGATATACTTTCAGTCAATCCAGAGAATATCTAACGTGACAGATCACCTCCAAATCAGATTTACATATTTCTTCCTCTGGTTTGTAGTGTAATTTATCCATGCAGATGATTTTGTTGAGAATGGCCAAGTTTTGGAATCTAAAATCCCAAAAAGCAAATAAAAAAAATAAAAAAAATCTGTAACAATCCAAAAAAAATAAAATAAAATTAGGGATATTTTCTTTCTACCCAACATCATCTGTCAGCCAGAAGAGTGCAGTTAGCTGTCATGGCATCATGAGCACTAACATCTTGTCAGTGGGAGGAATTTGTTTCTGCACAGTAATTCAATTGGTGTGTGGTCTTCCAGGGGAAAAATCTGTTCCTTTAAAGTTTTTATAACATTATCAGTTCTCAGACATATCGAGAAGTACTTGCTTTATTGATGATCAGACAGGGAGCTGCTGCAAGATTAAACAGAAACCAAATCACTCAGCGCAGTAAGAGGCACACAAAATATTTAAATAAGTTCTACAGTTTTATTTTGAAAGTGTCAGGAAAATCCAACCAATAATTTAAATCAGCAAGGCTGTTATGGGGTCTAATATTTAATGATTTGAGGTACTGGATTGTACGGAAGCTGAAAACCTTCAAGAGGTTGTCGCACATCAAGTTAGGCTGAGAGGGAAAAGAAAAATATGAGCCTGGAAAAAAGAGGCTTCATAATGCACAGGATCAGTACCTTTTGAGGTCCAACTTTAAGAAAGGAGAGCTCAGGGAGAAAAGTGAGGGATGGGTCAAAGGATGAAGCAGAGTTTGCATTGATGTGAAGAGATCTGTAGAGAAGGATGGATGAAGGGAAAGGCTGTATGGGTGAAAGAGAAGAATGGGAAGCCCTCCAGTACCTGAATGCTTACAGCAGATATTTGGAAAGTGCACAATTTGAAGTATTTTGCCCTTAACATTCCCAGTAGCCTCTCCTCTTGGGAAAACACCAAAATCATTCAGAAAAGTTGACCTGTTTAAACTCAGTTTGTTAGATGACATTAATAACAATTTTTGTGCTTTTGCGCATTAATAACTGTTTTCAAGAACCCCAGAAGATTTACAGCACTTAACATCCCAATCGCAGAAGCCATGTAATCACTCCCTCCAGTAGTAATGCTTTTACTTTAGCTGTTCAAATACCTCATGTTCAGAGTAATGAATTAAAATGTCTAAATCCCAAAACTGTAACATTTTATATGTCCTATTTTTGTGTCTATCCTGATCCGTACAGTTATATCAGCTAAAGTAGTTATTCTGCTACTTTTACCACAATAAAATTAATCCTAGGGAAACAACTATATTAACCATAATAATTGTCTTGTATACAATTCCTTCTTTGCAGCAATCTGACTATGATTTCTTACTTTGTAAGACACAGCCTGATACGGTTTCTGTTATGCATGAAAACAACGCTAACATGCATCCATCTATGGTTCGTTTTTTGGCATTGTACTGTGACCACTAGATAACGTTAGGGTCTCGGCCATGTTTGCTGCATTTTGGTGGAAGAAGTGTGCAGTACGAAGTGATTTAACAAGTGAGTGATGACACAAAGGTTAGAAAATTAAATTTTTACCCAGTGTATCAAACCTAATGTATGCACGGTAAAACCCATTCTCAGATGCTAATCACGAATAAAAACTACTGACATTTATTAAACATTTACAGGAGGTTTATGCCAGCAGTGTCAGCTTTGCCTCCTCTAGCCAGTGTTGCCAACTTAGCAACTTTGTCGCTATATTTAGCGAGTTTTCAGACCCCCTTAGCGACTGTTTTTCTAAAAAGCGACTAGCAACAAATCTGGCGACTTTTTTCTGGTGTTATTGGAGACTTATTTATGATGACTTTTTGATGTGAAAACAGGTATCACTTTCTCAACAAGCAGCGGGTGCTGCCGTGGGCACCTTGCCCGTGCCAAAACCCTCATGGGCAGAGGATAGTCCTCTTTCTTTCTCTCCTACAACGTAAGTTACAATTACATTAGACTGGCCAATTATGCAAATTAGGCAATGACACCATTTTGCGACTTTTAGGACAACCAATAGCGATTTTTCTTACTGTGGAGTTGGCAACACTGCCTCTAGCTGATACACAACTTCACACAGCTCCCTGCAGACAGGCAAGTAGCATTAAGGTAGCGACTAGCAACTATGATTAATAACAAAAACAATAAAATGAACATGGGAGCTAGGCAGCATGTGCCCTGGCTCTCTACAACTTTATAACAGATAGGGTTAATTCACATGGTAAACCCATTATTTGTTAATAAAATGTGTTGTTTTTCAAATGCTGAAGCTGAGAAAAGTCTAACATTAACTAGACAGAAAAAGTAGCTGTGTAGCTTAAAAACGCTAATTTGATTAGCAATAAAAATGTGGAGCCAAGTCCACCAGAAGCACTGCAACACCTCAGACAAACTAAGTAGAAATGTTCTTTGTTTTTTGGCACAACCTTTTTTTAAGACAAACTTAAAATATTTTCATATTTACACCTTACATTTTTCTTAATATTTATTTTTATATATAGAATTATGTTGTCACTGATATCTTTGTTGTATTGTATTAAATATATATTTTTTAATGCCTCTTAATTTTATGTCTTTTTTTTTTTTTTGCCTCGGTGGTATAGAAAAATGGCATGGAGTATTTTCAGGTCAGTGTTTTCTTATGACTTTTCTAACAGCTAGCAAATACTATTTGTTTTTCGCGGTTGCTGAGATACTTTGTCTTTAGCAAAACAAATCCTACTTATCACCGGAAAATTCCAGCCCAGAGGCAGTGCGGTAGCAGCAATGAAACATAGATTTAGAGGATACAAATTTAAATGCTGATGGTGTTGTTTTTCAGTGGCAATTACAAAGAACAAACAAAATAGATTTCAGAATAAAAAGTTATAGCAAAAATGCTGTTCAATGTCTTTTTAATGCTACAGCTAAACTAGATAAATGCATCACGCAGAAATGTGCCTTAACTTCGTCGTACATTTAAATTTACATTTTAATATAAAACTCCATTATCTTCACTGGACTTTGACTTGTTTTCTGTCTCCAACATAATTGTATTTTATGGTCCTTTATCACATATAGCACTCTCCTGCTTTTCAGCGTCTTGTTAGTGTGTCTCTGCATCCGAATGTTCCCAGCTTTAATCATTCTGATCCTCCTACAGACCTACTGTAATTACTTTTTGTTTTCAATCTTTCAACAAGACTCTGGAGGAGCCTCTGTGTTTTTTCCCTCTCATTAGTGATATTCTTCTCATTTATGAGAATGCATCAAGAAAAAAAAAAGCCCGTCATGATTTGGAATGCAATTCTAGATATTTCCTGTTACTTACATTTTGGATTTGTTTTGTGCTAAAGTTGCACAAATTCCTTAATGACAATATTGGTTGATTTCGTCAAGCTATTTATACAGTAAATTCTGATCTTGCCTTGTTTAGCATACCACATAAAACTTGTGGCGTTAGAATAAATCTGATCAGCGTTTCTTTTACTCTGTTTCATAAGTACAAATACTGAGATAGAAGAAGAAGTATTTTACTGAGAGGTACATAGGAACAATTCCAGGCAGTGACTGGTTTTGAGCTACCTTATTAGAGGAATGAGCCTGAACTGGGGCCTGTTCTTGTGTGACTTGATTTCCCCAGTGACCAGCAGACCAAACCATTTTTATTGCCGTGACAAAAAGAGCCATGAACAAGTTCTTTAGGAACCATGACCCTCAAATGACAAAGAAGAAAAGTTCCAAAATCAGCTTTAGCAGTGCTTCTGCAAGTCATATAGCTAGCAAGATTGTTTTAAGGAGCAGAGCATGAGAAGCATTAACAGTATTTTTAGGCTTACATTAACTGGTGTGCAAATGTTTGTTTTTGGGTGTAGTAATCTAATTCTATTTGCTGGCAGCACATAAAATAAAAACAAAAGCCAAACTAATACAGCCAAGGGAGAAAATACCAGAGCAGAATTAGATTCCTATTGATTTATTAATAATTTCTCATTACTGCCTAAGAAAAAAAACATAATGATAAGGTGTGTTATTAATACAAATTAATACTTACTACTATAAATACTAATAGTGCTACTAATATGTTCCACTACTGTTTGTTGCTCATGGATATTTCCACTACAGTCCATATGCATTAAGATGCTCTGTAGTCAACCATAACTAAGCAGTGTTGTAATCCTTCAGCATATATTCTCTGACTGCCAGTCAGTCTCAGCCACGTCCCGGCAGAGCAGCTTCATCGTCTTTAACAGTTTCTGAATTTGTTTCAAATCGGATTTATTTTCCTCATGCTTCAGCAGTTCACAATCCCTACAAATTTATTCTGAAGTAACAAATTACTATGCACAGAGAGCAATTTTTTTCCCTCTCTACAAATAACCCAAATGACCCTTGGAGGGATTGAATAGCCATCCTTATCTACCTTAGACTCTTGAAAGGATAATAGAATGGATACACTACTCAGTGTTCCTTTATCCAGGATACTGTCATAGGAATTTTGTATTCCTTATCAGACATTTTGTCCAATTCCAGTCTTCAAAGATGTGCCCTTTATACAGAGTAGTATAAAGTGGAAAGCAAAGGTTTTGAAGGTCAGATTACTGATTACCGTTGACGATGACGTATAGTTAGTTAGATATTTCTGTCCCTACAAACATCTTCACGGTGAATTGAGAGTTTGTGTATAATTTGATAATCATTCTATGGACTTATGACTGATTTTTTAGGAATACTTTATAATTCTAATAGTGAGGAGAGCTATGCAGGCAAAATTTCATTCACCTCCGTACTCAGTTAGTGGAGTAAATTTGGTCTGTTTACCAACAGAATCCAGCCACTCCAGACTTATGTTCCTTCATTTAAACTCCAATTGAAGGGACACACTCACACAACGCTCAGTGTGATGTGATTGTGCCCAAATCAGCCAGTTAAACATTTACACTCATTACATCCTTTCTAGGGATAATCTCTGGACCTCATCTTGATTTTGCTGGTTCGGTTTACCCTAATTCACCTTACAGAGTAGAATAACAACACAGATTAAACACAAGATAAAGACTGCCTGTGACAGTCACTGTAGGGAGGGAACCCAAATGCAGGACAGACAGGAGGCAGGGTAGAAGTCCAGAATCCAATCTTTCATCTAAAAAACAAACAATGATTATACCTACAGTTCAAATGAAGAACAGGCAAAAGTCAGCATCAATAAAACAGTTCACACAGTCATAAGCGAAGAGATAATACGTCAGGGAAAACAAAACAACGAAAACATGGAGGTATGTAAAGAACACAAGGAATAGAAGTAAAGTCTGGATAACTTGACTAAAGAAGGAAGGAGATAATCTGTTTAGTTTTAAGTGAACAACAAGATGTGTATATATATTTACCAGACATCTTGCTATTTGTCTTTGTAGCTGCCCTAAATATTCATGTCATAGATTTAAGGTGCTGGAAGCATTACACAGAGAATATGGTTCATATTGCGATCATAGCATCACACGATTGCTGTAGATTTGCACAATATCTGTGCTGCATATCTATGATGAAAATTTCCCGTTCCACCACATCCCAAAGGTGCTGAAGTGGATTGAGATCTATTGACCGTGGAGATCATTTTATTACAGTGAATTCATTGTAAGTTTGAGAGGATCTGAGTTGTGACATGGCACATTACCATGCTGGAAGCAGCCATCAGAAGATGGGTACACTGTGGTCATAAAGACATGAACACGGTCAGTAACAATACTCAGGTAGGCTGTGGTTTTTAAACTCAAATTCTAGCCCTAAAATCTGAACGTTGTAGTAGTCCATCTACTGCAAGGTTCAACCTGTGCATTTAAAAGATGGTCATCAGCATACTTGGTTGTAACAAGTCATTATTTCAGTTACTTTTGCCTTTCTGGCAGCTTGACGTGCTCCTCTGGCATCACGATACACTTTCACCTTGAGAGCTGCTGCTCGCTGGATATTTTCTCTTTCTCAGACCAATCTCGGTAAACTCTAGAGATGGTTGTCTGGGGAAATCCCAGTAGATGAGCAGTTCTGAAATATTCAGACCTACCCACCTGGCACCAACAGCCGTGTCATTTATTATTCTTCATTCTGATACTCAACTTGAACTTCAGCAGCTTATTTTGTCCTTGTCTGTATTGTCTAAATGCATTGAGTTGTTGCCATGTGATTGGTTAACCAGATATTTGTGTAAATGAGCAGATGAACAGGTGTATCTAACAAGGTACATCGAGTGTATACTGAGGGGGGTTGATAGGCTAATTGAACACAGGTGTGACTAATCAGGGCAGGGCATACAATCACAAAGGAGGGGGAAAACTAACAAAGACAGGAAGTTAAAGTGACGGAATACACAAAGGCCAAGAATAACAAAATTAAAGAAATTACTCAATTAAAACCAAGACAATATCGTTCCGTCCAGAGCTAAAACTGCTCATGTGTAGATTGGGTGATTGGTAATAATAATCTGACCTTCCACCAATCAACAAAAGACTGATGTATGCATGCTACTAAGTTTCCCCAAAGTAACTCTGTTCCTCCTCTTAACCTAAAAGTAACCTATTCTAATAGTGTGACTTCCTGAATTACATTTTCTCATTCATTAAAGAATCCAAAATATTCTCTGCTGCCTTTTCACAGGATCACAGCTTTGTACTGTTGCCAAAAGCCAAGAACAAAAAACACCACAGCACATTGTTGCATTGTCAAGTCAGCCAACATTTGAACTGTGATTGTATAACAGCTGGTTGCATAACAGCAGAAAGAGTTCAAACTTCATGTCGATAGATTTAATTGGTGTTTTTGCTGCTGTTTTCCAAAAATATAAATGTTCCAACCTTGTATTTAAAGTTATGAGATACCAAAATAGATGCTCTCAGCGGTGTTTGAATTTCATTGGAAATAATGAGGTCTGTCATATAAATACAGGCCAGTTACCATTTACCAATCTGTGAAGACAAATTATTTACAGATAAAATGTGAAAATCACAGATTGCTTTGACTGGCTGTGCTTGTCCAAGTTACACAATAAAGGCCTGGCATAAGTGTAAATAAATAATAGCAACATATGATATAATGATAAGTTAACAGCCAGGTAAATGTTCTCTGCTCATTTATACATTTTAGCTGATTCAAGGTATAAGCGTGAGCAGGTTAAAACAAAATGATCCAGTTTGAGAAATTCTCCAGGCACTGAAAGCTCAAAGTGACAAAGATCTGTTTGGTTGTTGACCTTGACTGAAGAGCATTTGTGTCTTAAAACATGAACTGAATTCTGACAGCAGCCTTGCTTTATCCATATTTATATTGGTGTCATTCAGGGCCCTGTGTGCCAACATGGCAAGCAGACAAAAGAAAGCTGCCCACAAGTGAACAACGCAGAGCCTTTCAGAGAGTGAATAGATGGTTTCTGGAGGTCTCAACTAGTTAATATTCCAACTATATACAGTATTAATTCAGCTATATAGTGAAATACCGCAGTAAACTAGAAATAATTGATCCAGAGCTGCTACTACAAGAACTATGAGCTGCCTGTGATCTCAGTGCCATTCTTCCCTCTCAGGGCACAGAGTAATGGAACAGCCTGTGAAGGTGACACTAAACCTGCACCTTTCACCAATCAGTGTGCAGCCTGCTTGGAACTGATATTTCCAAGAATCCCCAGACAATTAATGAAGTGGAGCCTTGATGGTGACTGCAGACCTCTAAGTCCCACATCATACAGTATAATGTGCTTTGTTGTACAAGTTGAGGTGTGTCATAAACATATATATATCCTAAAGCTTTAGAGCTGTCATTGTAGTGGTTGCTTGAAAAGGGGGCTTCTAGCTTTGAGTTAAAGAGAGCAATTTTAGTCAAAGGAATCAAGCATATGATCTTTCCCTTCAAGTTTTTCAAGCACTTCTTCTTCCAGCATGCCTGTGGAGAACTGCAAGGAAGCTAGTGTTGTTGTTTTTTTTTTAGCTTTTCCTTCATACAAACATTTTCCTTCATCAACTCAGTAATTGTAGATGATACATTTTTGAACAAGGTAATGACGCCCCCCGAGTTTTTGTAAAAGTCACTTATTCAGGAGGCATTCTCCCTCGGAGGGCAGATAGGTGGGGAACATGTATTCGGTGATATTATTTTATATTCAGTGACAGTAATAAGAGGTGTTGCATTTGAAAAAAAAGGAATGAATCCCCGACAAATTAAATAGGCTTCTTCAAATAATGGGGTTGAAATCGTCTGTTATCACTTTGCTGGGGAGATATTGGATGATAGTGTCATGTGGGGAAAACTCTGTTATGTTTTCTATCTGCTTACAGCAAGTTGAACCATACTAGACCAGGATTAAATATCTGCTCCTGAAGGATATTTGAAAGCTGAAATGAGGTACAGAAAATATGCCAGGACTGAAAGGAAGAATATGAAACAGAAAGAAAAAAAAATTATTATTATTATTATTATTATTATTTTAAACTCTAGCCTCCAGCCAAATGAAAATTTCTTTTGTAAACAGGATATTTTTGAGTTGAATATAGCTTTGCAGCTGTGGTGGGGCATGATTGCCTGGCCAGCCTGGGGTGCTGTAAAAGGCTTTCCTCCAGCCCAGTCACTTACTGTAGGCAGCAGGAAAAACAACTTTGACAGATCAAAGAAGTATTCATTAACATATTCAGCACATTAAAATAGAAAAAGCATGTGTAAGTCTCAGACCACTTGGCAAAGTCACTTTAAAAGCTGTTTGACATAGTCAAAGTCATATAAACAAAGTGGGTAAACTGTATTAAAATACACATTTTTTCCCTCAGTCACACAAACAAAAATCAAATTTGCCCTTACTTACAAGAAAAAAGTGACATGACAGTCTTTAAACAAGTGTTCAAATAAATGTATATCTCATGAGTCCAAAACATATCCCAGTCAAAACATTCAAATCCTTGGGGGGTTCGACTGTTTTTGGGAACTTTTGTTTATATTTGAATATTTTCTGGTTGAATTTTCCGTTTGATTCGTAATATGTTTATATTATCATCTTTATGTTTGTCTTTAGCATTCCTATTTGCAGTCACTATTTTTTTTAACGAGAGTATTAGTTCCCTGAAGTTTTCCCTTCATGTCTGCCTTTCGTTTTCATTTCATCATGTGAAGTTTACTATAGTGTTTGAGTCCCTTTTTAGCTGTTTCCTGATTTAGTTTGGCGGTTAGTTGTCTCGTGTGTTATGCATTTAGTCTTATTTCTCCACTTCGTTATCCTAATTAGTTTAGCCCGTGCCTAGTTCCCCAGCTGTGTCTAATTCCCTCATTAGCCCTCAGTGTGTCTGTGTGTGTCTATATAGCCCTAGTTTCCCTTTGTCTCAGTATTATTTTCCCTCTATTAACACATTCTTCTGTTTTCCTGCCATTGAGTGTGTGGATCTCGGGTTTCTGTTTATGCTCTTTACCATTACACATAAAGAAAAGTTGTTTTTTTTTGTGTGTGTGTTTCATGACACTGAGGCAGAACAAGTCAATTGTTATGTAAGTGGAAATGCCAGTCTTTCAGGTTGCCGAATGCTGTTAATAAATAATGCTTAGTATATGGTCTTTAAGAAAACAAAGTTGTTTCCCTGCAGAAATATTCAGTGGGTCATAGTGGGTCAGGGTCATATTTGTTTATTATTATTTTTTACTGATCAGAAGTTAAGATTTCATTGTTTTTATTTTGAAGCTTCTGGGCCTGTCATTAAAAACCCCTAAGATTTACAGCTGACAAGTCTCACTTTAGTGTTTATGTAATGAGAGTTAGACCTTTTCAGCTGTCTTAAACAATAACAACACCAGCGATAACAATAAAAATAGTCATTTTACTTCAGTGTTTTAGGCAGTGTAGTTAGCAGTGGTGCCAGCTGTGCATTGAGAATTTCAATGTCATCCCAGTGCATTCAGGGGATTTAGTCATAGGCACATCAAAGCAAAAAATATTATGTTGTGTGAAGCAGTAGCTAAGAAGCACCCAAAAGTCACCTTGGTTGGAAAATAAAACACTTTCTGAGCAACTGAATAGCTCCAGCTTATTAGCTTACTAGTTTGCATTAGTTTATTTCTTCATGCTTATGTAAAATATACACGATGTATCATGAAAATATGCTTATATAAGTTGTATAGTAGAGGTAGCTGTTTTCTTCTGTGTTGTGTATGTATTGTAAGCCGCAATACTTACACACAAGAAACGAATGAGGCCAGTCCAGAGCCACAGCTATGAAGATTGACTCAACTATTTATACACTGACTTCTTAAACCAGAATTCACAACATGCTATTAATTGTGTGATAAATCCATAAACATGACAATTTTACATTTAATTAGACATTACAGTAATATTCTTTCAGGGACTAGTGCGCTCTTGTTAACCTTCTTTTTATCCCTTTTCCATCCATTTGCTTTGGAGGTTTTATTAAGTGTCAGGGGTATGAAACTAGAGGTCATCACTTTAATTTGTACGCTAAGGTTTGGGCTGTTGTTGTTGTTTTTTTATGGGGGGGAGGGTGTTAATGTAAGGTTTTTATATTGGGTTTATATAATTCTGTTGTTTCCAAAACACAAGTCATGACCAGTCGATCTGTGCAAAATGTTATCAAGCAGCAATGAGACTAGTTTCCTTGTTTAGTCTGGTAGCTCCATTTGAAATCCTCCAAATATATCCTGCTCCGTATTTCGTGGGGGCTTTTTAAATTTTTATAGAATAGGTAGAAACCACCATAAAAAGAGAACTTACTAACAGGACCAACTGATACTGTAAAAACATGTTCATGAAGTTAGCAGCCAATCAAAAGCAAGCTGGCTTAAACAGACTAAGAAGGAACTAAAAAAAAAAAAAAAAAAAAGCTTGTTTGATGTATTGGGTGAATTTAGGGGCTACACATGGCTCAGTGTAAGATTATAAGATTAATTTGAACTGTGAATCATTCAGATCTACTCTAAGAGAGCCCAAGAATAAAAAATGTGGTGCTGAACATGAGCAAAACGGTTCCATTTAATGAACAGTAAGCTTTGATACATACTTGAAATAAGTATTAGTAGCCATACAGTAAAAATTGTTCTCCTAAGGGCCACATGGAGAACATGTTGCCCAGCTCACCTATAATAAGCACATCCCCAGGGATAATATTATGGAAAGAAATATGCATTCACCTGCCACTGCCTCCTCATTAGCCAGGCCCTGTCTGCCCACGAGGTTATGCTGCTATGTAGCGCTGGGTCGAGGGAAGGAAAAGCAAAAGCCTTGAAGCGAGTCAGAGTGAACGTTAAGAAATACTGCAAACAAATTGTTTTGTTTTTTTAACAATCTAATAAATTATACCTCAATTAAAAGCCAGGGATTTGGAAAATAATTCATTTTAAATGAAAGGTTGGAGCAGCCAAGAGAAGTACTAATGAATTAAAATTAATTACAGTGCATTTACTAATCTGAAAAATGAAGGCTGTTTAATTTTTTTTCTGGTGCTGTGCTGTATTTCTTAATGCTTTGTATTTGTTTGTCGGAGCACATTTCACCAGCTTCTTTGGATTAAAATTGACAAAACGTGGGTGTACGTAGCCCACATTATGTTCCTCCTTGTTTCAGGGCACCTTTTCTTGTGAATGTCCCCTCACTAATGATGTCTGACAGGGACAGGTTGAAAGATAAAGGTTAATCACTCTGTGTCCAAGTGCTTAAAGACCCAAATCCTTTCTGCAGTGCCATCCTTTGTATTTCAGGAGAGTACCTGCAGTACCTCCCCATTTCCCTGCGTAATTGGTTTTTAGAAGGGGAAACGTTTCACGACAAAGTGTAGATAGAGAATGTTTTGATGTGTTTGTAATGACTTCAGAGTTGCAGAGGGTTTGCTCTCTAGAATAACAACTCATTTCTAATTTCTTATTCAATAATTTTTCAAACAGGCCTGCAACTACTGGGACTAATTATGGATTGGTTGCTGTCCTTTTGGATTTCACTGCTGAAAGCTGTCATCTTCCTTTTGGTGGACAAGAGTATATTAAACCTAAGATGTTAAATCTTACATTTGTTTGTTACACCTCTATAAATTATGGCAAATATGGGAGAAGACTGCAGCGGACAGTGAAATAGAATATTTCTCATATAGCATGAAGGAATCTAGAAAGCAAGTATATGAAATGTTTTTTAACTGGATCAGTGGTGGAAAATGACTCAACTCTACACCCCTTTTTTTTTTTCAGAATTCATTCAAAATAGAGCATTCATTCAATAACACAGTGTAAATGATTTTTAACTTGTTGGATCCTTGGACTAGTTGGACCACGCATTCCCTCAACCTGACATTAGCAATCAGGCTGAGACGTCCATAGCAAGTTCACAACTAGCTTTCTAAGTTAAACCATGTTGTTTTTCTGCACCTTCACTTAAAAGGGGTGGCTTTGGCACCATTTGGCTAATCACAATTCTGGATAGTGAATACTGCTGATTTTTCAGAGGAAGCTGAAACTACTGAGAGAAAAAAATATAAAGGGGATAAACACACATTGCACATGGAAATATACACACTTGCTACAGACTAAACAGCGGTGTAAGTGTCTGTGTTTGACTGTGTGTAAGAAGAAAAGGCTGGAAGGCTGGAAAAAATGCTGACAGACAAGTTGACAGATTTTTCAATATGATGAGTATCATTAATGCACGGATGAATTATAATCAGTATTTCATTGAACTGATCTTTAAAAGACAGTTTTCCTTTCTATTCTTTCAGCTGCATCCTCGGTGGTGTTTTAATGATCTGTGAGCAAAGAAGGAATAAATGTAAAAAAAATAGAATTCCAATGTAAGATTGGTCTACGTGTATATTTGGAACGAGCTGAACAAGTGCAAATTGGTGCTCTGTTCTTAATGCTTATAAAACAGATGACAGCCAACAGGGAGGGGAAAAAAGGAATAAATATGCATTTAAGAATCTAATTCATTACTGATGTTCATTTAAGAAAGACAAAGAGTTGAGATACTATTAAAAATTTCAGACCCTGGTAGGGGGATCTTACAGAAATGCTATTCCCCAAAGAACTAATTGGTCAGTAGGCAGCGATTTCACATCGGTTGATCTCTAATCTGGAGCAGGTTATGTCTGCAGCGTAGGTTACCATGGCGATGTACCCTGGTAAGAAGTGAACGGCCTTCATAGTACAGAAATGTTAACCCTGAAGTTACCTGGATGAGACACAATCCTGCTTCATAGTACACGGGCCAAACCAACTGATATCTCCAGCTGAGTTTTCCCTGATACCTTCAGGGACGTCTTGGAAAACAGAGGTCAGGGGCCATCACATCAGCAAATAGCATTCTCCCAAACATTCAGGTATTGTTCCCTTGGAGTTTTTCTACATCAGCTAGCTCAGCGAAGAGTAATGTGATTTCACAGTAATTTACAGAGCTTTTGTTGACTCTCTCAAGTGCACTGACTTGTGAAGCGCTAAATTTAAATAATCACAGAACAGGAAAGCAGTCTATCAGCAATGTGTTTATCAGATTTTTATAAAATGGCTGTACAAAGTGCTAAACTGTTCAAACAGCAAACATCTACTATATATAGTAATTCATGCGATGCAGAAATACTTCCAGGTATCAGCTGAAGGTTAAAAATAAATTACTGGTCCTTTCATACAGAGTTTCAGTTATTGGGTTTGATTGATCGTGTCAGTACTCTTGCTGCAATCCATCATATGGATTGCACATAGTTTTGTTGCTCACATTATATGCCATGCATCCAGTAATGCCTCTGTGTGATTTATTGCTCTTATGTAAGGTCTGTCAGGAGATCCTTAGTTTTATTTGAAGTGGAAACAATGAGCATATACTGAAATTTAGAAAAGAGTTTCTACCTTTAACTCTTAGAAGACTGTATATAAAAACGTCGGTTCAGTGGTGCTGGGAGTGTGGTGTACTTTATTTTAAGAATTAAGAGGTGAACAAAGTGTCAGTGTTCAGTTTGCAACTGGCCTGTTTTTGACAGTTTCACTGTAGTTTGGCCTTGAAAAATCATGAAAAATCATGAAAAAACAGTCCCCTCAAAACACGAGCTGATTTTCTTTTTCTTCTTTTATTTGTATTTGCCTATTCTGTGCGAGCATTTACTTACTTTTTTCCATTTCGCAGCCCAAACACACCGCTTTTAATGAAACGTGTGACATACAAGGGTGGAGAACTGACAGTCTGATGTTGAAATGTCCCAGAAAACGCTGCTGTTATTAATCTCTATTTCACACATTGCCGCATACACAGCAGAGCATATATTTGCTATTTTTCACACCACATATAGAAACACTGCATTCAGTATGAGCTTCGATTTAGCGTGGTGTGTTGTTGTGAAGATTTTCTGCTGCGTCTTGCACATTCTCTTCACTGTAATCTGTCTCATCGCTGAATTACAGTAAGACTGCCAAGACATAATTACAGACAGTAACTATGATGAATCCAACTCTGTAATTACTCTGCAGTTCAATTTCACTCATCACTGACTGTCACTACCAATTACTATCCTCATTTTGAGACATTTAGACATTTGGACAATGTAGGTGTGTGTTCTTTGGGATTATTTGTATAATCATAACTTACTTCAGAATTGTTTTATCAACTCATGTTTTCTTTTTTTTGAAACAGAAGTCATGCCGAGTGCAGATTCATCTGTAGCTGTCATAATGGGTTTATAAATAGCGAAATTTGAAGTCATCTGTTTAAATAATATACATTTTTGCTAAATAGAAGTAGATCCAATTTAAAAACGAAAGTAAATTTAACACTATGATGAAGTGCTTTTTCTTGTATTTATTTTTTGTTGTATCACTGTGTATTTTCTGTCACGGGCAGAGCTTGTAAGCAATGAGGGCACCAGTGTTTGTTTGAGGAGATCCACCTCAATCAGAAGGGAGGTCATGTTCCTGTTGACGGTGATGATCAAACTCCAGGAAGCCCAGACAGAGAGGGGTGTTGTGGCTTTCTTTTGAGCACATTGACCCTTCTTGGATAACCCTGTCACGTCATGATAAAATGCAGTTTTTTACTAGAGGATTGTTCGCAGAGCTTTTACTACAAAAACAGATACATGGGACACATTGATCCATCTTTGTGAAGGAGGCTGTTTGGTCTGTGGTAAAAGTAACTGACAGCCTTGGTTTTGGAGCCTGTAGCAGAGTTTACAGTATGAGTACAGGAGTTTTAGTTTGATGTTTATGCTTAGTAAAAGAATGGAAGAAGGGTGGTGTGTCTATTCACATGTAGGTGGGCTAAGTTGGGTAGTTCAGGCTGTAGAGCAGCTGCTGATTGGAAGGTTGGTGGTTCAATTCCTGGCTCCCCCAGTTTGCATACCAAATATCCTTGGGCAAGATACTAACCCCGACTTGCTCTCCGATGCATCCATCGGAGTATGAATGCAAATGAATGACAGAAAGCACTGTAAGTATAGATAACAGTGCTTGTGTGAATGGGTGTGTATGGGTGAATGCGGCGTGTTGTATAGACCGCTTTGAGTACTCCAGGAGAGTAGAAAACACTATATAAGAATCAGTCCATTTACCAAGTTGTTGACACGTTAACATCAGAAGAAACAAAACCAAAAGCATCAATATAGCAACATTAAACATCGTGATGGGACTACTTAGGCTGTGGTGGAGTTTCCCTACTGCAGCAGTGCCTTAATTCTTCATATCATCAATTCAACAAGGTGCTGGAAGCATTCCTCAGAGATTTGGGGCCATATGACATGATGGCATCACACAGTTGTTGCAGATTTCTCAGCTGAATATCCATGACGAAGCTCTGTCGTTTCACCAAATCGCATCCCAATGGATCTCTATTGGAATGAGATCTGGTGATTGTAGAGGCCATCTGAGTACAATGAACTCACTGTCATGTTCAACAAACCACTTTGAGATCATCTGAGCTTTGTGACTTGGTGCATTATCTTGCTGGAAGCAGCCATCAGAAGATGCGTACGCTGTGGCCGTAAAGGCATGGACATGGTCTAATATAAGGCTGTGGTGCTCAGCTGGTTCTAACGGGCCCAAAGCGTGCCAAGAAAATGTCCCCCATGCCATTACAGCACCAGCCAGAACAGCTAATAGCAGGCAGCATGGATCCATGCTTTTCACTTTAATGTGAAAGTCTCCATTGAATAGACGTATGTGTTAATGTGCAGTTGAACATGTGTACCTAATGAAGTGGCAGCTGTAAATGCCAATGGGGTATAAAGCATTGAGTTTATGACAGCCAAAGTTGATAAGACTACCAGTAACGCTTTAATCTTTAATAAATTCATTGGTATATTCTGCATATAGAAGCTTATATTGCAAACTATGACATTCCATAAAATTAACAAAATACCAACATATTGAAACTCAGACGGTCATAAACAGACGAGATATGAAGATAGATTGCTCATTGTTAGTGGCACTGTTGTGTCTCAGGGGCTGGGTGGAAACAGAACAGCTTTGTTCTCAGTGGTTCATCATTTACATATTTGATTGGGAGTCCTACATATGTAGCTACTAGAGATTTACCCCTTTTCTGAGGAATAATTGGAGCTAGAAAGTAGATTCTAAAAAAGTAATAGTAATAGCTGTAAGGTTTAGGAAATCAGGAGTTCAGTACTCCAGCACAAAGAGTTCAGTTCAAGGGATAAAATGTTTCCCATCTGACTGATGTCTGTGCTGACCCAGTTGCTGTACAAACAAGAGTCTTTGTACCTGAGCCTATTTGTTTCATTTTTTCTAAGCCTGCCTGTTCCTCCCTATCTCATTCTCAGTTTGCACTGGTCACAGATTCTCCTGGCACTAGGCAGTTGAACTTGAAATGAACTTTATTTGCAGCACTTAGAGTTGTTATGCACTTTGCTATTATGCATTTTTCTCTGTCACGGCGAGAGCCGAGGCGGAGGCATGTGACAAGTGTTTGTTTGATTGCGTGTCAAACTGCCAAACCATGAGGAAGAACTCATAAAACTTTAGTGGAGATTTGAGTGTTTTTCTCAAAATTTGGAAATTGCATACCGGCCTTCATACAGCTCTCTTGGTGCCTTGCTTTTAATTATTGTATCATGCAGTCCATCTGTTTTCCTGCATGCTTTGATCCATATGTTTTATATTATAAATTGTCCCATTATGTAACCTAACTAGAACTTACTTGAAGTAGGTTTGTTCAAAATTCGTTAAACCTTTACCTCAGTCAAGATTGTACAGTATATATGTATTAGATTAGTATTAGCACAATTTTATAGTCGTATAGTTATAATTGTATTTTTGAATACAATCTAAGTAATGCAGCATATGCCTGGTCTTAGTCTCTAGACGTTTTTAGACACAGTCTCTAGAGGATCTTAAATTCTCTGTGCTCAGTAGAAGTGAATTTTAGCCGTCCCCGTGGGCAAGCTCAGATTTGCAGCCAAACGGCCTGACTGAAACAAATGGCAATGTTTATTGTCAAGAATAAAGGATTTTTAGAAAACAAAATGGACAAACACCACAAAGTCATGTAGAGAAACTAAATATGTTTGCAAGGAAAATAATTGTAGATAAACAATTCAAACATATTTTATCTGCAAGATTTGGGTCTTGATGTACTGCCGCAAAGTCTGGCCTTTCTACACAAGCCAGCAGCATTGTCTTTTATACCCTACATAAAAACACATTTCTCTGAACCTGAAGCTGGCGAGTGATGAATGGCAGGCTGTTGTTGTGTTCTGCATGTTATTCTCTTGGCAGTGGGACTGTAGCCTCTCACTTTTGAAAAGTATTAGACTTTCTTAACCCTGCTGTGATGGATATGAATTTCTTTTCACCTTTGAGTCAGATATCCATCACATCCAGCTTTTTGGAACTATATAGAAATCTCTTTTTTTTTTTTTTTAAAGTAAAACATGGAGTGTGCACATTAAACAAGTAGAGATTTTGGCAAATTTAGGTTTTCTTTCTCAGAATATAATGCATTTTCTCTTTTGAATTTGATGCATCTCAAATGTCAGGGTATGCATACCTACACGTAAACTAAGGTGTGCACAGCAGCTACTTCTTCTCTTGATATAAGTAAGATAGTTGTCTTTTTCTTCTCAGTCTTGAAAATATGAATCAATAGAGACTGAAGACTGGAAAAATGGGAAACAGTGAGGCTCTGTTAAGAAAAAATAAATAAATCTGTGATCCACAAACAAGCTATTAAATGTTTTTGAAGTTTAAATATGCTGGCAAACAGATGTCTTAACCTAACCTTTAGACAGTGCCTGGCTACCACTTCAGTCCATTAGCGTGTCAATTCAAAGCAAAGTAGCAAAGTTGAGGCAAGCTAATTGTCTGATAATAGCCTTCATAACGATCGGTTAGAAAATGAGTAAGTCAGCACTCGTACATTTGGCCTTATTTCCCAAGAGGTTACCACTGAAGAAAAAGAATAAGCATGCACCTTAAAATGTCTCTCTTTTATAGTTATGAAAGGTAGTTTTAAATTGCAATAGGCTAGCTAGGGAATATTACAAATGAGTATAGTGGCACAGTATAGTCCAACACTATCAGGAAGAGATTGAAATATGACAAATATAATGGAGAAGTTAAATAGAAAAGATTCACCTATTGGTGTGTGCGATACTGCAATTTCTGATATCGATCTGATGCCAAGTAAATACTTTTAGAGGATGATTTATGAGATGAATCATCATCAAATTTGAACATATCTTAATGATCAGTAAATTACTGTGATTTTTACTTTCCAGTATAAGATTTTAAGACAAAGCACACTTTTCAGCTATTTTGAAACTGGGTTTTTTGGAGACCGGGAATGTACGTGCCTGTTCTGTCTGAGAGATTTACCTCCTCCTCTCATCATTAGTTTTGATGCTCGTTCTGAGACAAAGCTCTTTCTTTTTTTGTAGTCTTTCAAATCTTTTTACTAGTTGATGGTGTTACCGCAGTGGAGAATTTCCTGTCAACACGTGTCACCGTTTTATGTGTTTTTATTTACATCTGTAAAGTTACTTTCTGATTCTTTCATGCTAATACTGCTACAGTATCAATACCAGCATTGTTATTGATTCTGTCAATATTTGGATCAGTCTGCTCCTAAAAGGTGATTTTAGGAAAGGTCTGTGTTAGATCAGGATTAGTCCTAGGTGCTCTCTATCATCGCACACCTGCAGACACTGTAGATGCTTTATTGTTCTTATTAACAAACATTTTCTTGCATAGCTTTTTTCAAAAACTAGTTATAAAGTTCCTTGTAGCATACAATAAGCTAGGTCACAATCAAAAATCAGAAAGAAATCAGAAATATAGTCAAAGCAGCAACAAATCTGAGCATAAAAACTGAAAGGAGGAAATAATGTGGCAAGCAAGATGAACAAATACTGTAAAAATAAACAAAAATGGATACTAAATTTACTAACGTTTGGAGGACAAAGCTGTGGGACTCAACAGAAAATGTCAGATTATTATTTATTTTTTTAGACATTGGGCTTGCGTTACATTGAGGCAACAAGGTAGCAGAGCAGGTTGTCTGCCATTCGTAAGGTCAGTGGGTTGTTCTCAGACTCCTCCAGTCAGGAAACAACTGGAGGGGTCTGTATCCTTGGGCAAGATAATGAACCTCGAGTTTTCCTCTGACACATCCATGAGATTGCAAACATTAGACAGCGCTTAGAAATAAAAGCACTGTATGAGTGTGTATTTGTGACTGGGTGAATAAAACTTGCAGTAGAAAGTGCTTTGAGTGTTCAACTGAATAGAAAGGTGCTATATAAGTACCAGTCCATTTAACATTTATCACGCTGTGGAAATAGTTATGAAGGTCTCACCTGAGCCAGGCAGCGGCTCAGTTCACAAGGCGTGACTACAGTAATAATGTAAGGTCATGTAAAGCTTTACAAGTTGTTAAAAAAGATTTAAAATCAATTCTATATATAAAAGGATGCTAGTGCACTGTAGCAAGGATAATAGCGATTTAGTCTGAATTCTGAGATTTGAAGGAGGTGGAAGTGGAGATGGACTTTTACTTTAGACATGTGTACCAGGAACTATATAGTCCAAATGTGAGGAAATGAAGGCATGGATGACTTTTTCAAGATTAATAGTATTTCTTAGCAGGGAAAAGTGAGATTGCATTTATGTTGCTAGGCGTGAGCGGGACATAATAGCTGCATATCATCTGCATAACAGTGGAAATTACCACTTTATTTACACATTAGCTGACCCAGCAGAGGCATACTGTATGGATGGAGGATAAAATGGTAGCAAGAATTGATGCCAGAGAAATGTGAAGGGGTTCTCAGGATGAGGAGAATTCACAAAAAACACAAAAGGATGTTTTTGATATGTAGGAATGAAAGCAGGCGAGAGCTGTGTCCTTGGCACCAACAACACATTGCATTGCCTTCAAGGCAGTTATTGTACTACTTTCTACCAGTAAATCATTTGGTTCCTCTTTGACAGGCTGCTGTAAGGTCTGTACCTTGAAATCTAATGTGTTATGAATTGACTCTATACAAATAAAATTACATTGAATCAAAAGATGAACTCAAGCTTCAGTTCAATCGAAATTCCTTGAAGTTACACATTAAGTGCCATTTGCCTCTTGGTGCAGCAGTGGGGCAAATCATGCAGTCATCATAAAGAGCTTCTTGAGGTCATATCCTTGAGACCTTTCACAGAGTTTAATGTGAATAGTGTTTGGGAGCAGCTGTTGGCTCCGCACATTTACATTTTCATTTTTGCTGTCCGTTTCCGTGTCCTTGATGCCTTTTACCACAGCCCAAAATGTGGTATTATGGTAATTTACTTTCTCTATTTGCACACCACTTAACAGACTGGGGCTCCCAGCCAAAATGGCTTAGTGGAAGCATATATTATTACTGTGTATACACTTTTGACTTTACTGTGATCACAAACAAACCTGATCTGCTAAAAAGCAACGTCAGAGGGTGCATACACAGACTATGCACCAAGATCACGGTTTCTGTCACTTTTAATTTGAGCCGTAGGTTTTGTGCACATTTGTGGCTTGACATTTTAGGTGAAAGAACATAACACAAGAATTTGGTGCATCGTTTACAGTGTCTTTCTCGACTTTTCCTTTCATTCATCATCTTCGACTGCAGTGCCCATTGGATGAAATACAAATCCTTGAAGAACCCTTCAAACAGTGCAATCTGCTCTCTGAAGCTGCGGGTTTAAAGCACTTTGTGCATCACAGAGGAGCATGATGGCACCAGGTTCACTTTCAATTGTGTGTCTTTCCTTATGATAAGAGGTGGCACACTTCCACCGATGCCTCACAATCTGACATCATTTCCGTTTTAGCGCAGTGAGTAAGCCATTTGAAGTGAATGTCACCGTGAAGTGCTTTGAATATTAGGCGTTCATTTTATTCTAGTCCCTGAAGAGATCCCATGTGGACACGTGGCCGACTGGTTCAAGTACATGTATTTCTGTGGCATGCCTGGAATTATGATTTCTTTCTCAGTAGCTAACGCCATCTGCTTGGAAAAACAAATCAAAACTCCTGAGAACTATCGTTAATGAGGTTTTCACTTGAGCAAGTGCATTTGTGAAGATCTGTCTCATAACTGTGTTTGTAAATGATGGACTTGGGTGGGTGATACTTATTTTTAGACATTGCAATAGAAAGCAACGAGAGTCACATTACAGGGAGTGCAGAATTATTAGGCAAGTTGTATTTTTGAGGAATAATTTTATTATTGAACAACAACCATGTTCTCAATGAACCCAAAAAACTCATTAATATCAAAGCTGAATGTTTTTGGAAGTAGTTTTTAGTTTGTTTTTAGTTTTAGCTATTTTAGGGGGATATCTGTGTGTGCAGGTGACTATTACTGTGCATAATTATTAGGCAACTTAACAAAAAACAAATATATACCCATTTCAATTATTTATTTTTACCAGTGAAACCAATATAACATCTCCACATTCACAAATATACGTTTCTGACATTCAAAAACAAAACAAAAACAAATCAGCGACCAATATAACCACCTTTCTTTGCAAGGACACTCAAAAGCCTGCCATCCATGGATTCTGTCAGTGTTTTGATCTGTTCACCATCAACATTGCGTGCAGCAGCAACCACAGCCTCCCAGACACTGTTCAGAGAGGTGTACTGTTTTCCCTCCTTGTAAATCTCACATTTGATGATGGACCACAGGTTCTCAATGGGGTTCAGATCAGGTGAACAAGGTGGCCATGTCATTAGTTTTTCTTCTTTTATACCCTTTCTTGCCAGCCACGCTGTGGAGTACTTGGACGCGTGTGATGGAGCATTGTCCTGCACCACACCCCTTCTCATTACAGAGATGCACATCACCTAATATGCTTAGTTGGTAGTAGGCTTTAGAGCATATACAGCTTGGAGTAAGACAACATGCATGAAGAGGATGATGTGGACAAAATACTCATTTGCCTAATAATTCTGCACTCCCTGTAATTTGGAGGTTGACTGAAAGTTCCCTCTTTTACGTCACATGGAGATGACATGATGTTTCAGAGTAGGTCATGCCTTTTTCTCTTTAGAGACACTGCCTTCTTTTTGGTTTCCAGATCCTGTACAGGAGCCCCAGGGCTGAATCTTTCCATCATTCTCATTTCCTGCTTCCAGTCGTCACAAGGCTCAGCTGGCTCTCAAGCTTGCGCAGACACACAGCCAAATTGGATGATGCGACCATTCAACAAAGAAGCTTAAAATCCATTTATAACATCTTTGTTATACTATATGAAAAGTATGCAGAAAAAGATCCCAATTCAGAAAGAGCGTATTAGCTAGATGTTTACTATACTTTCTCATGTGCCGTTCTTTCTCTAAGAATTAAAAAAGGCAAAGGTTCTGAGCTTGTGACAGATTTACTTTAATCACTTTTGACTCAGCTTTAGCTTCAACACAGAAACTGATCAGAAATCTATTGTGAGTGCTGAACAGGCTATAGTCTAGGAGAAGTACGCTTAAGTATTGGGTTTGGCAAAGGAAGACAGTGCTTTGGTTCTGGGTGTTGATTCTGGGTCCAAACGTAATGAATGTGAATACATATTTCATGACTGCGCTTGGGGAATGAGGGAGAGGAGAGGGTCAGTGAATTGAAGAAAACCTTTTTAAGGGGAAACTCCTGCTCAATCACAACGTTGTTATCACAAAAGAAACTCTTGTGATTTCTGTCTGTGTGTGGGTGCATATGGTAATAAAAACACTATTTCCATGTTGCCTGTGTGTCCATGTGTGGGTGTGCTGAAATACATCAAATTTAGTATTCGCAGTGCAACGCTTTGCTCAGCTGTCTAACATAAGTGCAGCTTATCACAGGTGTAACGTGTTAAATGCTTGGTGATCCTCCTCACATTACCACAGCTAAGAAGGAGGGGTATAATAGGATTCAGATGTAGGTGTCTTTGGGGTTGATGGAGAAGCTGCAATCTGTCAGATAATGACACGAAAATGCCAGACTCCATAATGATTCATCATTAATGCTGATGTTCCCACAGAAGGGAAACGCTGTGGTGACGGGAAGGTCACTGCGTAGCTATTTACATTAAATGTGACCTTGTGTTTTGAAGTGGACCAGAGGAAAATCTTTAGAGTGCATTAATGGCATGTAGAAATGATCAGCTCTGCATAATGGAAACTTAATTACTTCCTGTCACATGTGCAGCTCCCACAGCTGCTTTTACTCTATCAATACACCAAAGTCTGGATTGATACCAGACAATTATAGACCCCCATTAACCTGAGAGTGAGAGCGTCATTCGGAGTCTGTTTGGTGTACCACTTTGCGCAACCAATAATGTTTTCCTTTTACTAAACCCTGCGTACAATCAAGTAATTAAAGAATCCACCTAGGTCAGGTACCAAAAAAATACTATCAGGGTTTTTCATTGACTTTGATGTTCTACATAAGTGTAAAATAACATCCTATGTCTCCTGTGTTGGGATTGCTAAGGAATGGATATGATAGCAAGTTCAGCAACTGAATGCTAACACCTACAGAGGAGGATGATTATGCAAGAGTTTGCTAAACATTCCCATAAAACACACAGGTTAGCTGAGCATGAGTTTAGCCTTTTTTTAAGACAGTGTTATCTTTTATGTTGGTGTAAAGTTTACGAACAACTCAAAATTAACTATGTGCTTGTGTTTCCTATGCTGGTTAGCCATGTGGAGCTGTTAAGGCCCAGTTGTAACCTGAGTTTGGTCAATAATATGAAGTTCAACTAAAGAGCCTGTTCAGATAAATCATGAATTAGAAATACATCAGAATAATTTTGTTTATTTTAAGTTCATATTATGCCTTCTAGGAAATACTATTATTTCTAATGGGGCAATTAAATGGGGGCAGGTAAATAAATAGTCGTAAAATATGATTGAGTAGGGATGTAAAGAAAACATCCCTACTGCTCACTGGAATTATGATGTCAGTGCACACCTGCCTGATGAGTTCATGGTGTCAGGCTATAAATTTAATACAGCATCTGTTCATTTTGTAAATTATAGTCCTTGTTAAAGACAAGTCCCTACGGTACCTTGTGGAAGTGCCTGTCACTGTGAGTCAGATCCACCCTCTGCTCATCTTGTCAGCTTTGAAAATGCCAAGATGGCACCAGCCAAAAGTGTTTAGCTCTAGGCTTCAAAATTGCACCAGAGGATGTTGTCACACTGGCTGCATCCATCTTTTAGATACAGTCTATAGGGTATAGAGTCTCCAAACTATGGATTCAGAGAACGTCTACATCCCTAACTGCCTCATAACTTACAAAATGTACTGTGACATTATATTCAAGCAACCTTGAATATAATATCTGTGGTGAAAAAACATCTGCCATTAGCAGCACTCTACTTTAGCAATCTGTTAAACTTACTGGATCTTTCAGTGTAATAGATGAGTACCAAGTGAACCTCCTGGGTTGATACACCGTGTCAAAAAACATTTGCCTCCTGGAAGCGTTCTAGGAGAAATCTCTTATAACTCTAAGAGTGATGATCTATGGCCGATTCTCCTCTCTGCGGGGGCTTACAGGGAATACTTTTTTATATACAGCAGAAAAGGACACAGTTCAACTTGTCTTCTGAACTAAGATGATCCGGGTCGCTCAGCAGTTCAGTGGCAGTCTGGATATATAAGCCACCAGGTCAGAGTATTTGTATGAGTGCAATACTGTACACAAAGTGTGCTTAAGGCAGATCCCTTCATGTAAAACTGATTAACTTGATATTTTGGTATTTCCGCACATAGTGAAGAAAACAACTAGAATATGAAGTTTGTCATAGAAAAAACATTTGGTAATGAACCAGATTCATCACTTGTCCAAACCAGTGACAGCTCATTTTTATCATTGCTATGACAAGCCAGAATGTCCACTCTGGTTTCTTTATGCTTTAAAATTACTAGCTCATTTATCACATACATTTATAGGCTACCAGCTGACTGGTAAAACAGTCATATCTTGTGCAACAGCCACTATGACCTGACAGACCAGATTTCACTTGACACAGAGTTCATTAATATTTCTAGGTCTCCAATTTCCAGATAGTTTTGGAAGAGTCGGTTTGGATTTGGCTTGTCATTAAGAAAATAATGACAGATTATATTCTCGTGTAATGTTGCCTGGTGAACTATTACAAGTGGGAAAGAGAGACTGCTGCTAGTACTGCTTGGCTACAAGTGCAGAGAAAGCTACAGAGGTTAATGACGGTGAAGAATTTGATTGGATTCTATATGATTAAAAACTTTGTCGACTGTTGCTATTAGCTGCTTTCTCTGCTTAACTAAATAACCTCTGTTGACTTTAACAGGATTAACCATGTTTTTTTTTTTAAAGGTATACCTTACCACAAATCAGATTAACTAAATGACTCCCGTAGACCACAGGAAACAGTTAGCCAGCAGCTAGTATTACATCACAGCCAAAGCGAAGGTTGTTAATGTTTTCATGCTGTCACTCTTTCACAAGCACAAGCCACATAGGCAGGCACACGATTCCTTTGCAGGTTTGATTTGGTAGAGAGAAAAAAGTACTTTTTTTTTTTTTTTAGGTGAACGGTCCGTCTCTGAGTTCTCAAAGTAGGACATTTCCTACCATGAAATGATGTAGCTTTTACTGTCTTTTACTGACTAATAGTCATTACATTGACATGAATGTTTTGCCCTTTTCATATTTTAGATGTAATGTAATGAACATACATTTTGTTTTAAATATACAGTTGGTCTGTAGATTATTGGACCAAGATAGTTTTTGAAATGTTGCTGCTGTACACTACCACAGTGAATTTTAAATCAAGTAATTAAGATGTGATTGAAGTGCAGACTGTCAGCTTTAATTTGAGGAGGTAGGCATATCATTATCATTGTCAAAGGGTGCAATTAAGAGACACCTTCATGAAATGTAATACATAGGATTTACAATAAGGTGCAAATTAATTACATTCAAGAACCAAAAGGTCCAGGGTCATCGGCTATATACTGTATATAGCTATATATCATTTTATATTCCACGCACAAATAGTACATTCACAGAGAAATGTAGCCACAGTTATACGAGTGCAGAAGCATCTGTCTTAGATTGCAGGACAAACAGGACATTTCCTGTAGGTGTGTCAGTGAACTCACCACACACTAGAACAGTTGACTGTGAGCAAACATTACGCTACAATTTTCACGGGCCATGCTTTAAACCTAACTGCACAACCTGATGGATGAGTTCTTTTTAGTTTCAAAGAAACAGGAGGGGTACTTCCCACAAGCTGATCTGCATAGGCCCACTCAGTGTCTTCCTGAGTCATGCTGATTATCACGGTCGCTCCTTCTCCTTGAACTGCTGAGATTAATTAAACTGAGCTCACACTGCAATACTTTATCTGCGATGTGGAGGTTTAAGTTTTTCATTACCAAATAGTATAAATCAGTGTATCAGTAGGATTAAACTTGGGGGACACAGTAACTTTATTGGTCGTACGCCAATACATAACACCAATGCCAAGAAGGCCCGATTAGGCTTTGCCAGAAAACATCTAAGAGCACCCACACAGTTCTGGAAAATATTTTTTGGGGCAGATGAAAACAAGATTAACTTCTACCAGAATGATGGGAAGGCAAAGGTATTGGTAAGGACAGAAATCTGAAGCATAGTACATCAACTGTCAGACACGGTAGAGGCAATGTGATGGCATGGGCCTGTGTGGCAGCCAGTGTAACTGGGCTTATTGATGATGTGACTGCTGACAGAAAAGCAGGATGAATTCTGAAGTGCACAGGGCTTTACTCTGTGCTCTGATTCACACAAAGGCTGCAAAACTGATCGAACAGCTTCACAGTCCAACTGGATAATGACCTGAAGCATATACCAAAAGCTTCTGAAGAGATTCTCGAGTCACAGAAATTGGATATTCTTCAGTGGCCAAGTCAGTCACCTGGTTTAGACCCAATAGAGCATGCTTTTCAGTCATTAAATATAAATCTGAATGCAGAGAAACCCACAAACAAGCAGCAATGGATTTCCATCCATCCATCAGTATTAAAAAACAGCACTTATATTTAAATGTGTGTTAGTTTGTCCAATTTATTTTGAGCTTCTGAAACTGGAAGACTGTGTGTAAAAATGGCTGTAATTCCTAAACAGTTAATGCAAATTTCCACTAACACTGTCTGAACTAAAACCAAAGGTATGCACTTCAATCACATCTCTAATGTTTGATTTAAAATCCACTGTGGTGATGAATAGAGGCAAAACACCAAAGCTGTGTCGGGGCCAACAAATTAGGGGCTTAACTGTGTGTGTTTTTCCTTTAGTTTGATCACACACGGTGCTAACATGTGTGAACATGCAACTTTACCTTCTGCTAGTATAGGCAGGCACAGCAGTTCCATACACATTAATACAATTATACATGACCACAATCTCTTCCAAGTTGGCCCAGTTAAGGCACTTATTCTCCACGCTGCACTCTGACAGTTACCGCACTACCTGCTACTTGCAGTTTAATTTCCTTCACCCACACAACCTTTTGCATAATTTACTTTCAGGTGTGGTTTTAAGAGCCATTCGTGTTCATTCAGTGTTGTGTTTCGAAGGTTTGGAGTGGCAGGTGGTTAACTCAAGGACAGTCTGTAGCAAGCTGCAGAGATTTGTTCCAGCCTGTCACCTAACACCGTTTTGACTGAAATGAAATAATATCCACCATTATATGCGATTAACTGTTACATAATAAAGTTCGGGTAGTCATTTGTTATATAACATATTTTGTATATAGTAAAGCAAAATTTGTATTTCTCAGACAGAGAAAAATTGTAGTTAAGGTTCATTTTGGGGGCAAAGTCATTCAGAGATAAATTCTGCAATCCTTGAAGAAAAACATATTTTTTTCACCTCGTGCAATTCAGTTATTTTGAAAAGATGGTTTGAGATTGCAGAGTTAGAAAATTCATCCAGTCGATGTATGAAGAACCGATTTTATTATGTGAATACAGAGTGCAGAGTTGATTCAGAGGCTTTGACCTCTTCTCACACAGCGGAGAAACATTTCTAAAGCCAATACACAATATATCACTTGTGTTGTCATTATTATTTGATAATGTCTATTTTGTGCAGTCATTCAACTGGAGAGTCTCCAAAACAATGACTACAACCTTGAGAGAAGTGTTGCAAAATTTATTATAATCCAAAACAGTCACAATACTCCGGCAAGGGTGTTAAATTGGTCGGCTACGGTGTGTGTGAATCGGATTGACAATGCATTGCTAATCAAAGAGAGAAAAATAGATTGAGCCACTGTAACTAATTCATAGCAACAATGCAAAGACCATCAATGTGGGCGGCAGCAACACAATGCAGAAAGTAGCAGCAGAATGCAAAACATCGTTCAAAAGCAGACACAATAAAACAGCCAGCTAAACTGACAGGATTAAATCTTAAAGATCTCTGCGTTTGTGCTGATAGCACACGCAGAGCCCAGATAACACTTTACATAATTAGCATCACCTAAGCTTCAGCTTTGTGCTCACTGGTTGTGGGTAAGAAACATCTCTTACTTTAGGACTGAAGTGCATCTGACATGATACAAGTTCTTGGGTCACAAGTATCAAAAAATGTTTTTGATTAACATATTTTTAACAAGTTTAAGAACAATCGAAATAAAGGGGGAAAGTATCTATCATGTGCTGACCTACATTGAAACAGTGGCAGTAAAACTCAGCAGCCAACTTTGAGTCCCACCTTTGTTTGTGCAAATGAATCAAACTAAAAGCTAACTGTGTTCATAAGGAAAACGTATGGCAGCCTAAAGGCTTTAATAATAGTAAACATGGAATAATTTTGAACAGCTAATCTGCCCGTGCGCTGCATTTTATTTTAATTATTTATTTTTTTAAATGGATTGGATTCCATAGCTAGGAAGACTAAAGAGCAGCCTTTAATATGTACACACCAATGCTAGCTCAGTTCAAGAAAATTAAGAGGATAAAGCTCCAGGTAATACATGCCGGCAATGACGCACATATTAATACTTGTGAAATAAAACCTGCACAGCGAGGGATTGTCTCTGGGTAAATCTATCTCAGATGTCCTTGTTCATTCGGACTGATGGGGAAAAAAACAGTTATCGCATGCACTTGGCAGGGATGGCAAGGCACCGGTGCAGTCTGCCCAACTAAAGTCTATGTGTGGGAAACGCAACCTTTAGTTCTCATCAGAGCTAAAATTCACCCCACTCACTTTTTATACTGAACTATGTGCTTTGCAGTCAAGCCCCCGTTTCAGGCAGCGCAGAAAATTGCTTGGGAATTTGTTAACACCGATAATAAACACTAACCTCGATTTGGCGTCCACATATGTGGACATCACATTTTGGGTTATTTAGACCAAAATACTCAATTTTGCTCTACAGGGGCCTGATATCCGCTTACAAGGACATTATACTGCTACTGTTCTATCGAAATTTTAAATGAATATCCTCATATGTGGCTCTCATTTTTCTTAGAAACAGAAATCAGGTAAAAAAAAAAAAAATCTGGTAATTCTTTGTTTTTACGTTTAACGGTTCCCATTATGCTTAAATATCAAAGAGAAATTAAAAATGCATGCCGTGGAAGAGTTTGGGTCTCATGGTAGAACTTTGCCAAAAAAATGATGAAAATCGAAGATATTTTCACAAATTTTACAAAATGTCATATATATCTGGAGAACACCTTTGACAGTATTCAAAATGAATAATAATTTCAAAAAAAGGATTTCTCCTGTGATTTTCTAACAGACATTGAAAATGATACTGTATGCTTTTATTTGGTTTATTCACCCTGTGGGAAGATTGTGGCTTTGAAATGAAGAGAATCTCAGCACCCTTTGCTCTGTCCTTTTGATGCTAAACATGCAGTGACAGCCACTATAGAAGTGACCCACCGTTCTTCCATCTAGCCCTCATTATTCGCGCCATGGCTGCTGCGCCTGCATCCTGTTTCATCTCATTCTGTCTTAAACTTAGGTCTACAGCATGAAACCAGCACCCTGTGTTATGTGTAGCGCGCATAAAAATGTATGGGCTCACGTGTAGTTTCAGGACATCAGAGGTGTCATCAAAAGAGATTACAGGCAGACTTTTTAAAATTTATTTTTTATTTTTGGATATTTGCTCTTCTTGTTAAAATCAGGTTGTTAAAAAGTTTACAGGGATCTCAGCATCTTACCAGGGACTGGCTGCTTAGAAAGTGAAGCTGTTCTCTGAATTTGATATTCCATTCATCCCATAAACTAAGCATCATCTTTACTTTTTCATCCAGTTCAGCTTTGACATTTTCATTTTGCAAGTAATCCATCTCAAGTCTCAGTTGGCAAAAGATTTTGTCCAACGAGAACGTTTGAAGAAGGCGAAATGACAGTCGGTTATGTGGCTTCATGTAATAAGACGACATGTTTTGCACTTTTAGTCATGACTAATTCACAGGCTCAATGAGCCCCTCAGAGTTTCCCACACATCAAAGTAGAAACAGGCCTAAGAGTGCTTTGCATGTCTTTATTTATTTTATAATTTTCTCATTTGAGTCTCACGCTGTCCTCACTATTTCCTGCACTGCCCGCGATGCGGACGGGCATGATGAGGTAAAATACCTTCAAATGGGTCAGCAGAGAGACCAATCAGCCGCAGCACCATCTGTTCCTCTAATGACTACCTGGCTGCTCTGTGATGTGACACGGTTGGCTGGAGAGGCTCCATAGAAAACGTTCTGTCATTAAGCCTCTGCATTTCCACCAACTCTGCACAACTGATGACACCTGATCAGGCCTGTCTCACTTTTTAACATACAAAATTACAGCCTCAGTTCCTACTGCTGCCGTGCCCCTTCATCACTGGGGACAAAAGGAGTCAGTGATTATTCCAGCGTGTATACAGTGAAACACAATGAACAGTATCTCCCTTTGTTCTCACTTTGTTAAAACTGGAATAGATCCCAGAAAGACGCTGTCGTTTCTTACGCTCTGTCTGAAAATATTTTCAGTAACAAGTAATGATCTGCTTCAGGATTTTGGTAATGCTGTTCTTTGACTGAGTAACACAATGTCCTTATTGTTTAAACTAGGATAAAACCAAACAACCTCCAACTATCTTAAAAGGTTTAGATAAATTAAAACATACTTGTCAAAGCTGAAAGACTACGCAAACTATTTAATTATTAACAGATACTTTAAAGGTAAATATTCTAAAAGATTTAGGACTCCTGTTTTTCGATTTATTATCGATAAAGAACGAAATGTTAAATTGTCCATATACATACAAGCTTTCAAGAAATCTACCACTTTGGTATCAAGTTTGTCTCATCTTGTGCTTTAGTTTTACAACCTGGCAGCATTTTATATTGCGACTATAGTGGTACAGCTACTATATTAAGGTGTAGATAGGCAGCTGCAGTAGCTTTAGCAGTAAAATATCATCTCTACAGAGTTTTAGTATTTACAAAAGTTTCAACTGAAGGTTTTTACAAACAAACGGATTAATGGGATTGAAAAATAATGAATTAATCAAATAGTTTGTGGCCTTTTAAGCGACAATAAGCAAAGATGAGATCCTGAATGAGATCCTCTTTCCTTTCTTTACTATATAAATTAAAAAATTCAGATTAATTAAGATTTTGTTCAGAGACACAAACCTAGCTTTTGTGGTCTCAGCATCCAGTACACAAGTTGAGACCAAGATTGGACAAATGTCAGCGCTATATCAGAAAGAGCATCTGGTGCATCTGAGCCCAAACCAAGCTCTGGAAACAAGGCAGCACACTGGTCTTAGTGTTACCCTTAGCTAATGTGTTTTTGTCTTCCCAGCAAGAAGTCAGATTCCAGTTAAGTTGATCTGCACTGACATTATGCCTCGTAATCAAGGAGAAACAAACCCCAGGACTGCCTGCAGCCTTTAGCTTTATATGGATATGGTAAGACATTAAATGTGAAAGAATCATTATAATTCACACAAACAAGTAAACTATGATTTTCAACTATATAATCCACAGCACTTCCCAGGGTTCCTGATTTACCTCAGCTGTATGACTGACAGTGATTGATTGAATAGTAGAGAAGTTCAGGTAATTTAATGGCTAGTAGACAATGCCATTTGTTCATCCAGAAGTACAGTACAAATGAATGAGTTTCCGGTTTATGAGGACATGGCAGGTCAGCCGATGTGTGTAAGCCTGGCTGTGAGTTAATGCCAAAAATCCGGGGCACGCTCTGTAACACTGAGCACTCAAAGTTTTGTTAGCTTGACAATGTGCAGTTATACAGGGAGTGCAGAATTATTAGGCAAATGAGTATTTTGTCCACATCATCCTCTTCATGCATGTTGTCTTACTCCAAGCTGTATAGGCTCTAAAGCCTACTACCAACTAAGCATATTAGGTGATGTGCATCTCTGTAATGAGAAGGGGTGTGGTCTAATGACATCAACAGGTGTGCATAGTTATTAGGCAACTTCCTTTCCTTTGGCAAAATGGGTCAAAAGAAGGACTTGACAGGCTCAGAAAAGTCAAAAATAGTGAGATATCTTGCAGAGGGATGCAGCAGTCTCAAAATTG
>NW_005187410.1:3881242-3890378 GCF_000239375.1 Pundamilia nyererei
ATTATTCCTCAAAAATACAACTTGCCTAATAATTCTGCACTCCCTTTATATTTGGGGCATTATATTTCTAGTTCATGATCTTTTAGAGCCAGTCAGTCATGTTTGGGATAAATTACAACGCTTAAAAAATATCAGCTCTGCTTTAATCTCATGTTTAAGAAACAAAGTGTTTGTATTTTGTTTTGCATAAAAGAATGAAAGTAACTTACAGTAAAATGTCTTAAATAAGTTGAAAGTCTTTTCTATTTTCCTGAAACATCACAATTATTATACTAAAGTATGAACCACATAAAAATGTTGATATATGTGAAAATGTGAAAGAGTCACTGTCATGAATAAATTATATTATGAAATGTTTAGGTCTTATAAGACTGTAGACATGGAAATGTTTTGTACCTTCCTTTTTATATATTGGACCAGATTTTATTATAATTTGGTAAAAGACATGTAATAGATGTAGTTCATGTAGTTCCAAGTATTCATGTGATAACTGACTGAAATTAAAGCTGTCACTGGATACTGAGGCTCACCGAGGTTAAGTATCTCATTCAGTACACTTGTATTTGGAATAGATGGAGACATTTGTCACATTCAGAATTTAAACTAAATAGATATTTATAGGAAATTACAAGATGGGTAAATTCTTCAAATGAGGGAAAATCGCAAGTCTGTTGCCGATATGTTGCTGTCTATATGCACAGAAATTTGCATTAAACAGAAGTTCACATTGACTACTTACATTTAGAAACTAATTAGAGGAGAAACATAAATTAAAAAAATTAGCCCCACAAATAGTGATTCAGTTACTGCATGATGGCAGTTTAACCAGAAAATGACATAGGCACTCAGCAAGCTTGCTTTTATAGGAATATAACCAGAATGCAGCCAGAGGGCAACCAGCTGAGTCAACTTCCATATTGTAATAAGATGTATCACAGATGAGTTAAGCTCAATGTGCAGACTGACCCAGATTGATTGCAACGTGTCTGTCTGTGTTTATATATTAGATGGCAATTACTTGTAACCCTTCATCAGTCTGCCTCAGAGTAATTGATTGCAGTCCATGTGAGTCAGAATCCATTTGTTGAGTGATAGGCTGTTGCATCTTTAACCTCTGGGTGACCAGTTGGTCACCATATCTACTTACAGTCAGTCATTGAATGTAAAAAAAAAAAAAATGTAAATGCAGTCACTGGACAGGAAGATATTTTTCCCAGTTGCAGGGAAGTTGCCATCCTGTTTTTACTGTAATATGACTAAGCCTTAAAAAAAAAAAAATACTGAGGTGGTTTTGTACTGTCACATGTCAGATGTAGGAGTTTGAAATCCATAAACCTACTTTTTTCCTTGGTGTCTGTTTAACATAGCATTCCCTTTAGCACAACTAACATTCATCGGTCACTCGATTGAAGTGATATTAGATGTGAATATCAAATATTTAAACATTCAAAAGTGTCATCCCACCTAGTGACTTCATAGTGTACTGGTTTACCTGTTCACCGAACAAGCAAAAGGTCCCTGGTGTGCTTTTGGGAGGAGGCACAAATTCCTTGGGGATTGTGTCAGGAAGGGCAAATCTGCTGAATCGAACATGTGGCTCTATGTGCTACAGTGACCAGGTATGAATACGGGAGCAGCTGAAAGTAGCTGTGAGCAAAATGGTCACACCTGCACGTTTTGTATAAAATTTGAGGAATCCATCCGTTTTTCATTTTTAAGAAAAAAAGACTTGAGCGGCAGATCTGGATTTGGGTTGAATAAGTAAAAGACATCACTGTGTAATTAGGAGTAAGTCAGTAATTAATACTTTCTATTTGGGATAGAAATGCATAACTCAATCCACATGATATCTGAGGAATCAAGCTACCAGTCCAGCAACAGTTTGGAGAAAACAGCTTCCCGTTTTCACAGAGCGTCCTAAAGGTCATTTATACACATACAACAAAGAAAGTGCTTCCTGGACTTGCTGAAATACATATTTAATAAAAGCTCCGTAAGATAAAAACTGAACCAGCAGCCCTTTATACTAATAAAAGTACTATTCAGCATTTATAATCACACATAGTCACACATAAGTTGCTCATAGCACAGCTTCAGTAGTGAAGGGGATATAGGTATGGCATTTTTCAAGAAAAGGAATGTCTCTTCCTTTTTCTACTAAACATGTTTGAGTTCAGTGTGGAGTGTCTCCACGCCCTATAGACCAGTTTACTTTTAGAGCTGTCTGTTGCACAGCACACAAAAACAGCTTGTCCAAACACAAAATGGCCACCACAGGAGGGCCCCTCACTCATTTCAGTTTATTGAAAATTGCAAGAGCCTTAGGCAGTAAGAGGGAAGTATAAAGGGAAGACTCAAAGGAAAGTAAATGCATGCAAATTTTGGTTGTGTAAAGATGCTAACATACTAAAGTGTAGAGCCATTGTACTGTATGAGTAATTTGATATAAATTAATTCTTTTTTTAGCACTGAGCGGTCTCAGTAATCAGGGTTTTATTTATCTCTGCTGCTGAGATTAAAGAACTTCCAAGGAGCTTATAAATTATTGAATTACTCGGGTCCTAAACAGCAGTGGTGCACGCTATGCCCTTATCTAATCTAATCATTTTTCACCCGTAAACAAATCTGTAGATATTAGTACAATCAGATCAGCAATCTCATGTATACGCTACAATTATTTATTGCATATTGTACCTTCACTACACCACGTCAGAATAATTAAGTTGCTGGCTATCACAGCATTAAATCAGCAGCTCTTGAGCATATGTTTGCAGGATGAGCAGATACAGACACATCATCCAGTTCTATAGAAACAGTAGTTCACAAAGTGGCTGATCTGATTGATGCAGAGCAGCCGACCCCATTGATGTACCATTTCACAACGACAGTCTAATGGGATCATGTTAATTAACAATATCATTATTCTATATTGCATTTCCCTCAGATCAGTAAAGTGCAATAAACTGTTTTATCTATTTTCATAGTCCTCCAGCCGCCTGTGATAAATTGAGAAATTAGTGCGGGTTATTCATTTTATTTAGTTTCTTGACAGTTTCCATGGAATCCAGAGAAACGCTGCATGCTATTTCTTACAAATCTTGACATTTCCACGGCACCACTTTCCTGTGCTGCGGCATTAAATGCCCATCAAACTAACAGCCTGTAAAAACATTTCTGGGATGAATTACAGGTGTAAAAGTGAGCTGTGAATTTAGAAAGCTTTCTGCAAGTCATTGTTTGCTCTAAGTTTTGAAAGTTGTTTCAAATATTGATGAGGTGGTTGACAGATTAAAACTGGCAAGGAGCTGCACCACGACAGCATGTCCTTTCCAAGCTGTAAAGCAGACCATTTTATATTCTGTGTGTTGCATGCTGCACTGGGTGCCTTTTGTTGAAGGGAACCAACAAAGGTGGGCAGTGGCCAGCATTTGTTTTGAGAGAAAACAGAAGCCCCCAGTTGATTTTTTGTGTTTGCTCTGCTTTTAAAATATTCAACTCAACCTCATTGCTAACACCCGATAGCAGAGAAGAGTCCCAGAAGTACCCACTGAGTCGGAAACTTTAAATCTTCATCCCACCTGTCGTTCCTGTGTCAGCGCTATTACGCTTCTTGCACTGAGTACATGCCTGCCTGTCAAGTCAGGGTGAAACTTGGAAATGAATCTTATTGTTTCCGACACCGCTAATGGTTTATTTACAGCCCCAGCAATAGTTTCTGTGTCTGAAGGTGGATCCCTTGGAAAGCTTCATGTTCCGGCTTGTTAATAGGTACATTTGTGTCCCAGAGGAGTGGAGATGCTCGAGGACAACCTCATGCAAGCAAACAATTAGTTGCACTGGAATTAACTGTTATGCAAAATATAACAAAAACAAAAGTGCAGCACAAGACAGAAAAAAAAAACATGGTTATGTTTCCTGGAAACTGTATTTATATATTTCTACTTGGCTCGGGTTTTTTAAGTATGTTTTGAGGCAGTATAATTGCTGCTTGGATAATATTCAGTGGAGCCTTTTTTTCAATGCTTGTCGTTTTTCTCATGAAATTCACTTGAACAGTATCCACGTTGTACACATAATGTCTTATGGTGTACTAAAAGTGTTCAGTGTTCAGGGCCAACTCTGAACACTATATGATTTGGCAAGTATAAAAAAGAAATATCGATTTCCTCGTCTTCAATTCAGGGTCACGGAGGGGGCTAGAGGCTAACCTAGCAGTCACAGGGTCAGAGACAGGGTACACCATGGCAGTTCATCAGACTATTGCAGAGCTAACACAGAGACAGAACCATTCCCAGTCATATTCACAGCTATGGCCGATTTAGAAACATCAGTTAGCTTAACCCCATGCACCCATGCATGTTTTGGGGCTATGGGAGGAAGCCAAAGTAGCAACAGACACAAGGAGACCATGCAAACGTCAGCCATGGATTTGAACCCAAGATCTTCTTGCTGTAAAGTAATGATGCTAACAGCTGCACCACAATGCCACCCCGAGCATCATGCAATAATGGCAAACAATACGGGAATATAATTAAGGGCACAGGGTTACTTGCAGTTACTATGATTGCTCTGTTTGTCTCGCAGCACATAGTCGTGTGAAAAAGAAAGTTTTCAAGGTGCCAGGGTCCTGTGGCTCCTCTACCACCAGGGTTGAAAGTTGATATTTAGAGTTTGTCAAATGTGGTGCTGTATTATGGCCAGACGTCTCCACTTTGGTATCGTGTGTCCAAACGACATTGTTGCAGAAGTCATTTGGTTTGTTCAGATGCAGCTTTGTAAACTTAAGCCACGCTTCTGTGTTCTTTATGGAGAAAAGAGGCATTGTTCTCACAACCCTTGCAAACAGAATACTTGTTCAGTATCTTTTCAGATTTTATTGTCCTGAATGTTAACATTTACTATGTAACTCTTGAGCTTTTTTGCAGACTGTCTGAGCGTTGCATGTTCTGACCTTGGGGTGAATTTGCTGAGACGTCCACTGCTGGGAAGATTGGCTGCAGTTTTCAATGGCTTCCACTTGTGAATCTTGCTCACTGTGAAATGATGGACTTTAAATTGTTTGGAAATGACCTTATAACCCTTCCCAGATTAATAGGCAGCCACAGTTGTTTCACGAACATCTTTGTTAATGTCTTTTGTCCTTGGCATTGCGTTAGTACACACGTAAATGCTCCAAACCAGCACAGACAACTGACAAAACATCTGCTTTTGTAAAGATGATCACACTTGCTGATGGCCAATTAATTTTGAGTAGTTTTAATTCTCAAGATTGGACAGACGTAGACAAAATAAGGTATCTGGTTAAGTCAGCCACCGTGAATGTTGCCGGCTTAAACAGGCTGGTAATTTCACCTGGAGCAAGCCAGTGGAATGGTAGCTTAATAACGCAGATGGGGAAAAACACATATCCGCCTGTCTGTTTTGTGTCTTCTGCCTCTCAAATTTTAAAACAAGCTCTCATTTACATTGTATATTTAATCATCATCAGTTAGTCTTATTAGTATTTGTTAATATATTCATTTACTTCAAGTTAAGAATATACCCATACGATATCATCTCTCCTCTTCTGACTAAAGTAACAGTGAATCCTGTTTATGTTTTGAATTTATCAAAAGTTTTCATTCAGCTTAATGTTGCATCACTTATTTGATTGCCTGTATAGATTTCCCCCCCAGTGTTTGGCTTGCTATAATAGCAGAACACAATTTAGATGAAGCCCTAAGCATAAAATATGCAAATGACAGCATCCCACTAATATTTCAGTCAGGAAGCAATAAAGGCGACAGTCTGTGGAAAATAGAGAATCTGATTGTTGTGTTCATCTGATTTTAAATCCTCTCCCTCTATGTATTATTTGCTATATGCATGTATATACTTTATTTGACCAAAAAAAAAGTTTTTTTTAGGTTAAAAATCAGTTCCTGACACCTCATTTAGCAGTTATTGCACTGAGGTTGACCCGCAGGAACTCATCAGCTCGCTTAGCCTCAGGTGAAACTGATTTTTTGGCTTTCACACTATAGATTTATTTAACAGATAAGGGACACAGAGACCAGGTCAGTTCAGTGACTGAGTCTTGGTTGCTGCTCTCTAATCTCAATTTGAAATGATTTGAGCTCTGTGACATGGCGTATTATCCTGCTGATAGTAGCCATCATAAAATGGGTACACTGTGTGCATAAAGGGATGGACGGGGCCGGTAACAATACTCACGTAAGTTGTAGTAAGAGGCCCAGAGTGTGCCAGGAAAATATCCCCCACACCATTAAAAGTCTGAACCCCTGACCAATGCCAAGTTCTGCTCCACCATCGGAATGTTAGAGCAGAAATCAAGGCTCATCAGACCAGGCAACATTCTTCTAACTCTTTAAAACCAAGTGATATTTGATACATGAGTTTTTGTGAGTTTTTTAAGACTTCTACATGATCACTGATTTTTTTTTCGCCCCAAAAAAAGTAACAAATACTATAAAAATGTAAACTCACATATTCAAACTAATATTTATTTATTTGTTTCATTTAATCAGAAGGTTGAATAAATACACACTTTTTTCAAAAGAAAATAAATATTGAAATTTCTGGCAATTATTTCATGGTTCAGGCTTTAAAGGGCTCATCTTCTGTTGTCCATTTTTGTAGAGCCTGTTTAAACTGTTTCCTTTCTCAGCTGACAGGAGAGGCACTCGGTGTGGTCAGAGTAGTCCTTCCTATCAGAACAAAGCAGCCTGGCCATTCTCCTCTGCCATTAACAGGGAGAGCACTTTCATCTACAGAACTGCTGTGTACTGGATATTTTTTTAAGGCTATTCTCTGTGAACCCCAGAGGTGGTTGTGTGGGGAAATCCCAGATCTGCGGTTTCTGAAATTGGATATTTGCATTAACTCACATATGAATAATTGTACCTGATAAACAAACAGATGAGTGCAAATTAGAGCATGCAACTTTCCCAATGTATGCCAATGTATTTCTTCTGTTATCTTATCTTATATTAAGAGAAGGTGAACCCAAAGTGACATTTTATTTTTAAAGAAAAGTTTTTCTGTGCCACTGTTGCAGCACGTTTTTAATTACAAAGTTTAATTTTCAAAGCTTTTTAATTTCAAAATCATATTTTATAACTCTTTTATTTCATAGTAGAAGATCAATTCTAGTTATGTGATTTCATTTCGTATCAAACTTGCTGTTCAGAATGATCCGTGATGAGTGATTACAACTTCATAATGTATGCACTTTATCTGTTAGCATCAAAACAGGAAAGCTAGCTTAGCAAAGCAAAAAGGACATAAAAACATGAAGAAAATAAATGAACTGGCTCTACATATTCAGTGGTTTTATTTAAAGCCTATTGTCATCGCTGTTGCCACATTATTCAGTAGAGGTCTGTGTTTTCTCCCTTGATATACTAAAGCCATCTGTGTTTTCAGAAGAGCAGCTCTTACAGTACACAACAGTTTTCTGCAATGTAACATTTATAGAGACGGAGTGATGAAAAAGCTTTATAGGCTCATTCATGTTTAAGGGTTCCAGTGTTATAGTTGACAAAAAGTCTTTTCAGCGGAGCTTTTTGCTTGATTTATGTTTAATAAAACCAGAAAAAAGGCTCATAAAATGTGGAGGTTCAATTGGGGAAAACATAAATAGTCCTGAAACGAGTGCATGGTCACTCTTCCATTTTTTCCAAGGATGATGAAGTCTCAGTTACAAGCAAGCAAATGTGGCTTTTGCCAATAAACTGCTGGGCGGGAAGATTTAAGTTTTTACCACTTGCTGTGCTACAATAGTCGTATTATTTTTTTTCTCACATCTCCGCTTCATCAGGCGGTCCTGTCACCAGAATTTCATTAGCTGTATCATTTAATTTGTTACTAGCCAGGTCAGGACAAGGAGAGTCCAACCTTCATAAAACCAACAATAAATAAGAAGCAGGAGCATGTTCTTATTAAAATGTAAAGCATGTATTATAATATTATTATGTCCAAAGTCCTGCCATTAGAATGACATATCATTAAAAGTATAACTAGCAATTTTCGAAAGTGTCAAGTCAAATGAAACCCAAAGTAATCAATTTAAATTTTTGGCACAGGCCCTCCTTAATACTCCAGCTTTGTACGAACCAGTTAATTCAATCTGGCAATCTATTAGCTCTGAGACGTCGGTATTGGAAAAACACTTTAGAGACCTGTCTACAGATGGTCACGGGGCCATGAATCAAAACATTTTTGTTGTGTGCAGAGGAGTGCGTAATAGCCCTTTTTAGAAACTAGTCCACCAAACAGTCAACCTAGACGCTCGCAGAAAGAAATGTCGTGTTGATGAATGAATGTCTTTGTGCCCTGCTCCTCATACAATTTTACTGGTTGCGATATAATAAATCACGATAAATTGAATCTCTTCTGGTAGTATAGGCTAATTATGCCCCCCGCCACCCTCTCCGTTCCCCTCCCTGTTGTGTTTCTGTCGTGCTTCGTGTCCTAAAGGTTCAGTGCCTAAACACGAAGCTGTGTGCACCTGTTCCTTCCTTATAGACCATTTTATTTTACCATCTTGCTGCCAACTGGGCCAATCTGTTCACACAGAATGGGACATTTCATTTGTGACAGTGTGACATCCTATGCTATGGAGAATGCTTGAAATAATAGCGCTGCAAAGGTCTGGGAACGCACTTGGAGGCTCTGCTCTGTGCTATAGCAAGAGAAACAAAAGCAGAGACACCCACATATGGCTTCACTCATATGGATAAACTGTGTGAATCTAAAAGATGGTGCTCATCATCTTCAATATTACTTTTCTTCATATTGTTGGTACAGTGATTGGATCCTGATCTCACCCATGATTAAAAAACATTTTTTATTATCATTAGACCTGATACCTTGTCGGACACCTTGTCTCAAACTTGGCAGGTGCTTTTAGGCCTAAAATGCTGCTTTAGACTAGTCCAATTTTAGTCAGTTAGATCAGTTGATTATACACTATACTGTATCATACCTGCAGGAGATTCTCATATATGGAAACCAATGCCATGAAACTCCCAGCACAGGTTTTTCTGTGCTGATGTTAACATCAGAGGAGATTTGAATCAGCCTTACTAGACTACTACAGGGAGTGCAGAATTATTAGGCAAATGAGTATTTTGTC
>NW_005187410.1:3891808-3930841 GCF_000239375.1 Pundamilia nyererei
AAAAATACAACTTGCCTAATAATTCTGCACTCCCTGTAGACTTTAGGCTGTCTGCCACTTCGTGGCTGATTTGCTGTGGTTTCTACCGTAAAGCCTCCTTGTTTCCAATAAAACCGCTGACTGCTGATCACAGAGGGAAGAAGGGAAGACTTTTGAACTAACTGTTACAGTACCATGATCGAATTCATGTAGCTCTTTAGACTGAGCTATTCTTTCACAAAATGCTTGTAGAGGCCGACTGCACGGCCAGGTGCTTGATTTTATATGCATGTGGTAATGGGACTGAACGCACCTGAACTGAAAGATTATCACGTGTGGTCCCATGTCTTTGTGTATGTGGTATATATAGTGTACTTGCATGCCTGGCAATTTTTTGTGGCCAGGTGGACCCATCCGCAGTGGTTTTACATTACAATGCATGCTCACACGGAGCAGGCTTCAAATGGACTTCAAAGAAGTATAACTGGAGTCACTACTCAGCCATCATGTCTCCAGCTGATTGTATGCATGTTCAGAGCATGTTCACTCCCCCAATTGTCCCGATTACTTCACCTGTGTCTCGTGAACATCACCCGTTGGCCTTTCCCAGATCAGCTCTTTGAGTATAAATAGTCCTGTCTCTCCCTTACTCTTCTGTATCGCATAAATGTAACGCATTACTGTAATAAATTCAGTCATTATATTACAGTTGCAATTATGTGGTTACCTGCATAGCAAAAGTTCTTCAGTTATCTGCTTGCTGGGCAGAAAGAAAAACAACAAACAGGGGTCATCCATCCCTCTGTGTTCACCTTGAGAAGCTTCTATGTTTTAGATTTGTTACTTTTGCTGTGCATTTGGGCTATGTTACAATCTAAATAAAAGCATTAGATCCTCTCCAGGGTCAACCTTGATATGATCACTTCCTCGAGCAACCATTTGAGAAACATAATTGTAGGACAATCTGTCAATATATGTTAAAGTTACAAGTGGATACTTAAGTTTGTTAATATGACTTTTAAGCATCATGTCACAACAGTCTTATAACAGTCTCTGGGGTTTATTGAGTAGAAAAGCATACTATATATACTGCATTTTACTCTGATTCTTTAAAATATTTATTTTATTAAATATTTATCTTACCACTTTGGCTTATGAAAGCAAAATGTTCTCTAGAAACTGTTGCTGAAGAAGTTGCAGTAGAGCAGAAAGCATATAATTGCCCTGGGTCTCATTAAGATCGTTAAGATTAGATTGTGCTTTGGTTGGATTGTGTTTAACAATCAGGCCTAACATCTGCATGCCTATCACCTGTGCAGCAGTTTACTACAGGCTAAGAAAACTGGCTGTTTGTACATATATATTTTTTAATCTCAGCCACAAAGGTGGATTAAATGATGCACAATCATCCCAACCATCATCAGCACACAAGTGATTTATCAGTTGGTTAAAACACTATCAAACCGTAGAGCAACAAGGCATTATAAAATTCAGTCTCTTTTGTTTTGCCATTCAGAATCCTAAATTCATGCCTGACTCTTTCACTAGTATTAAAAAGCAATTTCTCCCGTATCAGTCTGACTCAGGGACAGATTTACTAGTCATTTAATCTCATCCTGTGCAGGTATGTAAGAGATGCAGACCAGCTTAGACATTTTTATTCTGAAAAGCCGGTGGAGGTTATGCTTTACAGTGAAATGAACAATCACATAATCACTGCCTCATTTGTCTGGTAGACTTTGCTTCAGTCTGGAGAATAAAATTTTAAGGTATCAGACTCAGGTGTCAGCTTTCTATCAGCCTGCTGTTATATATATTATGCATCTGAGCAAGTCTACATGGGCCTTGTGTTTGTGCAGCTCTTTGTTTTCACTGCGCCATTAGCCCCAGAGTAAACAGCCATTCCTCGTTCCTGGCCTTGTTATACTGTCTTCCCTGTGCATGACCCTCATCCCTCCTCTGGGACGAGAACATATTGACGCCTCTGTGTATTTCTCGTGTCTGAGTAAAGTGTTATTAAAGGGAACAACTGTTTACCACTGTAAATCCAATGAGATATAACAGCGATTTCACAAGAGGACCAGGCCAATATTGTGAGAAATAAGTTTGGCTGGAAGACACAAGGGGAAAGTGAGGAGTAAACACATTTTTTAAGATGGCCTCGGAGTGATGATCTGCCCCTATAAAGTAGGGATGTCAACACAGCCGTGTATTGGCGATAACTGTGTTATTGTGTCAATAAAGTGCATATTGTAAATAACTGTGCAGTTGTTCTTTTGAACAACTACGATTGCAACCTCTTTTGCCACCTGCATGCACCTGTACTTTGAGCATAAATTTAATTAGTTTGCTGAAAACAATATACAGAATAAACAGCGTTATAAATGAATTTTACTTTTTTATCATTGCATTTTGGGTTGTTTTTTTGTTGTAAAAGTCTTGTTTATATCATAAACATTCATTTTTGACCATAATATCCAATTCGTGACACTGTTTGTCTACAGTTTGTTTTCCCTCACACAGAGCTTAAACAAAAAAAATTGTCATTGATTCATTTATAACGCCGATTTCTCACAGGCTTATCTTCCCTAAAGCACTAATTCATCTGATAGTTTATTTTCTACAAAGGAAAATACATTGTTTTGCAAGTGTGGTCTTTGTTGTGGCTCAGTTGTCTTTTAGTCTAACAGAGTCCTTTTGTATGAGGGTATAGACTGCAGGTAATTACGCTCTATTGGTAAATGGAATTGAAGTCATGTCATTATGGCTATATTTGTCTGCTCAGGCTGCCGTTACAGGCATGGCGCTTTAAGGATGAAGCCTGATGGGAAATGTATTCGGGATGTATGTAGCGGGACCGCCCGTGTGGGTGTGTGAAGAGAGAGAGAAAAAGGGATGTAAAGAAAAGTAGTAAAAGAAATATAAAAACTTCCTCGGCAGCCAGAGTGTGTCGGTGATGCTCGCTGTGAGTAAACTGTTTTCAGCCCACTGTACGCGGTGTTCGTGCCTTGGAGAAGAAATAAAGTTCGGTGAAGCAGTTTTCCCACGCCTCTTTCCATCTTTTCACTAGTGGAGTTGACCTGTACAGTAAGCAAGCTGCCGGTAGTGCCAAAAAGTGATTGTCTGCCAAAAACTGATTTCCGGTATTTGCCAAAAAGTGATTGCTCGTATTTGAACTGCTATAAGCAACTTGTTGGGCTATACTATGTGAAACGTGTCACAAAGTCACACTGAGCCACAAACAACATTCGTGTAACAAGGCGTAATCAGTTTTTGGCAGTGACTTAAAACCTTATTTATGCAGTTAAAAAAATCTCATTAATATTAAAAATGTCTTTTGTAAGAGTAAGTTGGCCAAGAGGACAGCAGAAACGGCAGCAAATATTACAATAGTTCTGTAAAAATATTTTAAGTGGGGATAAAGGACCGGATTGGTTATAATGTAAGTACAATAACACAGAGTTGTAAAGATACTTGAAAAAACAGATAATTTTTTAACTCTATATATAACCCCTTTGTAAACGCTGTTCACCGAAGTCTATTTACCAACATACGTAAAGATATTACACATAAAAAATACACGGAAACATTGGAAATCACTTTTTGGAACAAAACACCTGGCTCCTGGCTACGAGCAAGTCACGGAGCCTTCAAGTAACTGCCAGAGGTTTCCTTACTACGGTTCGGGGCCGCGGATCTGGCGCCGTAACACTGCTTTCCAGCTTTGAAGATGGGTATATAGGGCTTTACTGCATTTTGGCCATTCTCCTGTGAAATGCGTAGTGTGATCTACCTTGAACAAAAAGAAAAGTCAGCGAGAGCTTCAAAAAGCTGTGAGACATGATCTACATGTTAACATATCCTTTATAGGGAGCTCAGCCACCTGCGCAAAAGGACAGCCAAATTCCATCTCAGCGTCCACGCAGCAGAATGACTGCTCAGAAAATAAACAAGCGAAAGACATCTGTGGCAGGCAGACTGTATAGCTGTGCAGCACAGAACAAAACAGGGGAGGGGGCATCCCAGGGGAGGGTCCTATCATGGCACAGTGTTTCCTTTGTGCCACCATATCGCGCTGCAGAATTCTGCCAACCCCAGAGCTCTTTTGAGCCCCAGAAGAAGAGAGATTGTAAAGCATACTTTTGCTTTTTGGTTGAGTTTTTTCTGTTTTCTTTTTTTTAAAGGGCATTTTTCTACTCTTGTGAAATGTCAACCTCCACACTGGGATGATTTACTGAATGCTGAAAATGCTGTCTTTTAGATTATTGCACAAGATCTGTTGCTCAGTGATATGCAGGCACGAGTATTTAATTCAGGTTACAGCAATAAAGTGAATGAAAGGTGTTATTGTTTTGTCTGCTTAGACAAAAAAAGTGATCGGATGTCCTGAAGTAAATGTTTAAAGTTGTATTTTTTGGCGTTTTCAGTCTTTATTCTTAAGTGTAGTGCAGAGAGTGGACAGTAAAGTGGGGAGAAGGGAAATAGTCTCTGCCTCTGCAGTTATCTTTGATATGTGGGTCACCCACTCAACCATGTAAACCGTATTGGTGCCCGTGAAGTAAAATTTTATACAGGTGTGCTGTACCTAAGGACAGATTCATATATGTTTTTTTTTTCTTCCATCTCAGTTCACTTGATATTTCTACCATACTGCCACCTCACATCCTCACAGCAGGAGGGTTCTTTTCAACAAACGCTGTATGTGGCAGGCTGAGGCATAGACCCAATGTGCAGGACTTGAAGCAGAACTGAACTGAAAAAAGCAGCTTAATTGCTGGACTTAAAGGAAAATTACAAACTAGGAAATTTGGAATGGAATAAATAATCAACTAGGAGATTTAAACATGAGGGAGACACGCAAAATGATGGAGATTGCGACAATGTACAGAAGGAAACAGGGCTTAAATACACACAAGGAATTCAGGGAGATTAAATACACCAGGGAACACAGATGAACTAAATCTGACTAACAAAACTGAACACGACACACACAGGACAAGTGATTGTCACGCAAAAAGAAGAAAAAAAAAACAGGAATTCACTAGCACTGAGACACGGACACAGTGAGATGACAGAGGCGAGACAAAGAGGCGAGACAAAGAGACTCGCGGGAGACAGAGACGAACACAGAGGAAGCAGATTGACAGAGACGCGACAGGACGTAAACAAACTCTAAGACCACAGGGATTTGACACAAGAAGCTGGGGAACACTGAGGGAGGAAACTAATACAACTTAGAATAGAATGCTAAATCCAATATTAACATGTGAAAAAAACTAATATTCAAACCAAGAATGACACGATATCCCATTAACCCTTAGAAGCTCCATCACAATTTAGAACAACTTAGCAACATTGGGCAAATAGGCCATTATGACATTTCTTGAAATTCCAGCTGAGGCTTTTGCTTGTGGAGTTTGCTTGGTCTTCTCATCACTGTGTGGGTTTCCTAAGGGTATCTTGACTTCCTCACACAGTCCAAACATGTTTGGTTAATTAATTATTTTAAATTGGCCATAACTATGAGCTGGGTAAAGAACTTGGAGTGCATAGTATAAAGTCCTGTATGTATGATTTAAAAAATGTGAGTTGTAATCTAAAGTACTTTCAGTCCTTTCAGTGGTGAGTAAGACTAGAAAAGAGCTGTATAAACAACCCATACTTGTCAGCTGGAGATGTACTAAGAATATCTACCATCCATCCACCTTCCTCCACTTCTCAGGGGGACTAGAGCTTTAGTGTCAGTGGATAAGCTGCTACTGTGTAATAATCTAATAGTGATAAAATATACTGTTGTACATTTTGCTTTTATCACACTTTTGTATTCTTAGTGCAAAGCCTTTCTTTGTAGGAGAGTTTTCCAATTAGTCATTACAATGACCAGACTCATGTTGGCGAGGTCCCCTCATGAAGCTGAAACATCTCTGACCTAGCCTTGGGCTGTTTGTGGTGTGTTTGTGGGTGCATTGTCCTCCTGGGGAAAGTTGCTGCCCTGGAGCTTAGTCTGCAACATTTTGAGTATCCAACAAATGTGGATACTCAGCATCCACATTTTTAAGTGGATGCTGAGTATTAAAGAAACACCTACATAATGACTGCCAGGTCCCAAGGTTTCCCAGCAGAGCACTGCATTGTGACAAAGTGTTATTCAGTTCATCTGCCTGTGGTTTTAAGGTCGTACTTGATCAGTAATACTTACATTTGCCCGAAGTAATAAAAGAGATCTGAACACTTTTACTAATGTGCTAAACAAATATACATGAAATTCAAAATGTGACAGTCGTGATCACACAATCACAACATTTCACCCGATCTATACCAAGCCTGATACCCAGCATTCACAAAACCCTCACACTCATGTGGGTTCCCACTGAATAATAAGTGAGTTTTAACAATGCAGAAAATAAACGTGCCTGACAATGATTTGCTTTTTCCAGACGGCAGATGATTCGCAATTTATCCCACATATTTGCTGCGGTGATATTATTTTATTAGATATTGAGTTCATCCAAGTACTTTTCTTTCGTCCTCCAACTTGATTTACAAAGATACAAATTAGAAATCATCTAGTGAGTGATTTTGAGCGGCTCAGCAGCATTTCCTCATTTATTTGAATTGTTCTTGATAACTAAGTCTGCGCTGTGGGAAATGCTTCTACTGAGTTCAGCTGATTGAAACAAACTTCATTTAAAGATTTTCAGGGACACATGCTTTTTTTTTTATACTCATGTTTTCTTTCTCTCGCTCTCTTTCAGATGTAAATGGAGAAGCAGCAGTGTCACAAAGAGGGAGGCGGACGTCCAAACAGTTTTAAAGTGCTTTAAAATCCAAAAAAGATCCTTTCTGTCTGAAGTAATCCATTACTGACCATTAATGTCAAACCGCATGCTGGAGCAGCTTAATGCTGCCTCGCCAGGTGAAACGTCACTAATGGAAAGAAAGCCTTATGAGATCCCACTCATTAAAACACACCTAAATGCAGCATAATGCCTTCCAAAGTGTCATGTTTATACCTGTTGACAGTGGTCTGCTGGGCGAGCGCTCTGTGGTACTTGAGCATAACTCGCCCGACGTCCACGTACGTTGGCCACATGTCAGTGCCTATACGGAAGACTGTGAAACCTCATAAAAACATCACCTTCAACAACATCCGCACCCGCCCCCTTAACCCACACGCCTTTGAGTTTGTCATCAATGAGCCCAAGAAATGCGAAAGCGTCACGCCCTTTCTGGTCATTCTCATCAGCACCACCCACAAAGAGTTTGATGCGAGGCAGGCCATCAGAGAGACCTGGGGCGATGAGTCGACCTTCGGCGACGTCCGCATCCTTACGATCTTTCTGCTGGGCAGGAACACGGACCCTGTGCTGAACCAGATGGTGGAACAGGAGAGTCAAATCTTCCATGACATCGTGGTGGAGGACTTTATCGATTCCTACCACAATCTAACCCTCAAGACCATGATGGGAATGCGCTGGGTGGCGACTTTCTGCCCCAAAGCACAGTATGTCATGAAGACAGACAGTGACATCTTTGTCAACATGGACAATCTAATCTACAAGCTCCTGAAACCCAACACCAAACCAAGGAGGAGATATTTCACTGGCTACGTAATAAACGGTGGTCCCATTAGAGATATGCGTAGCAAGTGGTACATGCCCAGAGACTTGTATCCTGAAAGCAAATACCCACCTTTCTGCTCGGGCACCGGCTACGTGTTCTCAGCAGATGTAGCTGAGCTAATCTACAAGACTTCATTACACACAAGACTGTTGCACCTGGAGGATGTCTATGTGGGACTGTGTTTGCGAAAGCTGGGCATACACCCTTATCAGAACAGTGGTTTTAATCACTGGAAAATGGCTTACAGCCTCTGCAGATACAGGCGGGTTATCACCGTCCACCAGATCTCCCCGGAGGAGATGCACCGTATTTGGAATGACATGTCCAGCAAGAAACACTTGAGATGTTAGGGGACACGAGAGACACTTACAAAACAAAACAAAAAACGTTATTTTTCCCCTTTTCTTTGCCTTTTTCACCATTTAAAGTATTATCACCGAATGATGTAAACACCGAGAGGGCTGCTGCGAGTCTATTTAAGACAGACGTTTCCATTAACATCCATCTACGTCTATATCTCACCTCATGATTGTTAATGAATGCACGAGGCTTGTAAAGTGTGTATTCTCATGCATAATTAAAATGGGGTGTTGTTAGTGAAAGTAATTTGTTCATATACTCCAGGTCCAATTTATGTAGACTATTCTTTAAAGGCATTAAGTCAATCAGCGTTAAGCATTAATTAGTGTGGCCTAACAGTTTGAGTCAGCAACATTTTCTATGCTAAAGTGTCCTTGAGCATGACACTGAATTTCTACCAGCTGCTGACCGAGCAAGCCTGACCTTCTCTAAGATTGCAAGCCAAAAGAAAAAAAATGTGGAAATCAATAAAGTATCTACTTACCATAGATTAGATCCCTGTATGATGCACTTCAAAAATGTTTCTTAGAATTGAGAGAAGAGTTCTTTTACAATAAGAATGCAAATGTAACTCTAATTAGAAAAAAAGCGAAACCAGGTCGCATGCTGTGCTCTCACTCTTAAATCATACAAAGCTGAAAACAGGCTGCAGTCAATTATCAATCATCTAACAGAAGCTGAAAGGATAATTTGGCATGAAAACAATTTATAAGGCCAAATGTTTGGGTTTTAATCAGCCCGCACAGTTAATCAGTCTTTTTTCTCGAATTTTCCTGATGTTTTTGTTTACATTTTGTCCTCATTTCACCACCTTTTTCTCTGAGAAAGCTGTTTGTATATTTCAGTTTTTAGATGCATTTTGTTGTTTTCTCACTCTGACATTTTCACTCTTGAGGTAATTATGTGTTTCAGCTATCAGCTTCTCATTACTGCAGCTGCTGCTCTTGGTTATGTACGCTGTATATCATCAGCTATTTCGGCTCATCAGCCTCTTCCACACATCAAGAGAAATGCAGCATCATGTCGTACAAGTGTCAGTTTAATTGTAACTAAGACCATTACCGACTTGATGAATTATCATATGTATCTGGCGTATCAGTAATTATGAAAGAACTGCTTCTGACATCATCGAGAACATTGTCTCTTGAACAACGTGGCGTTCACAGCCAAATTTCCTTTTCCTTTTATTTTTCTTTCAAAGGTTTTGTAGTATTATAAGCTAATGTGGCATTTACTGTGAAACCATCTATCCCATAAGGGGTTGTTGTTATATATTGTATGTTTTTTATATTAAAAAACAAATACTTGAATAATTAAAGTTATAATACTGCTTTTACTCAGTGCCTTCTTCCAGTTTCATCAGTTGGCGGGTGGTGAAGGGTTGCAGCTTTATTGGCTTTTTTTGTGGGGGGGTTTTTGTTTAGAGATTTTGTATTGTGGAGGGCAGTTTGCTTTTTTTATTTCAATTATTTACTAGACTTGTATAAAAAGAGGAAAGAGAGTGAAAAAGAAAATAAAAAGAGTGGGTAGGTTACATCATAGTCTATACCCCTTCCTCTTTCAATCTTCAGCCCAACCTTCTCTCAATGTAAGCAAAGTTGGGATTTAAAAATGTATTTTTTTTTAAATAGCAGGGGAAAAAAACCTTCCTTATTCTAACCAGTTACAGGTCTAGTCTATACCAAAGCTCTCACCAAAGCTAATATCTAAAGAACAAGCCTGGAATCCATACACCCACGGCACACTTGCTAGTACCGCCTTTTGTCTTCAGAACTGCTTTAAATTTTTTGTGGCTCAGATTCAACAAGATGCTGAAAACATTCCTCAGAGATTTTGGTCCATAATAACATCATAGCATCACACAGTTGATGCAGAATATTCAGTGGCACATCCACGATGTGAATCTCCCATTTCACCACATCTCAAAGGTGCTCTATTTGACTGAGATCTGGTGACTTTGGGGGCCATTTCAGTAAAGTGAATTGTCATGTTCAACAAATCAGTTTGATATGATACAAGCTTTGTGCATTGTGGTCATAAAGAGATGGACATGGTCAGGAAATAGCATAGCTGGTACTAAAGGGCCGGCAAATGTTGTAGCAGAAATTGAGACTTACTGGATCCATTAACGTCACACAATATAGTCTTCTGCTGATTTAGTCCATCTGATTCAAAGTCCAACATTAAGAGACGCTCCTCTCCGTACCTTGGTTTTAACCAGCGGTTATTTGACTTACTGTTGCCGTTCTTTTAGCTTAAAGCAGTTTTGCCACTCTCTTCTGGTTATTAAGGCATTTTTATCCAGAAAACTGCAGCTCACTGGATATTTTCTCTTTTTGAGACTGTGCTCTCTAAGCCCTAGAGATGGTTGTGCAAGAACAATCCCAGTAGATCAGCAGTTTCTGAAATACTCGGGCCATCTCATCTGGTACTAACAACCATGCCATGTTCAAAGTCACTTATAAATTCACATTCTGATGCTCATAACTGCTGCTGACATGCAACTGACTGATTAGATGTTTGAGTGAGAAGTTGAATAGGTCTACCTAACAAAGTGGCCTGTGAGTGTGTAATTTATGTGTATGCAAGAACTGTTTTTAACATGTCTACATTAAGGTTTTTTTTTTATTTATTATTTAGCTAGAAAACCAGACAGATCACTATATGATGTCAGATATTCTGTAGTATAGGTTTGTAACATTAACAGAAATAAACAACTGGTCATACCGTACCACATTATGCCACAGTAACTTATACTTTTTGTGTATTAAAATGTAAAACTGTGCATTTTATATTTATGAATTCAGACTTGTAGTTTAAAAAGCATATTTGCAGAAATATGGTAAGTTATTCAACTCCTTTGCAATCACAAACAAACATCGATTGAAGTGTAGGAGGTTCATTCTAATAGCAGCTGACAGATTTTTTTTTTTTAAATAAAATACTTCACACACTTGTTTTTAAATCATAGCAATTCTTTATTGGTTGCTCTTAATCCGAAACTTGACATCAGCTGATTACAGAAGGAACAGGGGTAATATGTTGAAATGGTACACAGAACTGTACATAGAAAACACAATAAATTACTTCATAAAATAAAGAATTTAGTAGAAGTTAATATTGACCACCTCAATACCTAAAAAATAATTTAGAGCTACTGGACTTGTTTGGACAAACAAATGGCTCGTCACCTTTTCGGCAGTTGCCGTTTGGTTTCATCTTCAGATGCATCGTCATCCAGTACATTTTAGTAACTATGATGTTTCGGGGAACGAAAAAGTTTTGTAGTGCAGCAGGACAGAGCAAGGAAATTCAACCATTGTGTTTTGCTGATTAGCATCTGAAAACCCATCAACAAGAACAGATTATATGACTGCAGGTCCTGTTACGGTGTGTTCGTCTGACGACAGAAGCACATAAATTAACTTGTCTCCCGGGGCTAAGCATCTGTTTGTCAGGTCCACGCATTCAGCCCAAAAGTGCATTTTAGCTTGCCTCATTAAGTTAAGATACTTCACTTGAATTGTGTCATTGCTGAAATAATACACTGGTGGAATGGCAATCAGCAGGTTCCCCCTCTTTGTGCGGTCTCATTTATCGACTACTTTCTTAGGCACAGAAAAATGAACAAGGCACCTCTAGCATTTTGAAGCATTAACACTGTTGAGAGCAGCAAATTATACACAGTAGCATCCAGGTCTCCTTTTTTTTCCCTGCACACTCAAGCAAATGGTTGTTAATGTGAAACAGGTCTTAATATGGAAATACAATTCATTCTCTTTTGACATTCATTATGTTCTTATGAAAATGTGCTTTTTCCCATAAATTAACGTATTCGTACATTCTGACACAGACCTCAGGGAAACTTCTCGAATGAGTGCGTTTGTGAGATGTGAGTCAAAGCAAATTTGTTTTCACTGTGGCAACAAATCAGCATGGGAAGAAAAAACCCTTCTCATTTCAATAAATAATGAGAGCTTTGCTGAACACAGAGGTAATATGATGTAAAACAAAAACGAGTTCAAGAAATAAATAAATAGAACATTCAAAGCTACATCTTAATCACCTTCTTTTGCCACCTGAGTACACCTTCAGGTTCCTCGGCTGTGCGCTGGGCAGTGGAATGTCGTTAAGTTTAAAGATAGGACAGTAAGCAGGGAAGCCGGCGCTAACGAGGGTGGTGGAAGAGATGGGCATCGGGGAAGCTGAGGCGGAGTCAGGAAGTGAGGAAGGGAAGATATTGCAGGAAGTGGTGGAGTGTTCCTCAGTCTGTCTGCCCTGAACTGTCTTCCCTGTCTCACCTGCTGCAGTCACGAAGAGAGCATCAACTAACACTGAGCTGCGCAAAGCCGATCAACTTCACTTCATCAGGGATCTCCGTGTCATCGCAGCTGGAAGCCTGCATGGGAAAGAAGACAGTCAGAGGATCATCAACAGAAGCAGGGAGCTGAAACTACTGAAACTGAGTTAAATATGGAACCAAATCTGAGACTCATTTTCAAAATGAGAAAAAAAATAACATAATTTCCCTCACTGGATACAAGCTACGTTTTAAACTGGTAGTAATGGTTATTATTAAGAACTCGTCAGCTTCTTAATTATTTTTTGTCCACATAGCATGCAGTCATGTGGAAAATAATTTTTTCACAGAGCGCGATGCAAAAACTAAGGACACCCACACTGCTTCCATAGGAACTAAGAGGGTAAGTAGAAGCCAGGGGCTGTTAATCAAATTTACTTGATAAATAGAGCTTCAGTTTGCAGGTCTGAAACGTTCAGGTGTGCATTAACACAATGCCAAGGAGGAAAGATATCAGCAATGGTCTTAGGGAAGCAAGTGTGCCTACCCATTAATCTAGGAGTGATTATAAGGCCATTTCAAAGCAATTTGAAGCCCATCATTCTACAGTGAGAAAGATTTTTATGTCCCAGAAAACTCACCCCAAGGTCAGCAATGCTCAGAGAAACTGCAAAAAAAACCCATGAACTACATCTCACCTCAACAGACTACAGTCAGCATGTTAAATGTTAAACTTCATGATAGCAAAATTAGAAAAACACTGAACAAGCATGGCCTCTTTGGAAGGGTTGTAAGGGGAAAAGCCCCTTCTCTCTAAAAAGAACATGGCAGCACAGTTTAGGTTTGCACATCTGAACAAACCGCTAGACTTTGGAACAACGTTGTTTGGACAGATGAGACGAGAGAGAGAAGATTGGCCATAATGGACGACCCCACGTTTGGCGAGTACATCAGCACAAACACCTCATACCAACAGTCAAGCACCGCGGAGGAGGGGTGATAATTTGGGTTCATTTTGCAGCCAATCATTGATTCGACCTCTGTACCAAAGAGTCAAAATTTATGCAGATGATTTATGGTGTGGGTGGCATTAAAGCAACTTTATGACTGAACTGAACAAGAGATAAGAATAGACTCATGAACTCACAACGACTGACTGTATTAATAACTGTGCCTCCATGGTGATTACACAACTGCAGAGCCCTCAGAGAGTGTATGGGTGGCTTTGCCAGATAAGGTGCAAATTGGTGGAGCCCATCGGGTGTTGGGTCACCAGTTTAAGCTCTCCATGAGGATGGCTGATTCATTTTCTCTGAGCAGTGATACAAATTACTATGCAAAATATATTAAAGTAATGCTTCAGTCAAGGACATCTGTGCAGCCTAAAATGGAGGTGACTGCAAATGACTGAGAAGAGACGGTTGCTAACATTGTAGGTTAGCAAAGTTACCATTAGTCATTCACTAGTGTGGGCTTTTCTCTAATAATTCAAGTTCTAAGCAGCTAAGTCACCAACATTGACATTTTCTACTCAGGAGGCAGGCTCCTGAGCTACTCTATTAAAATTCCTACCAACTATATATAAAAACTAACACCTGACAATGCTTAGCAATGAAATATAAAGTTTTCTTCCATAACACAGAAATTTTAAAGTTTCACGAACTTACAGAAAACACCTGATACAGCAGAATTTTCTCACTGCTTGTATCAGCAGTCATAAAGAAATCTTATTAGAATTACTGGCTTGTGCAAATGGTTGGTTATAATTATAAGAGTGAACAAGAAATATAAGCTAGTCCAATTCCTAATAGTCCTTGTTTTTTACAGGAACATTACGATATGAAATGTTAGGTTAACAAAGATGTTGTTAATCCCATTAATTAAAGTTTTCTACCTAATGGCACACAAGTATTGCTCTCTTTAATAACATGTGTTTACCCACTATTTTGTGCAAAAATAGCTGCTGTAAAAACAATAGTCTATCAGTTATTATCATTGCTGTGGCTGCTGCATGATATCAGATTAAAGCAGTACTGCTAAGCAGTTTGTGTAGCTGGAGTAAACTATATCAGTGATGTGGACTCTGTTATTTACATATCATCTGGTGCGTTGTGTGCTTCATGGTTTCGTTTCGTTTGTCCAATTAAGGTAAGTCTCAAAGCTGCAGAGAATAAAATTATGTGTTAGTCTGTGGAAGGCTCTTTCGTGCTGCTACACAACAGTGCTCCTGAGGCCAGTAAACATATATATAGTTTTAGAATCTAGCATAAAAAACCCTGACTGACCTCCACTGGCCATGCACAACTTCTGAGATCATTTGTGAGCTTGATTGGAAGCGAGACAACCGACATCAGAGCCGACCTCATTAAAGCTGAGGTGGGAAAATGGGCTCAAACCCCTGGCAACCCATTGTACCTTTCTGAAAAACAATGATTACACAAAACACCATCCTCCAATAATTCACCATATTTCTTTAACTTGCAGCAGCTTGTCTCACCTCTGTTTTAGGCTGCACAGATCCCCTTTACTGAAGCAATATTTGAATTCATTCTGCATGTTAATTTGTGTCACTGCTCAGAGAAAATACATTTTCCTTTTTTTGAACCAGCCATCCTCGTGAAAAGCTTAACCTCGTGACCCAACATCCAATGTCCTTCACCAATTTGCACCTTATCTGAGAAAACCACCCATACACTCTCGGGCTCTGCAGTTGTGTAATCACCATGGAGGCACTGTTATTAAAACAGTCCGTTTTTGTGAGCTCATGAGTCTATTCTGATCTCTTGTTCAGTTCAGTCATAAAGCAGCTATAGTGCCACCCACACCATAAATTGTCTGCATAAAGTGTTATGAATTGTTCCCCTTGCAGGGGTAATTATTCTCACTCTCTGGGTTTTGTGACACCACCCTCGTAACTCGTAATTCGTTCAGAAAGGCGGAGTTGAGCTGCAGTGAGAATTTAGCACTGCCTGCAGAGGTGCAGAGTTAACACGTGGAAATGAAAGCATGCCCATATATCTACATGGCATGCCCAGTACAACCCTCACTCTGGCTCTCCAGAGATTTGTCCACCTGCTGATAAGGCAAATGGCAGAAAGGTCACACTGTAAAATACTGCAACCCAAAGCACAGATGTTGTTTACCCACAACTACACAAAGGTCAATAAAACATAATTTACATATTTTTTTGTCAAATACAAAGAAACTGGCATTATTTCCTTTCTTAATATCACATTCTAATATGTCACACTGCACAAAGGGACTTCTTAAAAGCACATATGGTGTATTCAGATGGCGCAACAAAGATGCACCGTCGTCAAAGAAAATAAAATCACCTAAAGACTCACAATAATCCACAATGGGAAGCGCACAAATAAAAAATAATTCTGATAAAAACAAATTGTGTTTGACTACTCAAATCATGACACTCCTCTCCACAGACAATACAGACGATACAAAATTTTATAGTAACCACAAAAGAGAAGATGTGGAGGTCGTATTTTCCTCATTAAGAATTCATTAACGTGGATTCGTTACACAACGGTAACAATACATCACAAAATAAAATCAATGCTGTATTGGATTTTTGTCACAATTGAGATAATAAAACAAAACCTAATGTAGTTATATTATTAAAGTTGAACTGATAAACATTGACTATTGATCTGTTAAGGCTGTTTTTATTTGCATTTGAATGTTTGTTTTTAATACATCGTATATTTTGTTTTACAATGACGTTGCTATAATGCTATATATTGCCCATTGCACAATCCAGTACATATACATGCTCAGTGCTGCTCAGTAATTCAAACAGTCAATCACTTGGCAGCAATTAAATCTACTTACACTGATGCATGTAAGCCTAAATGGTCAAGATGACCTGCTGATATTCAATCTGAGCATCAGAATCAGAAGAGAAAGGCAATTTAAGTGACTTTGCAGATGGTAAGCTTATCGGTATTTCAGAAACTGCAGATCTACTCAGATTTCCCTGCACAACCTTTTCCAGGATTTACAGAGAATGAGCCAAAGAAAAGAGAAAATATCCAGTGAGCGGCAATTCTCTGTCTTGTTGATGGTTCAGAGAAGAATGGCCAGACTGCTTCAAGCTGACAGGAAGGCAACAGTAACTCAAATAACCACCACAACCAAGGTATGTAAAAAGAGCACCTCTGAACATGTCCGACCTCAAAGAAGAGGTGCTATAGTAGCAAGAGAGCACGCCTTGGTGTCACTCATGTTAGTTAAAATTGCATAATAGAAAAGAAGACTAAAGAATGGCCTCAATTTCTGTTGCAACTTTCAGATGGTAGGGTGAGAATTTGGTGTGAACGATATAAAAGCAAAGACCAATCCTTCTATCAAGAGTTCAGGTTGGTGGTGATATATTGGTGTGGGCGATATTTTCATGAGCCCGTTAGTACCGACTGAGTGTCGTTTAAACGCCACAGCCTTACTATTGTTTCTGACCACGTCTTTATGACCACCTTCTGATGGCTGCTTCCAGCAGGATCATACACCATGCCACAAAGTTCAAATGATTTCAAATTGGTTTCTTGACATGACAATGAGCTCACTGTACTCAAATGGCCTCAAATAGTCACCAGATTTGAATCCACTACAGCACCGTTGGGATGTGGTGGAACGGGAGAGTCCTATCGTGGATTTGCAGCAGAAAAAAATGAATCAACTATGTGATGCCATCATGTCGATATGAAGAAAAGAAACTGGAGCCAGCACAGAACTAGCATGGTGTAGCTAACAAAGTGTGCAGAGTGTAAAATAAATGTGAAAATGTATGTTATATTTAGCCTGAATGAACTTTATCCCTATAACAAAATATCCAAACATTTCAAGTCCAGATTTAGAGAAAAAGGGTACATAATTTTAATGTCTTCTGTAACATCAACCCTCTAACCTTCTCCTTCACTTCTTCTAAAATAATTTCTTAACATCATCAACTGAACATCTTTTAGTTTTACGCAGAGTTTATGTCTAATAACTCCAGTTCTCGCTAAAGCTTTTCCCAGCAAGCTCTTTATGGCTGGACATCACAAGCCAAGACAAAGCCAGGGCAGCTGTCATAAACCATCAATCATGTGGAAACTCACCAGCTTAAAGGTCAGTACTTTGTAGGTAATTGGGTCATCTACAATCTTTTGAAGGTTAGCAGCAACTGTAATAGAGGAAATAATTGTGTTCAGTAATAACAAACACGTTTTATACTGAGGAAATTTTAGGACAAGCTCCTGCTCCCACAATGAAAGAGCAGTCTAGTGTAAATATGAAGACTAGAAAACCAGTTTTAGTTATTCCAAGATCCAATTTAAATGTAATTCATCCTGGTAATACGTTTTCTATTAACAAATTATTTCAAGATGATGTTTTCCAGTAAGCAGGCTATGTATTCAAACAGCACAATTTATGAGAATAAAGAGGCACAGCATTACCAATAACAACGTCGTGCCCATTGACCAGTCCAGCTGAGAACAGTTCCTGGGAAACCCCATCAGCAGTGTCTTGTGAGAGAATAACATGACAAATATTGGACCTCATACATGCCACTTAGCAGGTGATTGTGTTAGAGACTGAATCAGATGCTGTCCAGAGCCCAGTGCCATTACCCATTATACAGAGAACAATTCAGTCATCTAATGTGGTGATATTATCACATAGGGAACAGCATATTCCTAATTAATTGAGGCTGAGCTCTTACCTCGCCCAGGAGTAAATTCAAACCGGATGTCATTCAGCTCCTTTTTGGAGTTCCTGGAAAAAGAGACAAGGGGATGTGATTGCAGAGCAGTACCTGAAATGGTAGATTTAAATTTGTTGCAGAGCAGAGCGAAGACATGACCTGAGCAGCACAATGTTAGAAACAAGCAGGATGAAAGCAGAAATGAAAATGCCTCCAGTGATCTAAGAGAAGTGATCAAACAGTGAAGAGATAACTCCCCCCAGGTTTCAAGAGTAGACAGTTCAGAAGTAGAAACAGCAAGCAGAAAGTTAGAGCGCATCTCATCTTCTAGAATGACCGTCCTGCTATGAGCTGTCGTGAAACTGCAGCGAACGCAGTCATCGTTTCTTCACACTCTAGTTACAAGCAGTCCATTAGGAGAACATAACCTCATCAGGACACTTCCTTATATGAATCACCTCGGAAAAACAAGACGACGACCTACCGGGGTCACAGATATACTAGTGTTCTGTTATTCTTATTCACTGCTTCTCGGGTAACAGTCATTTCATCTGTCTGTCGGGCTTTTCATACCATGTGCAAAATAAATAAATAAATGTGCTCTTCATGCAGTGGCCGTGCAGATCTGTATTTCACCCTCCCCATTTGTGTCGTCATTTGTAACGACTGCAGCGATTGTGTTAAAACCATATTTGCCCCCCCATCAAACAATATTTAGTTTACTAAGGAGAGCTGCAAACTAATAACCCAAAGCCTGCAAGGCACTTCACACAGATGCAACTGCACCGTTTTATGCATATTTAACAAGCCTCGCTCTCTGCATGTCAAAAACCAAACACACCCTCCCAATTTTTTCAGCTTTTTAAGCCGAAAATTGTCTCTCTCTCCCTGTGTGATGTCAGTGTCACTGCTGCTCTGCAACACTCCGTTTCATCCACTCCACCAATTTCTCTGCATATCATATTTCACTATATTCCTCTTCTGTAAGTCACAATGGTAACTCCTCATTATTAGATTGATAAGGAACAATTTCACAATTGTTTACTCTTATATTCTATAAATATTCATAATTCTTCTTTCAAGTAATGGAGTTTTTTTCAGTAATTTCTACTAAGGTGGATAAGCTGTGTCCTAACAGTGTCCTATATACAATCAAGTGCTAAGTGTTGCGCTTGCTGGTCACGAATGATGTCTGTTTGTCTCTACCTTTGTGCAGTACTTACTATGAGTTTTTTTTCTCATTTAAAAAAACCTAACGAGAGTGGTAAGAGTCAAATGAAAAAAGTGAACTTGTGGGCTGCAGAATCAAAACAATGACGTGATGTTAAAACACTGCAAGCAGGGAAAACTTCTTTCTCATAATCACAGTGATAGCAAAACCCCCCACTTTAGCAGCCTACACAATTAAAGGTGTCAATAAACGATGCTAATCACACTGAGACAGTTTGCATAATAACAGCGAATAAACAGCCTAGGAAAAGCAGCAGCTATTACATAAAATTATTAATTTATTAATGTGTTTCTTTGTTAGAAGCTAAATTACCAAAATCTTCCTTAGAAGCATAATTTGGTGAAAGTAGGACAGTCGCATAATACGAATCATCTCTTCCTTATCAGGTTTTAAAATTCTGTAAATACAACCTCAGATGAATTACAGGACACAACATTTTTCACTGTGGCCTTATTTATCTAACACAAATTAACCCAAGATTTAGGAGCAGTTTGTGAAAAACTAAGAGGGAGACTAACAGCCATGTCGGGATAAACAAATGCACTTAATTAATTGATCATCAGCAAATATGAACACCGCTATACAAGCAGACGTTTTGCCTCTTCATTGATGTGGAGCATTCAGGTGTCCCAGGAATCTTCCCCCCAGTGGATCGTGCAATGCTCACAGAATATGCAAAAATCCCAAGAGCTACATCTCAGTTTCTACAGGCCTCATGTAACTTGTTAAAAGTTAATGCTCATGACAGTAAAATTAGAAAAAAGACTGAACTTGTCTCTAAAAATAGCATGCCAGGACAGCTTAGGTTTGCAAAGCTGCATCTGAGCAAAGGACACAAGATTTCTTGAAAAAATGTCCTTTGGACTGATCAAACCAAAGTGAAGATGTTTAGCCATAATGCACAGCGTCATAGAGAGAAACCCAAACACAGAATATCAGCAAAAAACCCTCATACCAGCACGGTGGCAGGGGAGTGTTGATTTGGGTTCGTTTTGCAGACGAGGGATCTGGGGACTTTGCAATCACTGAGTTAAAGCTTGGCTGAAACTAGAAATTCAACAGATTCCAAGCACAGCAGAAAATCTACAACAGAGCAGCTTAAAAAGAACAGGACGAAGGTGTTTCCATGATCCAGTCAAAGCCCAGACCTCAGCTCAACTGAAATACTGTAGTTCAGCGGTCCCCAACCTTTTTTGCGCCGACAATATTTTCACAGACCGGCCTTTAAGATGTCGCAGAAAAATACAAGAACATATAACTAGTACCGGTACCGAAAAAAAGAAGATTTATTCATAACACACGTGAAAAAACCCAGGAAAACCAAGTTAACGAAAAAAACGATAACAAAATAACGCTAAAAACCGCTAAAAGCCCTGAAAACCATACATTTCACACCCAAGTCTCAACTCTCGCGGCCCAGTACCGGGCCCGGGGGTTGGGGACCGCTGCTGTAGTTGACTGTTGAGAGAGCTGTACGTAAACAAATGCCAGCAAACCTCAATGTTTGTAAAGGGTAGTGGAATAAAATTCCTCATCAACAGTATTAGAAACTGAAGTTGTTGCTGCTAAAGCAACTGAATCATAGGATGCATTTAGTTTTTTGTAAACTGCTTCTGTAGTTTGTCTTAGTGTAATCTGTCATGTGTTGTTGTTCATCTGAGGTTGTATTTACTCAATTTTAAGACTATTTACTTAATGACTATTATATCCTGATATGTAAAACCTTAGAACTTTGAAACTTTGAAATTTGCAGAAAACCTTTGTATTTCCTAATTTATGCATGATCACAGTTTAACATATGTCTGTGATTATTGTAAATGTAAATACATATATTATATTAGAGAATACAGTTCTAAAATACAACTATAATTTTGAGGAAGTATAGCCTCAACTGTAGACTGTAGTAAAATGTAAACAAACATCCAGCTAGTTTGACTGCATTGATCAAATGTGCCTTTCAGCCTCTTGCAGCATCAGCTTGCATTCATTTGCATCCCATGCATTAGAAATCTGTCTTTAAAATGCATTTGTGACATGGGAGCGGCTCTCTTCTGATAAAGGCACAGCCTGACAGCACTACCTCTCAAAACAACTGCATGTAGGGGAAGATTAATATGGTGCGTAGTCTGGTTTAATAACTCAGCCAGCTAGTCCACAACCCCGATTTTAGATTAGATCAGAGCCATAAGTCAACACACACACACAAACAGGTCAAGACATATCCATAATGAGTTTGTTTGTGGCAAGAGCATAAGAAATGGGGAGAGTCAGGATTTACTAGCACTTAACTGTGAGTCAGATTAACTTTTTTAAAAACATTTTGCTGTTGAAAAAGAAAAATAATTCTGGTGGAGCAGATGGATGTAAGCATCTCTTTTCCCAGGGTGGAAGCTGAGAGTGTACATTGCCAAGGCTGATGAGGGAACGTGTATTTCAGATGATTATAAACATGCCCAAAAAAATCGGACTTAAATCTGCTTCCTCTGTAGAAAGCCCGCGGAGAGTGTTTAGAAAATGTTCTGTCTACTGACTCCACCTGGATCATTCGGGATTATCCCTGTATAGCAGACTGAGGATGGAGATACCCCTCTGAAGATTCACACAGTAAAGTTTGCATTTCATCAACAACACTTTTATGTGACAACACTGTGAGCTAAGTTACACACGTGACTGTAAAAAAACAAAAAGAACAAGTGAGAGTACCCATTTCTTCCCCAAAAAAAAATACCTGAGGTACAATCATAACATGCACGGACTGCTTATCCACTAATAAGTAGATCATATTGTTTTAATGAACATTTTATTTTACATAATGGAGACAGGCAGAGAAATCTCCGGTGCAATCCATTAAAAATGTCTTCAGGTTTCACCAGTGCACTGCAGGATTGTCGGCTGTCACTGAGGTTTCTGATAATGAAGCCAGCTGGAATTTTTAGATAAGAAAATGCAAATGTAACGCACGCCATGAAGCCATGGCCAACAAACAAAAGTCCCACTATGCTGAAAGTAAATCATTTTTACAGAACAGATAAACTAAATTTTGTAGGGAACTGACTCTTTGAGGAAAGATTGCATATTAATAGAAGAGCAAAGAGGACAAACGAGGAAGTAGTTCAGTTAAATTCATTGAAATGATTATCTGAATTTGTAAATTGTCCTTTAAAAATCATCTAATCTTTTAATATTTATTAAGCTACAACAGGGGTGTCAAACATCAAGCCCACTGTATGGCTTTGGGAAAAAAAACAAATTTTAGCCTGTCCACGCTCAGAGTAGGGTAACAGCAATACCCTGTAAGCCTTTTAACTGCTAAGGTGTAAAAACTGAGACATAAGGCAATTAACAATTAAGAGGTTTCTCAATAGTTTTACTGGTCCAACCAACTTGAGATCAAATTGAGGCACACTGCAAAACGAATTTGATACCTCTGAACTACAGTAAGCTAGTCTTTATGTCAGCACACGCCAGCTGAATAGTTCAACTTATTGTATTTTCCAAAAAAAAAAAACCCACAAATTACAATTGTGGAGAATATGGTTTCTAATAGTTAAAGACTTTTCAATGAAAACGAGTGAACGCTTTAGAAACACTGATTCACAGAACTGCGGTTCCATATGTAACAAACCCAACAAACCAATTTTCTTGACTAAACAAGATGTGGCTAACTTGTGAAATTGGTAACCAGATTTATCTATCATTAGTAAATTATGATTTCATAATGTGTGTTAGATTAGTCAAGTTGAAGCTATGACCCCTAAAATACACAGAGTATGCCTTTAATGTTCCAGCTCTGACACTGTTTTGTTCCATCCTTGGCTCTATTTCAAACCAGGAGCATTTATGTTGAACATTGACTGGTTTCTCTATGCTATTTCCTTGTCTTAGCTCCAATCCAATGCATTTGTGTCCATATTTGCCTGTATGTATAGTTATGCAGACCATCATCTACATATTGTAGGTGTTAGCTATAACCAGGGGCAATGTCACAAATAACGGCTCTGCAGGCTACTCTTGTTTGTGCTGTTGTTGGTCCTTTAGCTATTCATGGAAAAAAAACAAAAACAAAGTTCTTGCAAAGAGCTGAAGCAAAACTAGTGTTAGAAACAATTCTAGTTTCCATTACAGACACTTTCTGTGCTCTTCATGCTGAAGTTATTAGGTCAATGGTGCACTGCCTTGCACATGAAACATTTGTTTAAGTTAAATTAATCTCAAAAGGGTTACAAATCTGCATGCAATCCATGAGCTATTCAGTGCATTTAGAAAAAAATATCAGAACACAGAAACACAAAGGATGCTCAGGTGTCCCAGTTTTCCACTTGCAATTAAATATAGCTTCGTGTATCTTTTTGTGAATTTGTGATTCTATGTCAAGCTATCAGCATTAGAAGCGACACGTGCACTTGATGATATGCGACTGTCAGGTGATACGTGCATATTTAACCATCTGTAAGTGAAATATCACAAATATTTTTAGATACTTGTAGAAGAGTGAAAATGATCAGATTTGAGAAACTGAATTTAAGAGGCTTTGTGTAAATTATGATTATTTATTTAATTTTTGATGTATTTTTAAAAATATATCTACATGTCTTCTATTTACTGTGTACATGTGTGGACTGAAGCATGCATTTGTAAGTACTCAAAATTATCCACAGACAGTTGTACACATTTGTAAATCTTAGTTTATGCTTGTGGATCTTATCATACACATTTGTGAACCTATTGAGACAAATTTGACTCCACGGGTTTGAGACACAAACACAGCCTTGCAACTGTGCCAAATCACATGTACAAATCTATGAGCTGCAGCGACCCTTTGGGAAAGGAAAGATATTTTTTTTGCAGTTCTCCTATTCCCGGTGAACTCAACTGTTGTAGCCCAATTTCCAACAAATCAACATTCGTCCTGTGCACAGTGTCATCCACATCAAGCTACGCGCTGTTGGTTTTTTGAAGGACTGAAAACAAGTTCATTTGCATAGGCTGCATAAACCTTTATGCAGGAAAACACCTTCACAAATGGACATAAATGCAGTACCATAAATCCTGCATCTGTTTCACCCTGACAAACACAGGGCACTTGCAGTAAAAATAATGTTTCCTGCGTTGACAAGTACAGAGAAATGCTGCAGTAAAGCAGGAACTAATAAAATCCTGCTCTACTGCCTAATAAAATCAATTTTGAGGAATGAAAGGATTTCTTTCATGTCAAAAAAGGGTTAAAATGTGTAATTTTGATTAAAAGAGATTGTTTTTATTGGCTGGTGATGGCAGGAGAAAGACTTTAATTAACTATAAATAGTAGTCAGTCTATCAAGGAAATTTTTCTTTATACCAAATTGCAAAGTTTCTTATGAGAAACTCTTCAGGAAATTAATTGTGAACTTGGCTATTAACAGCTCATTTTGTTATTAATGAGTCTGTCATTTATAAGTAAAAAGAAAAGTAAAAATGTGAATCCAGAGTAACCGCTTCATATTTTGTCTCAACAACATCTAAAACACAAAAACATATAATTAACCAGAACTGGTGAGAAATCATGGCCTTATTAATGTGCCAGTGAGTTCCACTACTAGCAGCTTGCCTGTGCAGATGGTGAGGTGGATAAATCTTCCAAATGTTAGCGAGACAGAAAGGTTTATTTGCTTCACAAACAACTGTCAAGAAGCTCGCAAGCAATAAACCCATATCTCCAGGCTTAGTCTGACAGAAGCACACACACTACATTTATGTTTCTCTGAAATTTAATATCAAGATGATATTTCAGAAGCTAAGGTGACATTTGTCAACTTCTAGCTACCTTTTATAAACAAGAGTCTTAAGAAAACACAAGGAAATGTCACCTCTTGGCTAAATCAATTTGCATCTGTTCTATTTTGGCTTTTTAAGCTCCAGTGACATTGCACCAAAAGCGTTTCCCCTTTAAACTGCTGACATTGCTATTCTCAGGAGTTCTCAATGACACTGCAAAAAAAGAAAAAAGAAAACCCAGAAAGAGTGAACCAATCACAGCGCTTCTGTTCCTACACCTCTGCTACTGAGGGGATCCTATTACCATGAACTCATGCTAATTAGCTGAGAAGGGAGACCAATTAAATGTTTATTTTTGTCTTTGCAATGCAATTACTTTGATGTATTCACCATCTGAAAACCTTTAAACTTCTCCTAATTGATGAGGGGTTTTTTATGTAGCTTCTCAAAGACTTCGTAAAATAATGCACAAGTAACAACATTCAATATGATTTAGGCTCCCAAAATGACAAAAAGAACAAAGATGAAATTGTCTAATTACTCATTATAGACAACAATTTTTAAAAGATGCATTTGCTACACAGTGGCAGCTCATAAATGACATTAACGTCAGGTCAAGAACCTTTATTCATAATTAGTTTTACTGATTTTTAGTCAGAGTTGGAACTACTCAATTCATTAGTAAATCTGAGTTGTTCATTGCTAGTGAAACCTCAGTAATAATTCAGTTCAGGTTTTAAATTCAACTTTTAAAAACATAGTAAAAAAACAAACATTAAATATTGTGACAAATTCCAGCTAAAGCCTTTATTTAATCGGCCCTCTTAAATCCACTGCTTCTTATGCAGCCTCTTCCTATTTGCGAAAGCCAGAAATATATCTTTCTGCCCCCACAACTCAGGAGCACAGCCAAAGAAAATCCCAAAATATGCAGTCTTTCATCCTATAAAGCCCCACTGATTCACTTTAAAACATACCAGCCAAAAGCTTCTTAACAATGAAAAAGTCAAATAACTCCTAAAGAAACATTTTCTCAGCCAGCACCAAATTGCTTGCAATTGAAATCAGAAAATGCACGTTCAGTAGGACATTAAATATCTAGAAATGACAAATTCTGGTATTCCACTGTTACATCTGCTGTCTGAAACATCAGAAATGATCAAAACACAACATTTTAAACCTTAAATGTAGATAAAGACACAGAAATATTATAATATACGAGTACCTGAAAGAAGAGGGAGCTTTTCAGTACCTTTTTCTGACAAATGATATCAAACATGTGGATTTACATTTTAGGTATCACATCTATATCTCTACTACACAAATTCACCTAAAAAGACAATGATACCAAGCGCAGTGAATGCTCTTCTCTGTGGACACAATGTCATTTGCTGGCTGAGGAAAAATGGCGTACTACTAAAAACACATGTAACTTTCTTAAAGTTGATTTAAAGCTAAATTCATGTTTAAAGCTGTGAAATGGAAGAGCAGAAAAAGCCAAAACCATCAAATCTCTGCACGTTTTCACCACCAGGTTAGAATAGTGAATTTTCACCAATGAACAGGTAGCCGTCACCTGTTGCATGCAAGATATTGTTTTCTTGGTAAGCACAGAATAAAATTGACACCTGGGGAGAGACCTTCAGGTGCCTATTCAAGCAAGAGTGTGCTCAGCACCGGGCTCATCGGGGAGCTAGAGGGAGACTTTCAGCTGTCCAAAAATGCATATTGGTCCGTCCGATTCGGCATCCATTCTCTCTACTTCTTTTCTCTGTTTGTTTCATTCAGAGTAATACAGACCAAGATATAGAAAATGCATTTCCGTACACCACACAGGTAATTGAGCTCCCACCTGCTGCCAAAATTATGTGACCAAATCGCAAGCCTGCCCTAAGTCACGGGAATATTTCCATAAACAGCAATGTCTTGAATAATGCAGCGAAAAGAGTGAGGTGCTATAAGCGCAGGGGGGAAGGAGGAAAGCAGATTGTGGAGCACCGCGAGAGGCAATGATGTGTAACACCCCTCCCTCTGACTACAGCGGTAAGACAACATGAGATAAGGGGATCAGCGGTGATGCCAAATCCCTTCTGTGGCAGCCAAAGATCATTAGGTCTATTAGAAGCCTGCATTGTTTAAACTCAGAGATAACAAACTTGCACATTTCTTTGCTTTTACTGCTTTTAGAAAAATAGATCTCACTGACGATTTTTTCATGTGTGTATGTGTGTGTCTCTCAGTCTCACCTTAGCCGTAGTACCATGTTCACAGCACCTTGAATGAAGGGTGTATTCTCATACGGTTCAACCTGCATGAGAAAATATCTGGTGATGAAGCAGATTAAACATCAGACTGGCAAAAGCATTCACTGTGAAAAAGAGGAGTAAGAGTCACATAAAGCATGCACGAGAGAGCATGAAATTCTGCAAACTTCAAGATGAACATAAACAAGAAATGTGTGCACACACTATGTGAGTTCTTTTTTTTTTTTACTGGAAAATGTCTTAAATTCATTGCAGCAGCAGGGAAAGTCTTAAGGGAGAAGAAAAGGAACAAGACATGAAGGTTTACTGTGTAAGGGTCTATCACTGTCATCAAAACCGTATTACGAATGGGCTTTTTATATGGCAAGGATGAGATATTATGGAAAGGAAATGACTGCTAAGAAGCTGTCAGAGTTAATTCCTGACTGGGACACAAGACTACACCTCAAACTGCTTTGGCTCATTTTCAGACTGACAAAAGCCAAAGAAAATGGGATACAATGGCAGCGAGTTTTCAGATGAGATACACCCAGTCACTGAGCTAGCACTGTCAGGCAGACAGCCATTTACTCTGAGTTATTACTGCTGAGAGCATCCCTCCAGGAGACCGACCGTCTCCATGTACGCAAGCACACACACACACACACACACACACACACACACATATATATACGCCCACTGACACGTCCACAGACAGACACGCTCTAAGTGTGCACGCGCAGAAATGAACACAAACACACACAATCACAGTGGAATCAAGGTCATTGAATCATGACAAATTGGTGCTGCTGCCGAATCCCTCACCTGGGGATGCTGAATAGACAAGCCTTCAATAGGGACATTGTTGGCATCCTCCTCATTCTAGGAGGAACAAAATGTGAGGCATAATTGTGCAAATGCTATTACATCCTTGGTAAATATCAAATCAGAGCTCATCGTATAAAGACAACAGAGGAAAGTCAATTCAAACCAATCAATGAGGAGCATTTTGCTCTCTTCATGAGACAGGTTAAATCAAATTCGTGGCATTTTTTAATGAAACTGCATAAAAATGCAAGCAGAGAAATAAACATTAATTAAGTGAGTTCATGATTCTTACACAAGCAGCAGCTCAAGTAGGACAGTCAAGTGAATTTAAAAATAAAAATACCCCTTTGGCAACTTATCGAATTGTAAAGCAGCAGAAGGATATGGCCGGTTTGTCTATGACAACTTGTCTTTTTAGATATTCTAAGATATTTTGCAAGTTCAAATTGGTGTAGGAGAGGAATATCTAACTTACATCTTTGGCGTCATCTTTGACCCTTCGTGACTGGAGGGGGGAAAAAAAACATTTTCATATATTTACTGTCAGACACACGGTAATAATCATCTTATATGTTCTGTTTTAGTTTGTCAAAGAGCAAAAAATTTATATAAGCCATACACTGCTCACAGACTGTATGTGTATATATCAATCCATCCACATATGCCTACACCTTTCTTTTTACACTGAAAAGCAGCCCGAAGTTTGCAAAAAACAAACCAAAGCACATCCGTGTTGAAAAGAAGAATATATATACCTTAAAAACAACCCTTTTCGTAAATCATTACTGCCGGTAGAGTATTATTTATTGCATCATACATTAAAGCTGGGAGTCTTTATCAAAGGGCTCTTTGATCATAGTTGTCTAGTTCCTCCTGCCTCAAATCCTTACAGCTATCTTCCAGCTCATTACAGCGACCTCATGACAGGCTCTCTCAGAGATAAGCCATCTGCTATCCAAAAAAACTAAGCAATCAGGAAGGGGCGGAATGCACAGTGTCTAAGACAGAAGGGAAAGTTGCATAATGGTTTGATCTGCGGGTTGGACATGACATGCAACACCGTAATAACTCATATTCGGAATTTATGTGCAGAAGTTATAGTTCTGTTACAGTTTCAGACTGACCCGAGAAAATATCTTGGCTCTCTTGATGATGATTTTTACTGATGATGATCATAAAAGAGTAAACACATTGATTAATGCCTCCCTCTGTGGAGTCTCACCTACCCTGCCCTGATTTACCGCTGCTCTGCCTTCCTCGCTGCGCTCGTCCATTTCGTCGTCACTCCACTCCCAGTCTCCATCCTCTGTTTTGTGCAAGTGGCCACTGGAGCCGGGGACTCTCCTGACCTGCAGCATTACGACATCCAGCACACGATGTTAATTAAATTATTTGTGCTCCTTTGACTTCATGTGTCTGTACATTGTGCTTTACCCACGAGTCCATTAGCTTTTACAGACCTTTAAATAAGAGCACTGACCTCAGTGATTTACATAACGTGGCTGCGCATTTGTGACATGAAAGGTGAACGTACAAAGCCACATTCAAATCATTTAGTCTGTTAAGTATGTTTGGTACTGCAGTGGCAAAGGTACTGCTTGGTTCTGAAAAGATCTTTATTATGTAACCAAAAAAGGAGTTTAAAGTTTAGAAGTTTTTCTTGTTAGGACAAACTTCACAAAATCAAACATCCTTTTTTCCTGTGATTTAGATATTAGAAAAGATACTAGTCAAAAAAAAGAAATACAACTGCTGCGAAAAAGTTTTCAATCTTTGCATTACATCGTCATTTTGAAACCCAAACATATGCTGCCCGATTGGTTTTAGTCAACTGCATGATTTTTAAATTGTTTATGGAAGACAAATCAACTTGCACACAGCAGAATTGCTTCAGTTTACAGCATTTTCAAGCCAGTGGTCTTAAAGCACACAAAACAGTGTATGTGCAACATTGTTATCAGTGCCTTCATGCCACGACTGACTGAATCTGACCGAGTCTGGGCTATTGGCAAGTTGGATACTGGCATGTGTGTCTGAGCTGCTGCACACTTCCACGGTGTCCACGAGAGCATTGTCTCTGATGTGACTGTTCTTGGCAGAACTGAACAGAGGTACCAAAATGCGGTCCTCCAACTTGTACTTGTGCCATTCTTGCAGCAGCACCCCACCCTGCAGTTGTTTCAGCAAGACAGTGCCTACCCCCCACACTGCCAGAGTAGCTCGAGCTTTTCTGGATCAGGAGCACATCCAGCTACTTCCTTGGCCAGCATTTATTCCTGATATGTCTCCTACTAAAAATGCCTGGAACTTGCTGGGTGGGCATGTTCATCAGAGGCAGCCACAATCAATGACCACTGCACAGCTGCAGTATGCACTCATCCAGGACTGGAGAGCAATTCTTCAACAACAGAGCCAGACACTTGTACAGACCATGTGCAGACAAGTGAATGCTTCCATCACGCCCAGAGGAGGCCCAAAAACTCATACTAAATGTCTTGTTTATGCATATGGTAATATAGTTCAAACATAATCTTGCATTTCTTTTTTTGACTAGTATATAACATCTATAGTCACAAATAAACTCATGTTTCCAAATTGATGCAAAACCCATTTAGTTAACTGAGATAAAAAATAAAAACAAACTTAAACAATTTAGTGTACTTACAAAACGAAATTAAAATTTACAGAAAATATCTTTATTTTTAGTCTTACATTTGTCAACACAAACACAAGGAAGCACTGTTGCATATGTTTCTGGAGACCGGCTTGTCATGACTGTGAGTCAGCAGCCTTCATACACGTGCTGTATTATACCATCTGATAAATGTGACTAAAAACTAAATATATATATTGACTAAACCTACACTGAACTAGAAAGAAAGAACTAGATTATCTGTTTTCACCAGTTGCTTATACCATTTCAGTAGGTATAATTTGGCATAGCACAATAAATACAAGAGAAAAAATAAATGACTTAACTATGGTAGTTATAGTAGTTATAGTTAAGTAGTTATACAACTGAAAATGTATGAAGTATAACAAGACAAAAACAGTAAGTATGGCAAATCAAAGCCTAAATACATAAAGCCTATAATTTGTTGCATTTCTACAGTTAAAGCATGTAAGAGAAGCAACATGCGAGATGAGACACAAGGGCACCACAGTGTTACAGAAGGGAGCACACAAAACTGTAAGCCACTGGCAGCAGAGTCATAAAAATTCCCCAGCTCTAGATGGGGTCAAAGTTAAAGAAGCACTACCCTTGTGGTGGTGTCAGGTTTATTTTCCAAACCTGACACAGAACCAAGACTCCCCCAGTTCTGCTCAGGGTCCTTGAGCAAAACAGACACAGATCAATGCACTGGGCAGCCATACATGAAACCCAGCTGACATTCACTCACAGAAAGAAGAATACTGAGAAATGAACCAAAAATGTAGGCTAAAAATAAAATTGAACAGAAACATTGTATGTTCAGAATCTAAAAATGCTGGCGGTCGCTCATAACGGCGTTTTCAGACACTGCGACACACTCTGGTACAAAGCTGTGTTTTGTTTTGTTTTGCTCTTTTAGAAATCAGGCTGCAGAAAGCATTCAAGCAGAAGTCAATCAGTACTGCATCATCATTTGTGCACCAGACCATACATCTGAACTTGATATCAATCCCAATCTTATCACATGTTACTTTTTGTTATGCAACAAATCAATGATTCAAGCACACATTAGTTTTATCTGGCCTTTAAACTAATATAAAGCCTGCTAGTTTCTCTTTTAGACACTCAATACTGGGTGTAAGGGTGCCCTCTGCTGTTTTTTGGACCCACAAACACCTTCATTTTAAATGGCTGGCTATGATCCTGTATAACATTTCTATTTAAAATAAAGCAAAATCCCTCGCAAATGCCTGTTTGTATGTTCTGTAAGAGTCAGTTTCTCCTATTTCTCATTTCCGCAAGTCATTTCTGAATCCTAGTTCCATTTGTTAGATAAAGGAGTAATGTTCTAGCTCCATTATCATCTTAAATTACTTTGCTGGTGACAGAATCTGCCATCTCCTTTTCATTCACTGGAGCAGGTTAATGGAGAAGCCAGGTTTCTTTTAAGAGTCAAAGAGTAGCTGTGTGGCTTTAGGTCGACTTGTTTCATCAGAGAAGAATCCCACATTTGCTGACAGTAAAATACCACATAGGAGAAAAACATTAGAAAAAGAGCAACTGGTTACTAAGGCGTGAAGAGAAGGGAAAAATACAGATCAAAGAGAGGTGCACTGAGAACACGATCTAGACGATTTGAGAGTCTTGAGATAAGATCTAACAAAACCAGGGCCACAAGGTCGCAACATCCTGCAATGACAGTGTTTCTATAATACTGCTTGTGTCTGCAAGCTTTGGGTAATGTTGCTGAGTTTATAATGTAGATGACTCTGCAGGTCAAATCGGGACAAAGCAACAAGGACACTGGCTCTGCAGCCCACACATTTCCCAAAGCAAAGCTATCAAGTGTATCAGACACTACCTGTAAACCCTGCATGCTGTCTGTTTTGTACTTTTAAGAGGAATACACATGTAAAAAATGCATTCATTGCACTACACAGTTGTTGTGCATCACCGCTTTGTGATTAAAAGGCTCCACAGAATCTATTTTATACTCTCCGAAAGTGATACCATTTCACACTGGCACAAATATTGCTGTGCAAGTTCAAAGTAATGTGGCTCCAATTCCAAACCTTGCATAATTTGTGTATCAGTGACCATAAATACAGCCTAAATTAGAAGGTGATGGCTGTAATAAACTTAACTGTCAAACTCTGATATACTGCAGCACTTGTTTATATCCATTTAGCATTCTTTGTTATGACTTCCACATACCACCCACCATAGTCATATCCCTTTCTATTGATGCCAAGCTATGTTTGTGCGTAAATACCACGTCATACACAGAAATGACCATGTTATCTACAATGTCCTTCCTTTACCATGTCAGTGAATTTCCACCTCTACGCTCACTTGCACTCTGCCTTCTGGCAATTGGCCCGTGTTCCCACTTCTGTCCTGGCCATCCAGGCGTAATGTTATGTGGAGTCAATATCAGCTGTGTCCAAAAGCTGCACTTCCTCTCAGTAAACTGTGACCAGTGGGAAACAGAGCAAGCGAACTGAGCAATAATCTGCTCCTTTCTGTTACCTAACCACAACAATTAATTTCACCCTGTTTGTCTCCGGCGTGACACATGCAAAGAGCTTCACATGAAACCACTGACACACAGCTGTACCGTCTGACTGTTACGTGGCAGTTGCCCATATTTTTACATAATCTACACAACAGGGTGTAAAGTGTTTGAGGTGCTGAAGAAAGTCGCAGAGCATCGCATGTGTTGACTGGAAATGCAGCACTCTGCTGGAGACAGACACTTCAGTCAGTTCCTCCTTGCTGCCATAATTCGCTCATGTTGAGTCAATAGCTGAGTTATTTATTAGAATGTTTACCCAAACATACCTTCTTCGCTCTCTGAGAAATCTTTGGTGCATGACTCAAAAGCTTCTCCACCAGATATTCTTTGTTCTGTGAAAAAAAATGGTCAAAATATAACTAAGTTAGACGGATGGAAATCCAAAGGCTGGACGACACGTGAGAAGTACAGTATTGAGCAAAAGTCTTGACACACCTTTTATTTCTTTATATTTTGCAAGGAAAATGAGAAATAAGTGCAGTGATTTATTGAAACATTCGCAAACATGCAAGAAAATACTGTATATAAGGCAAAAACAGAAGGACATTGCTGAAGGACATTTAAAGCTTTTCCTTGGATCCATGACTGACAAGGTTTCATTGTGTGTTTTTCTATTCAGTTATGCTTTTACTGCTTTGGCAGTGTGTTTGGGACTATTGTCGTTCTGAAAAAAAAAAGCTTTTGTCAAATGGACACTTTCCAGATGGCAAGGCATGGTGGATACAAATCTTACGATACTTTCCTACATATACAGTTCAACCATTTTCGATAAGATCCTCAACACCACTGGCTGAACGCACGATAAGAGCCTCCACTGTGTTTAAGTGTTAAGTGGCTTAACAAAAGAAAATCATCTGAAAATCATCTGAAAATGGTCAGGTAAAAAACTGGACCAAAGATTAGTGAAAAAACCCGCCATGTCTAAAGAAAGAAAGACCTTCAGAGAGCTGGAGAACTATCGCTCAAGTTTAAAACATATTCGAAGGTCTGGCTCTGTGAAAGCAAAACATAAAAAATGGAGGGGTGGCTAGAGACTTTTGCACAGTACTATAAATGGATTTATTAAGTCCCTGGTATAAATTGGTTACTGGCTATGCAGAAACAGCAAGATGAGGCTGCAGTACTTTTCACAAAATTAAAATGACCTTAAAAAGACTATTTTTCTAAATGATAATCTACTTGGAAAAAAAGGATTTTGTAATCTTATAACTTTGTTATAAAGATTTTGGCTATTCACCATTTAACTACTTAACTAATCACTATTATAGTAAAAAAAATTCAGGAATACACAGTGCTTATTATAAGAGAGCAACATTTAAACTTGCCCAAAAATGTACTCAATTCTGAATAATAATAATATTAATAATAATTTATATAATAGCAATAATACTACTATTTCTCATATATATTAAATAATAGTAGCTAGGTTATGTTTTATGTCATTGCTGATTCATCCAAGTAAGTATAAACATCAAAAACGCATAAAAAAGCATTCACTGCGTGTATATCTGACTCGTCGCTGGCATAAATCCAAACGGACAGCAATAATAACAAAAGATAGTGAGATGAGACAAATACCTTGGCCTTTTGGAAGAATTTGCACTTCAAAAGCTCTGCGGCTGTAGGCCTAGAGATACAACAAACAAAGAAAAAAGAAAGCATCATTACAGTTACTGAATGTTAGTCACGATTGGGTCATTTCACTGACCAATAATTGCATCAGCTCTCTCCATTGATATATTTGCCTGATACATAAACATGTTGCTAACCTTTTGACAGGATCCTTCTGAAGGCACATAGATATTAGCTTTCTAAATGATTTGCCATATTTTTTTAAAGTTTCCTTGTCCTCAACACCTGTCTCTAGAGAGGGTGGATCATTCTGAAGGGTAAGCATTAAAACCTGAAAAGACAACAGAAGTGGTCATAACTGCCAACACATTTCACCACCAGTACAAAATCTGTAGATGAGGAAAAGAAACTAAGAGCAGGAAACTGTGGGAAATGTTGTGGAACATAAAGATGAGTATCTCTTAGATGAAACGCTGCCTGTTTATTAGCTCTTAGGTTTCCCAATTACAGAAAGAGCAGCAAGCCAAACTGCTCTCTTTCCACATAAAATTCATCATTACTAAGAAAACCTCAAAGACGTTTATTTAGGAGAAGGTTTATCAAGGTTTGTGGCCAGTTTCCTTTTCTTTTTTCTTTGCCAGCACCAGTATATGTTACAAGACTGATTAAATAACACTGAATGAACACATACTTTCATGGGAGGGTAGCGGTGATAGGGGGCAGAGCCTGTCGCCAATTCAATCGCTGTAATTCCAAAACTCCATATATCTGCTTTAAAATCATAGCCCCGAACCTGCAGACACAGAATTACAGTACCGTGTAATACCAAAGTAATGCTTAAGGCTTCATGTTAAGGCAATGCTGCTATTGGTTGTCATGTCAAAAATAACAGCATTCCATTACAAAAAGGGCTAGCATTAAGCAGAGACAAGATCAGGCAAATACATTTTACATAATAATAATAATAATAATAATAATAACTTTTTTGTATAGCAGTTTTTATGTGTTTTAACAGTCTGGATGAAGACACACATTTATATTTAAGTGTAAATATCCCAACATACAGTACAAAAAACAACACATTCACACTAAGGTCCTTACATTTGTCAATATAGCTAAAAATCATGGGAGGATGATTATGGAAAAGCTGACTTATTATAAAGAGTGTTCTTATGTGCTTACACCTGTCCTTATAGCTCACTGGGTTAAGCAGGTGACCCATATGGCAATAGACCAGCGGTCCCCAACCTTTTTTGTGCTATGGACCGGTTCAATGCCCGACAATATTTTCACAGACCGGCCATTAAGGTCTCGGATAAATACAACAACAAAAAAAATGATACAACCAAGACATATACTGTGGTATTTTGTAAATAATCGACACGCATTCAAAGTGTAATTGTGTAACTTTATTAGCAGCGTCCTCTTGAAACACGTCCTCCTGCCCCTTAATGCTCTCTGATCGTTATGGCAACGCGTAAATATTGCTTTCAAAATAAGACACACAAGTACAACACGGGAAAAGACCACTGCAATAGACTATTGCAGAAGGCTAGGTCTGAATCTGTCCTAGGCCATTTACTGCTCATCTTCCCTCACCTTCCAGTCTAATATCATAATCATAATAAAGGCTAAAAAAAAGGTTTTCAGTAGAAGTTGAAAAAAAAAAACACTTAATCAGCTGACCTGCAAGGCTGTTTCAAAGTGTATGTGTTCCAACCTTAAAAGCTGGATTTAAAATAACAGTTAATAGGCCTTAATAAAAAACAAGGTCTCAGCAGGTCTGTGATATGTGCACGACCCTGACCATGTATGGCCTTGTAAGTGATTAATAAATTGAATCTGAATTTCACTGGAAGCCAGCGAAGAGCTAGCATGGTGGTACAGTGGTTAGTACTGTCACCTCACAGCAAGAAGCTCCTGGGTTCTGTGTGAACTTTGCACATTTTCCCTGTGTCTATGTGGGTTCTTTCTGGCTACACCCACAATCCAAAGACATGCTAATTGGTGATTCTAAATTGGCTGTAGGTGTGAGTGTGAGAGTGAACGGTTGTCTGCCTCTCTGTGTTGCCCCTATGACAGACTGGCGACCTGTCAAGAGTATACTCTGCCTCTCACCCTATTACAGCTAGAATAGGCTCCAGCCCCCCAGCAACCCTGAATTGGATAACCAGAAGAAGATGGATGAATGATCAGTGAAGGGAAGCAAGCACAGGGTTGATGTGCAAGTGCTTGTTAGCAGCCTAGCTGCTGCTTTTATGTTTGTGGAGTATTGAAGGGAGGAAACAAAGGCAGACTGAATGAATCAAAAGTGAGCAGTCTGATGAAAAAAGATCTAAAAGCAAAATACAAGAACCAAATAAAAAGCCCAGAAAGCAACGCAACACAACCCAAAAGAGAACATGAAAATACTGTACTATGAGGACTTTCTCAGCGGCTTAATGGACTGACATCTATACTAACTCTGGAGAAAATAACTTATGTATTAAGAAACAAACTGGATATGTTTTGGGCCATATGGACAAAATTCTAGAACTTGACCGGGCCGCGTTTGTTACCGGCCGCAAGAGTTGAGGCTCGGGTGTAAAATTTATGGTTTTCAGGGTTTTTATCATTAAGTCTGTTCCCCTGGGTCTTTTCCCGTGTTGTACTTGTGTGTCTTATTTTGAAAGAAATATTTACGCATTGCCATAACGATCAGAGAGCATTAAGGGGCAGGAGGATGTGTTTCAAGAAGACGCTGCTAATAAATAAAGTTACACAATTACACTGTGAATTCGTGTCAATTATTTACAAAATACCACAGTTTTTGTCTTGGTTGTATCATTTTTTTTGTTGTATTAATCCAAGACCTTAATGGCCGGTCTGTGAAAATATTGTCAGTCATTAAACCGGTCCATAGCACAAAAAAGGTTGGGGACCGCTGGTCTATTGCCATATGGGTCACCTGCTTAACCCAGTGAGCTATGAGGACAGGTGTAAGCACACAAGAACACTCTTTATAATAAGTCAGCTTTTCCATAATCATCCTCCCATGATGTTTAGCTATATTGACAAATGTAATTTGTGCTAATTTGATATGTCTGTCTGACCCCCCCATTATGATTTTCTTTATTTTGGTTTCAATCATTATGTCTTTTGTCATTATTTTATCTCTTATTCTCTTATTTTATCACAGCGTATTATGTAAAACTTGTTATAACCAATAAATAAATATGTAAAACAAAAAGAAAACAATTGTCTATTGATGCACATGGGGTGTTTAGGGAAGTGAACAACAACTGGAGCAAACTAGACACAGATGTAGACAATCAAGGCAATGAAACTGGGGAGGAAGTAAAACAAGACAAAACATAAGGGACAACTAAAAAAGTAAAACAGGAACTGAAGCATAACACCAGCTAAAACAAAGAAATGCTGATACATGAAAGAACTAACATAGGGCAACACAGACTTGAAGATATAAAGGAAGGCACAGAACACAACAACATTGAGGGAAGATAACAACCAACCCAAACTAACAAAGCTAAGTTTAAAGAAAATCCACTCTGGGACAAAACATCAAGAGCTCAAAAATAACAGAAAATATTGGACAAGGTAAAGGGATGAAAAATATGGAATCAAACCCTAAACCTATAATCAAAAACCAAGGATAGTGAAACCAAACAGAAAACAGTTAATAAAAGACTAGAATACAAAAACCCAAAACAGACCAGCTGCATTTTTTTCCAGTACATAACATAAAAGTTTTCATCAGCTCTTGCCTCGATCTTGCCTCGACAGAAACAGACTCACCTGTTCCATCACCTCTGGTGCCATCCAGCATGGTGTGCCAACAAAGGTCTTTCGAACTTTGTTTCTAGTCATGTCACCCCCTGTAGCTAGAAATGCACTCACTCCAAAATCTGTAAAAAGAAAAGAAAAGCATCAGAACAACAGAGAAGATTTTAGAACAACAACACATGGTAATTGGCTCATTTAAAAATCTGTGTCAAAACCCTGTGTGACTGCTGCAGGGTAAAGAGTACATATTGAACATCAAATACATCAGAATTGTTCATTTTCATTTTAGCTTGTTTACTGCGTCACAGTATGAAAAGCTGATCTCCTCTGGAATGAGTGCTGCATGCATGCCTATGTAATGAGCTGGTCAAAGAGGGTAGATTCAAAATTTGTGTGCATACTGTGATTTCGGTCTCTGAGTGCCTTGGAAAGTG
>NW_005187410.1:3931020-3933632 GCF_000239375.1 Pundamilia nyererei
TAATAACATGGCTAGTGAGTGTAAGCTTTGCAACAAGTCTGTTTAAGAACAAGAACAACAGGCAACATAGTGTGAATCCAGTATCAGCCAAAATAATGCATTCACATCAGGACCCTGAAACTAATTAACTCAACGAGTTACACTTGTGCTTATCCTGCTGTGCTTATTTGGTAACCTGCAGATATTTTGTTTTTATTTTATTACAGAGTCAACTGCTTTTTCTAATTCCTGTAATTGTTTTTATTAAAGGCTGTAATCAGTCACTTCAATTAAATATAACAGACAGCATTAAAAAGCTGACAGCTTCAATGGAGTAACTGATTAAGCTGACACACAATAATTAGGAAAGAATTATGATTCTCGAATTAAAAAAAGGAAAACGTAAACATACATTATTGCTCTCTGTTAATTATTACAACCTATGAAATCAATTCCACCATCTTACCACAAATACAGTGCATGCATTTAGTGTGAAAATAACCAAAAAAAGAGGTTTAAGAGAGTGTTACACAGTATTCAACAAACCTGCAATCTGAACAGATCCGTCTTCCCCCAGTAGTATGTTCCCAGCTTTCACATCCCTGAGGTCAACAAAACATTAATGCAGTCAAACAACAAAGTCATGTGGAGCAGCATTGATTCTTCCACTCCTGTTAACGTGTCGCCCTAACCATCACCATATAGAACTATGCCCATGGGGGTCGTAGAGGGTTAAGTCTGACTCACATTGACCTTGATAACCAGAAAGTGTACAGATCACGGCTGAGCTACAATCCAATGAATGAACGTATTTGTGTTCATTTTCAACATTACCACTTGGTTTTTTAGATAGCGGATCATATTTTCAATCAAACAATGTTGATTAAACAAAGGAAAAAGATATAAACCAATACCTGTGAATTTGTCCGTTTCTGTGTAGATAGTCCAGACCCTCCAGAACTTCGTTTAAAATAGTGGCAATAATAGGCTCTTCTAAAGCTCGATTTTTATCATCTTCTTTGCTTTTGTGCTTAATTATATCGAGCATAGATCCTAAAAAGATGCCAGCCAAGAAAAGAAAACATGGTTAATTTTTAGAAAATATTGGGAAACAAAAATCTGTTGTGATTAATTTATGTTACATTTCAGTGTTTGTGTATTTGTATATTTTGGTATTTTTAGATTTGTTTTATTGCGGGGAGCAGCTTATTGTATTGTCTTTACAGCTGAAATTACTTAATTCAGTGATTTAAACCTATGGTTTCCTAGTTAGTTACCACTGTTGGGTGTTACTGCAATCACATTACATTGATTTCAGTTCGTGTGCTGGAAAATGTCAGAGTGGTTTACTGCGAAGATATGGACATTACTTTTATTTTTATTGTACAAAAGAGCAAGAGTACAATGGTAAAGTGCAAGCTCTGTACAGAAAAGAAACAACCACATTGTAGTGGTAACTTTGGCTCCTAATAGCACTGCACGGACAGTCTGCTAACACAAAACTAGCCAAGAACCCAGAGCGATGATAAACCTGAGCGTATGCAGAACCCAGCCCAGCAGCCAGAGCCTGACCTTTAACAGGTATTAAAGGCAGTGATGAGCAGTCAGGCTCACTTCCTACCTGTGCACATTTGTAAAGCAGAATCACTGTTATGTTTTCAGCTTTCCGTTGTGTTGTCAGCTTTTTGTTCATAATTAAACACTAAAAGAAACCTAGGGATTTGTGTTGGTGTACAGGATTGGATCCTTAGGTTTTTATTGTTAAATGGTAAATATATAACATTATGTTTCAGGTAATTTTACAAAGTAATGAGAAAGTACGGTAACGAGTTATTACTTTCTGTGGAGAGTAATTAAGTTACGTGCTGCTTTATTTTTTTGGGAGTAACAACCCCGACACGGGTCTTCAATTGTTGTCCCAAAGATTGTGATTGCCTGTCTGTGAAAAGCGCTTAATAAATAAAGTTTACTTACTTACTTAGTTTACTTACAGAGATATATAACGGTTACAAAATTAAATAAAAACGACGAGCAAATGTCGTTAATTTAAGTCTTCATGAGTGTGGTCAAATTTGTATTGTGAGGACAATATCTACAAGTGTTCCAACTATAAAGCAAAACTTAATTAAACCTTACCAATTACAAATTATGATACCTGAACTAATAAAAACTGAACTGAGCAAAAACTACTGGAGTCTAAGCAAAACTAAACTGACCTGATAAAAAACATTTTTTATTAATTATAATGGATTATTATACTGAAACTGGCTTTATAATAAGTTTTGAAATTTCTCAGATGTAACGCTTTTCGTCAACTAGGCATTAACACAGGTTGATACACTGCTGTTCTTTAATCAGATTAAACACAGAACGGTGTAAGGGCATTTAAGACTTATGTTATCACATGAATGGCATGAATGCATCACTAAGCCACCCGTGTCAGGTGAAGCTTACCCCCACTCAGAAGCTTCATGACTAACCAGAGTTCATCCTTCACAACAAAGGAGGTGTAGTATGTGACAATATTGGGATGGTTGCACTGACTCATGGCCTGAATTTCTTTCTATTGGTAGAAGCAAATGACAGGATATTTCACATACAGGACATCTCATTTATTCAGGGCACTTGCTTTA
>NW_005187410.1:3934263-3954867 GCF_000239375.1 Pundamilia nyererei
TTCCCTCTGCTTTTCTTCTATGCATTTAAGGTTAGCAGTATTATGTCTCAGGTGATATAACTCAGCATTAGGTGATTCATGCAATAAAATAAGTTAGGTTTAAGTTTTAAATGTCTTTGTAAAATAAACACTAACTGATATATTAACAATAAGTTAATGCAGATACCTGCTGGTTTTTCTGCAGGATAACAACAACATGGAATATTATAACACCAATGCTTCACACTGCAGCTACATATAAGCTATGCTTACAAACTGAGTCATGTGTCTCAATTAATCAATAAACCATTAGTCCACAACAGAAAAGTTGTGTTAATCATTTGAATCGATAAATGTAAAAAAGGTTAAAGTTTTTTTCTCTAATTAATATGAGTATAAACTGGATTTCTTGAATTTTTGGACTTAAGCGATCACGTGTTAACTTTAAACAATCAAAATAATAATTAGAAAACACAGCGGCGGAGTGACTTTTTAGGGCAAGCTTTATTGTTTTAAAAGTAACAATTCCTCTATTGCCATAGTTTTTAATGATTGCCATTACTGCTATTATTAGCTGTATGAATACTAAGTAGCTGTATATTTAGCTCGTCATGTGGACATAATAAGTTATTTGCCACCACAGACGGCACGACGTGGCCTTTACAGATCCGCAGCATCTGTGATTTAAGCAGCTGCTAATAAACTGGACACGTGCCATAAAATCAGCACAGCTGGAGTCAAGCTCGGTGATCGGAGCCCGCCGGAGAGCCACTTATTGAACGTGACAGTTTCACGCGCGTGAAGCGGCCCAGATTTTTTACCCGACTCCGCTTCGTGAGCTGTGAACCGGTAGTCCCTGACTGTGTCTGGTAACATCCGCATTGCAAAGCGTTGCGGGAGGCTGCTGCATATGAAAAAGCCGGTAGGCCCTCGTCGTCATTCACCTCCGATAACCCGCCGCGGGCTGGGTTTCCACGATAGTTACACGGCGTTCAGTACATCCCCGGACACTAACCTATGACTTCCTGCAGCTCGTAGGACTCCCGGGTAATTGGCCAGCTGGCTGTCAGCGGTGGTTGCGGGTGGTGGACAGGAGCTGTACAGTCGCCTTGATCCGCCATGATGAAGATGATGATGCTGCGCTTGTTAGCAGCCTCTCTCTCAGACTGACGGGCAGCGAGAGAGGAAGAGAGAGAGAGAGAGTCAAATTTGACCTCACCTCCTCAGTGTTAGTGTCAGCTGGCAGCTGCAGGAGAGGAAGAGCCGCCTCTACCGCAGAGCGAGCACAACCCGGAAAATAACGGATCGCGTGCGCGCGCGCTCGAGACAGTGACTGATTAAGATGGTTTATTATACACCTAATTTAAAACATCTGCTAGAAGAATGGTTACATTACATATATTAAGGAAATTGTGTTTTGAGTTAAAATAGCAATGAATGTGTTAAAATACTGACGTGAGGATGACGTCGCGTGTGTGTAACTTCAGTAATATGTCCAGAATATGTCACATGCAGTCAGAACGGCTGGTGACGATCATACTACTGTCCAGCAGATGGCGCCATCAGACTGTTTATTGATCTGTGTGCGTCCACTACCCACTACGATAGCGTCACACAGTTGCTGCAGATTTGTTGGCTGCACATCCATGATGTGAATCTTCTCTTCCACCACACCCCAAAGGTGCCCTATTGGACTGATCTGGCCCCAGACAGAATCTGATGGCTCTTACATGCTGTGGAGACACTTTGCTGGGACAGCGTGGATCCACTTCTCACTCAAAAGCAATTCAAAGCTGTTCTAACATATGTAATGGTAATTTTTCTTTTTAATTTTTTTACCCACTATCCCTCCTTCTTTGTCTTTGTCTCTAACTCATAGATAATTTTTGTTGGTCACCCCCAACAAAAAATCTTAGCATCTTCAAAATCTCCAGCTCCTGTTGGTCTCCATTTCCAAACCATACATCAAAGAAAGTCTCACTACCATCCTGTAAATCTCCCATTTCACTTTTGCTGCTCTCATTGTGATACTCATTTCCAACCACTCCACCTTGCTTGCACTCTCTTCTTTACTTCTGTCCACTATCTTTTCCTTGGCTGATTGACCACCAAAATGAATTTGCTTTAAGTATGTCTTTGTCTTTTTGGCCTTACCTTTTTTTCTTTTTTGTTATTGGAATCAGGGTTACTACACGAAATCTGTCAGTAGGTGGCAGAGTTTACCAAGCACAGCGGTAAATGGTGGAGCATGCTCCACTGTGTCAATGTTTATTGTCTTTTTTTTTCTTTCTAAAAGTCATTAAAGATCAGTTTGAGTTTGACAGTAAAAATCTGTATCTTCAGTATCTGAAGGTGAGTCATCACCAGGTCGGCAGGTTACTACAGGATTCTCCAACAATAAAAGCAGCACACCTATAAAACAGGAGAATAAATAAAGCAAACGCCATTCTGTATTTAATGAAAGGGGAATCAGTTATACTGTGTTAGGCTGAGTGTTACCCCAGTGCTTTACCTTGATGACGCCGTGGTATAGCCCCGGCATGTGCGCTGACTGTTTTGCATGACATGTCAGCGCACCAATCAGTTGCAGAGGAGCTGATTGAGTCTACTTCCCTACACTGGAATAGCTGAGGGGAAACGGACGGACGGCGATCGCACACGGATATCTCATCATCAGCAGAGCCTGTGCCGTCAGATCGCATCTGAGAGACCTCCTAGATACAGCGGGCCATCATTTCTCTTTCGACCCGGTCACAGTGTCTGCTGCAGGGAGATGGCCGGTATTCTGGCGTGGTTTTGGAATGAGAGATTCTGGCTCCCTCACAATGTAACCTGGGCTGACTTAAAAAACACAGATGAGGCAACGTTTCCGCAAGCCGAGGATCTCTATCTGGCTTGTCCTTTAGCATTCTGCATCTTTATGATACGACTGGTTTTCGAAAGGTGGGTCGACGCGCACATGCGTTAATCCAGGTGTCTGTGATACGGTCTTCTATTGTCGAAATATTCCGGCGAACGATGCAGCACACCCCGCTGTCCATGTGTGTCAGTCTGGTACCTAAACAATGGCATCTTGTCTGGTTAGCCCACAAATCACTAGGGTGATCATCTTTCTTTCTGCAGGGCCGCAGCGTTACGCGCTGTCTGCATTTGATGCATCTGTCGAGGCACACACACACACATGCACACGCTGTGCGGCCAAGTTACCATACCTGGCCAATCCACTCACCGTCCTCTTAGCCCAAACCATAATTTCTGCAAACCATCGTTCTAAAAACCGTTTCCTTTAACCTATCTTATCGGTGGGGGGTTGTGTTTTGGGGTTTTTTTCACTGCTCCATTTGTGATGTTTTGCATGTTGCATGATCATGTGTCTGACCGTTAAGCCACGATGGTGTCATCACAGCAATGCTTGTCATGAGAGTTTCTTTACAAAGTAGTGAGTGAGGCCTTACATTTCCACACTAAGCCCTCATTTACGCTCAGTAACAAAGTTAAAATGATCCGATGATGTTTGACTTGCTGGTTTTTCGTTCATGAAATATATGTCTGTGTAAGGGGAGTTTCTAATATCAGTATTATTATTTTTGCTCATGTAGACAGCCACGTGTTAACTTTAGCAGCTGACTGTCAACTCTTGTGTACTTTCTCACCACATCTTGACAAACAAGTCACACTGTGGCGTCATTTACTGTTTCTTCATCAATACTACGTGGATACTACACTTCAGCAGTTCAACACATAGGTGTTTTTCCCCTCTGTGTTAAACCATTTGTGGTCAAAAGATCTTTACAGTACACTGTTATTCAGCACCTGCAGAGAAAGAGTATGCATTACTGACTGCTCCAGTGTCCTTAATTTAAAGAATAAAAGAAAAGAGACTGAGTCCTTTAATATGTAAATGGTGTCATGATCTGTTTTTTGCAGGTTTATTGCCAGACCATGTGCCATGGGCCTGAAGATCCAGACTAACGGGCCGCAAAAAGCACAACCCAATGCCATCCTGGAAAAGGTCTTCACTGCTATAACCAAGGTTGTCCATGTTTTAATTTTTTTCTAATTATCATTCAGTTATAGCTTAATAACTCAACTACATCTAACCTATGGAGTGTTTATATTTTCTTGACAGCACCCAGATGAGAAGAGGCTGGAGGGTCTCTCCAAGCAGCTCGACTGGGATGTGCGGACCATCCAGCGCTGGTTCAGACAACGACGCAACCAAGAGAAGCCCAGCACTCTCGCCAGATTCTGTGAGAGCATGTAAGACAAACTATAATCAAGACATTCCTCACTTAGCTGCACGCCATGTTTCCTCTGCACGTTTCTTTTTCTCTGTAAACATCAGAGTTTGTGCACTAGTGCTTAACTTTTGGTCACAGTTGTTGTGAGTGTAGTCATTTGAATGGGCTGCGCTGTTTTACCACTTATCAACAACACATCTGTGACAGCAGTAAAAGCAGGCACGGTTAATGATTTTAAAAATCGAGCTTGTTTCATGTCTCTGCAAGTTCATTTTCATACGGTATGGAACTGAAGGTAAATTGTGTGGGTGCACATACTCATAAAAAACAAATTAGGGAAATGGAGGCAGGAATGTAAAGGGGAAATTTGAGGGCTGTAGTGACAGATGCTCATTAAAATCTTCACCTTGTTGGAGTTTTTTTTTTTTCTTTGACAATCAATGTCAAATTTAAAGATATGAGATTTGAGAAATGACACAGAGGACAGCAGAGAACCAAAATAATAACTCGATCTGAAACAAAATTGTCCTGTCCAACTTGAGAATTAATCGGACAAGCATAGAACAAGATAGGAGAAGAGATTTGAATTTAATTGAATTTAAGATAAACTCCTGATACTGTTCAAGTTGTAAGCCAATCAACCTTTCTTTTGGATCTCACTGTCATCTCATGGAGTAATTATTTCAAATAAATCAAGACTAGAACAGCAAGGGAAGAAAAAGAGCATTTTAAAATCTTAAATTGGGATCCTGCTAAGATGAGAGGGAGGCTCTTTCTCAAAAGCTGAGCTGAGGTATGCACAGGAGAAACACACTGGACACAGGCAATATATTATGTTAAATTTCCTTCTCTTCCAGTTAGTGTTATGTTGAGTCTTCAACTGATAATCAGTCAGCGATCATTTATTTCAGCTTTGTGGTCAAATTCAAGCAGAAATGCTGGTGTGGTCCTTTGAAAGCTTATAAGAGGGCTGCTTCAGTTTTGGTTAGTCAGTGCTGTGTCTTACACGGCTTATGAAGATTGCAACATAAATGCTGGTGCTGCTGTTGGATAATAGTCCCAGTGCGAACCAGCAAACCCACTCAGTCTGTAATAGAGAACTGGCTAATCTGCAGTAAAGCATTTGCCATCAGGGAAATGGTAGTTACTTGGCGTGTGACGTTAAAGGCCAACGAGCGAGTGTCGCTGTCAGAGCAGGGTCATGTCTGACACCGGTAGAGCAAATCTGGCAGTTTGAGACACGGGGAGCCTCACATCTTCTGATCTGCCTGAGGCTGCTGTTCACTCAGGAGACCACTGTCGGCTGATTAGACTACTGGACTCCTGTTACAAGCTCAAAGAAGAATCTGAACACAAAAAAAATGAAAAGAGAGATTCGATTTGTGTCTGTATGAAATATGTAAGGGCTTTTTGTACATGCTTTGCTGGCATTCGTTCGTTCAAAGCAACACCCGTGCCGAAACTGTTATCTGCACTCGGCATAATTGATAGCAGACAACACGGCGCTTTGCAATAGTTTGTCCAGGTTGTGAGTCTCAGTTGCCCACAGTGCAGTCCTCCAAACAGGCTGGCTTCAGTGCTTCTAGCAGTGATTGTGCTCTAATTAGGCCCTCATGCACAGCTGTTACAGACTGATAGGATTCTTTGTCTCGCAGTTGTCATGATGGCCGATTTTGTGTCTGTTCTTTTCATTATGCAGACTGGGAGCATGTAGTAGACACATTTGGTCTGAAAATAATGAAGGCTCTGCATGGACTTTGTCTCCCAGCTTTTGTTACCCAGACAGACTGCAAAAAAAGAGAGAAAAAGTCATCCAGTCAAGTGCAAGTGTACTATTTTTTTTCTTAGCAACAAACCTGCAATAACTTTGTTTATATAGAAAGGAAGAAAATCCATAAAGAAATGAAAACTCACTCAGACTAAGAGGCTTCACAGTAAATTAAGATTTTGCAGTGTACTTGGGGAGTAGAGCCCTTCCTCTTTTCAGTTCTTGGTCGTTACAGGCTGAGGCAGGAGCTCACTTTGATGTGCTCAACAGCTCCAGTTGTCTGATCTCATCTTGCTCCATTCTTCTTCATCGTTGGTTTCACTGAGAATAAAGAAATTATCATAAAGGATAAAATTACCCACTTTTTTCCTTTGTTTTAAAGACAGTGACAAAGAATGTCTGTTACTAGAGTTAATACTATTAAATAATGATGATTTTTAACCTTATATTATCTATGTCAGGTGTCCCTTAATATTTGATGCATAATTAAATGGACTGCTACTAAATCCAAGTAATTTATTTATTTTTTTTTGCTTTCCATATTACAACCAATTGAAGTGGATTATTCAGGGAGTATTCTTTGGAAATGCACAAATTCCTCCTACCACGTGGTACATAGGAGTGCAGTTTTTTCATCTCAGCACAGAAACTAAAAACAGAAGAAAAGGGCAAACACGTTCTTCCAAATTAAATTCAAATATTTGAATTTAAATCTCATCTTTTCTTATTTTACTAAAGGACAAGTACACTCAAAGGATTGTTTGCCCTCGTAAACATGAAGCATTGTTTTTGATTAAAATACATCTGAAATATATAAACTCAAAGGTTTACTTATTCAAATAATTAATCACTGAGGAAAATATGCTTGGCTTAAACTGAATGTATATCAGCCAAGTTTCTTTTGAACACATCCCATTAAATTCAACTTTTTACATTGTGCTTATGCAACAAAATTACATAGAAATGTAGTCAGACTACCTAAAGTCAGCATTTCAAACCATGTTCCAAAGGCAGAATCTGGATATCACCCAAACTGAATTTTCAACAGCAGTCCCTTGATTGATACCCTAATGGTTCAAGCATCCCCTAAGATTGCATGCTATTGTTTCAAATACTACAAAAAAGCAATTCCCTAAAGCAAAATACAAAAGAAAGCAAATCACATGAGCATCTGTATCCTGATTTCATGTGCAGAAATGGCAAGCTGAGGTGGTTATTGCAGTTCTGTCTAGTTTTTGACCAGCACTGACTATTGTAGAGAAAGTTTTAAAATCCAACTCTGCTTTCAGGGGTTTCAGATAGCTCTGTCTTTAACTGAAAATGCAGTTTCAGCAAAGGACATCCATCTTTTCTACATAGTTTAGAGTTTTCAGTTAATTTTCACGTGGGTATTATTGGTGACGATGCCTCATCTAAAGCTACTTTCACAAGGGGTTCGATTTGGCTGAGTTTTTACACCAGATGCCCTTCCTGACAGTTCCTGGCAGCAAACCGGGGCTTTTCTTGATTGTTAGGAGAATGTGTAAACTACTACATATTCCTCATCTAACAGTTTAAAAACTGTTAGATGAGGAATTAACCAAAATCATTTTCAGATGGATAAACAATACAAACGTGCAAGAATGCATGCACTGAGTGCACGTTGAAACCAGGAGTCAGAGAGAGAGAGATGCAAAACATAATGACCGCACCAATATAATTGCAAATAAATGAATCAAAGGTAAAGCATATTAAAGCAAGATTAAAACCAAATAAATCAAAGTAATAAGAAAAGAAGCAATCGCAAGACTGTCCAATTTACATCTAAAAATGTCAATAACATTTCAAAATGTTTCCTAACTTTTAACTGGATTAAAAGTAGATTATCAAAAATGAATTGATGCATTTAAACTCTCCAGAAATATATCATTATCAGCAGCTGAGACTACTAGCATCCTCATTACTGCTTTCCCTCTAACAACACGTAGGTGTGGGAGTCTCATACACTTCAGAAGCAGTTTGCCAGACTCCAAGCTGACAAGTAATAACTATGATTGTGCTCAGCAGATGCTTTTAGGGCAGCTGAGAGATGGGTCATTTACATGTGCATATCAAAGAAGACAGCTACACACGTTATCCCTCAGCCTGCTCGCCATGTTCCAGCACCACGTTAAAACAAACTGGCACTTAACAAGCTTTTTCATTTCAGTAATTTTTAAAATCGTGTCTATGTAATTAAACCAAAGTAGACAAATATACATAGGTAGGCGGTGCACCTATTACTACCTGAATAATATCAGAGCTGTTACTGCTGATCTAACTGCAATGAGGGGACAAAGCTTCCTGACTGGTGAGTTTTGATAAAGCTGGAGACTCATGCCTAATTGTTATGTTGAACAGTATGAATGCAGACAATTGCAGCGAGCTGGTGCTCAGGCTTCCCACCTGGAGAAGTGACAAAGGTAAATTAAATGAGCCAGTACGATCTGCTTTTTATGATTTTATTCCAACACTAGGCGCTACCTTCAGAATAAAAGCAGCCTCATTACTGAGTTTTTAATCAAATCAAAGTCACCCCTGCAATTATTTCCTCCCTCAAGCAATGTCCTGTCTAAACAGGTACATTTGAGCTCTCCGTGATTAGTTGAGCTGTCTAAATTTGAAATCCAGCCTTTCATCATACGTAAAAAAACAATTTATTAAAGCATGATTAAGCACTTATAAAAAGACGGTGTTTGTATCCGAGCATTACCTTAAGCATATGTGCTGTATGAACTATAGTTTTTATGCCTAAATTTGCATAAGAATAATCCTATTAACCACAGCTGATACACAGTATTGTTTAGTTAAAAGTATAATTGGCTAATAGCTTTTCCATCGAGTGCACCAAATACACAGCAGCTCTTAGATAATTAAATTTTAAAAGGTGCCAGTTTGCTCAACTGTCATCATCAATTTGAAAAAGTGTAACTCATAATGACAAAACTCAATCGGTGCCTGACGACAGGGAAAAAAAAAACTATTCAAAGGAAGCATTTGTGAGTCATTGTGATTGCACATATATAGCAGTGATTCAGTAGCACTTGTAAAAGACTCTTGCAGGCTTCATCAACCAGTTGCCATGCAACAGTCTTTACTGTGTTTCAGGTAGACTCGTCCAGCTGATTTGCTCTTACAATACTGTTGATCAGACACAAAAAGCAGTTAATGATGGCTTCCACAAGCAGCACGTCAATGTGGTAATAATTCCTCTAGTATTCATCGCGAGTAACAGCTCGTTCCTGCACAAAGGAGCCGATGTGGATTTACCTTGTTCTCTTTTTTTGAGCGTTTATGAATCGTGGAGTTTCAGGGCCTGCAGCTGTCCAAAGGTGTTTGATTTGAGGTCAAACAACCACACCGCGCAACCTTTAAAGTATGCAAATGCTTGTTTCACATGACAGGATCCACATCGTCTGTCAGTGGATGTTTTCTTCCGTGTCATAGAAGTCAAGCTCTGCTTTGTTCCTCTGGTTTGATTCGTGGAGTTATACAACTGTATTCAAAAGAGTTTATGCAATCTAAAAATGCAGAGACATACCTTTACACTCAGGCATCTATAGTAACTTATAGTAATCAGCTGAACACAATAACTAGTGTTTGTGTTATTAGACTGACTGTCCATTGGGCTCACGAGATGAGTGAGTCAGTCTAGTTCATATGAGGGTGAAAGTTCATCCATAGTTGTGCGCATGTGTGTGTAACAGATAAAAGATCTGTATATCTAGAATAAAGCACTTTGTGAATGTAAATTGTGGTGTAAAAAGTCAAGAAATACTAGAAATCCCCCGCATCAATCTCAATCCATTTGCCAGCTTTTGCCTTACTTTTTTATTTATTTAAGTTAACCAAATATTACTGCTATTCTAAAAAAAACCTGTGGAAATCTCTGTCCAGCTGTCACCTGTTTGGTGTGCAGAGATGCATTAAAAAGGATACTATAAGATAACAGTGACATCTCAGAGGAATGAAATATTTAATGAAGTCATCACAGTTTCTCCTTGTGGGCTAATTTGTCTCCATTTAGAGACACGAATGAAATAATTGGCGTAATGCAGCTTGCACAACTATGGAAGCTGCATTGGATAGGGGGCTTGCTAAGGGGCCAATCTTGAATCATTCCTCCCAATTGATGACTGGGATAAGTAGGAGGTATTTTATAAGCACATCTTTGATCACTGATGTGTCAGCTGAAGCAGTTTCCTTCTTGTAAGCTCGAAGTCAGACCTCGTGATGACTTTCCCGATCATTGTGTAGCTGTGGTTACTGTAATTTATGTGCAGGGTTACATAAAGCAGAGAAGGGTTGGGAATGGACAGAGTGAGTGTTTTTTTTTCCCCCCTCCAGACCTCACAAGGGAAGTCAGTGACGTCTTATTTTCATTGATTTGCCCTAGACTGCAGAGTTGAATAAGAAGCCCTTACGCCACTTCCAGTTCCTAATTACAGGCATAACAGCCACATTGTGTGCCACAGTGTGCTGCACCAAGGGATTAAACAAAGTAAATAGCATACGCACGAGTGGTATTACATCAGATTCTGGAAAACATTTTGGGATGCAGGTCATTATTCTCCTCAAAATGGTCTCAGAATGTGTTTTGTTTGGATTCTGTAGAAAACAGAAATCAATGTGCAAAAAAAAGATAAATATAAACAGCTGCAAATATGTGTGCACTGCAGAGCTAGAGGAGGCTGTCTTTAATACTAGTGTTGCTCCAGACTAGACCAAAACTGAAATCCACTGCTGTTAAACACATTTTTTTAAGGTTACACCCCCAAAAGAAAAACTAAAGATTTTTGTGATCAGATGAGTCTATAGTCATGATCTTTTTATTTGTTTCAGGTGGAGATTTACATTCTACTTATACATATTTACCTACGGAGTACGATTCCTTAAAAAGGTAAGTTTTACTTAAAGAGTTTCTGTAACAGGAGCTGGATTTAATAAGGGATCTGTGAGATGTGAAGCTATTTTCTAAACCACTTAAAGTATAGCGGTACATGATAAAATTGAATTAAAGTGACTAATTTTATAAAGACAAAAAAAGGAAAAGGGAAGGCAGTGGAGGAATAAAAATGACCTCTAATCAGTCAGGGGGTTTTCTGTGTTACTATAGTGACATGTAGTTTTTAACAGCTGGAAGCCAATGTTCAAAGGAGCTTCTGTTGTGTGTCGTGTTATCCCGTGTAAGAAGAGCCACCTACAAGAACAAGGACTTGAAATAACTGAGATGATGACATTTAAAGTGGTCATCACTGCTATTTAATTAATTAAGTGACTTTGTCATTGTTGGAAATTGTGGCTTTCCTACGGTGAGTAGTGTAAGTGTTTTATCAATAAAGCATGGCTTTTTTTTTTTTAAATGCCCCTTTTATGACATATACCATTTAACCAGATGTTTAGCTTAACTTTTAGGGTTACCACACCTAAAACTATACCCGTGTAATGATAATATTCATATTGACCATTTTTCATGTCCTGTTAAAAGATATTTTTACCTTCATGAATATGTATGCATGTATGCAGTGCCTTAAGCCTACTATGTGTAGTTTAGGGGCTTCCCAGTGCTTCCAGTTGAAATGGTGTTTCCTCTTTAAAAAGCCTGAAATTCCAGCAGACACATCAATAAGCCACACTTTGTCGAGTTCATACATTTATGGTAACAAGCCAGTTAAGCAAATTTGACTGAAATATGAGATCGAGATAGGTTTAATAGAGTTCATGCATAAATTCATGAAAATCCGTATATTAACACAATCACAGCAGTGGCTGAGACAGAGCAGGATAAATCTCTCACAGACACAAGTTGCATGACGAAGCACTTTGTGAAAATAGTTAAGTCCCTGGCAGCCGCTGCTGCAGGCTCCAGCCTCTGCGGGATTTATTAATAGAGCGGGTCTGGAGAGGAGTGCAGGAGACGTAAACTCAGCTCCAGTGATGGGTCACTGTTTGCTTATAACACATTTTTTTAGCATCTCAGTTGCCGTCACTCTTCTCATCTTTACGTCACTACTCGAGATTTTTGTCTTATGGTGGTGTGAGCAGAACATAGCAATTTAGCATTTATTGAGTTTTATATGAGCCAAAGAATTGCTGCTATCATTGCCCCTCAACAAGTCAGTCAAAGTTTAATAATATTTTTTATTATATTGTTTGATTTTCTTTGTCTAAGGTATAAACATACTGTTCTCATCTCTTGTAGACTCCATGGCTATGGAACACTAAAGAGTGCTGGTACAACTACCCTTACCAGGTAAACATTTACTCTGCAATGTTTACCCATCCTTTGCGATCATGTTACAGCATTCCTGGATTTACTACCTATCAAATATTTAGTTTAACTCTGCTGCTTTGTGTGTTTATGCAGCCACTGACTGTGGACATCCATTATTACTATATACTGGAGCTGTCTTTCTATCTGTCGTTGCTGTTTTCCCAATTCACAGACATCAGGAGGAAGGTAATTATGAGCACATGTCATAAAAAAAACACACATCATGCATGTCCAGTGGCACAAATCATCATTTGTTTGTTAGAAGGCAAAAGAGAACAAGGTTATTTACTTACTTATTTGTTTTGAATCTAGAAAAACGTGTTGTTCTTATGCAAGTGTAAGTAGAACTATCACAGAAAAGACATCCCGATCCTTTTGTGATTAATGTTTAGTCTGTTTTAATCAGTTTGATTGTATCATCACTGTATAAATTAACTAAACTTTAACACGAAGCCGAAACACTTTATTCTAACTAGTTTACAAAAACTTTGATTAACTACATTTAAATAATCCCTTCAGCCAATGACTGAACTTAAAGGTGACTTTATTAGGTACACATTCCTAGTACCAGGTTGGACCTCCTTTTGCTTTCAGTGCTGCCTTAAGTCTTCTTGCCAAAGATTCAGCAACATGCTGGAAACGTTCCTCAGAGAGTCTGGTCGATAGTGACATGACAGCATCGCACAGTTGCCGCAGGTTTGTCAGCTGCACATTCATTCATGTGAATATCCCATTCCACAACATTCCAAAGATGCTCTATTGGATTGGGATCCAGTCACTGTGGAGGCCATTTAAGTATAGTGAACTCCCCCACACCATTACACCTCCACCAGAAGCAGTCTGAATCATAAATACAATGCAGGACTGATCCATGCTTTCATGTTGATTATGCCAAATCTTGACCCTATGGTCCAAATGTTGTAGCAGGAAGTAATTTTGGTGAGGCCGCGTGAGTTGTCTCCTGTTCTTAGCTGACAGAAGAGGCACCCAGTGTGGTCTTCTGCTGCTGTAGCCCATCTGACTCAAGGTTCAACGTCTTACATGTTCAGACATGGCCTTCTGTATACCTTGGTTGTAGCCAGTGATTATTTGAGTTACTTTTGCCTTCCTATCAGCTTGAAGCTGTCTGGTCATTTTCCTCTGACCCCTGGCATCAACAAAGCACTGGATATCTTTTTTTTTTTTTTTTTTTTTGTCCAGCGTGTCTGGCACCTACAACTATGTCTGGAACCACAACCATTGTTCAAAGTCACGCTTAAATGCATTGAGTTGCTGCCATGTGATTGGCTAATTAGATAGTTACATTAACAAGTAGTTGAACAGATGTACCTAATAAAGTAACCACTGAGGGTATAATGTGTCACATTTGACAAAATGATTTGTGTTGATGTGTGTGCTGAGATATATGCACCTACTGGCAGTCAAGACAGTAGTTAAAAAGGAATCTTTTTCTTCCCAGTGTTGCAATAAATCACTATAACCGAAGATCCGTATATTATTAAAAACACTGTTATAGGCTACATATTTTGCTTATCTGCAAGCAGGTAAATAAGTCATTTTTTTCTCATATTTTCGAGGTTGACTTTTTTCTAATGCAATGGACTTTCTTGTACACAAATTAATAAATGTATATTTGTTATGATTTATATAAAATCATAACAAATATGTCTTATAGTTAATATGTAAAATAAATGCTTAAGCTAATTTAGGTTCAAACTACCATTTTACTCAGCTAAAGCAGTTTTTTTACCAGCTTTTTTGTTTATCAAGTGTGTGTACTTAATAGGTAGATATATAATCCTTTATTTTATTAGCGTCTTATATTTTAGCATTGTTCACAAAAACACAAAAAGGATGAGATTCAATTTTCTGTTTAACTATTAGGACCAAGTTTTTGGTTAAACCCTAGAGCCAGCTTCAATACACTTCTGTATACTACTCTGAGATTACTGCAGTCACACAGAGCATATGTCTTGTGGTTTTATTGTGAAAGGTTTTTGCACGTACATAGAACAAATCAGGTTTCTGGCACAGGTCGCGCAGCTACAACAGTGAAACTGCATGCACAGCACCAGGACTCTGGAGGCAGCTCACCTAATGTAAAATCTGCTTTCACAAATAATCAGGTCTATTAAAGTGTACCTATGCTCATTTCCAGCTCCGTTTTTCTAGACTTAACTCTACTAAAGCTGATAGCAATCTTTGCTCTTCAAAATAATCCTTCTCCTGGATTATAGCGCAACCCCTCAGTTCACCCATTGTCTGAAACGAGCCATTTTAGCTGATATGTCTGTGGAGCTACATTTAAGCCAACTTTTTTCCTTTGTTCTGATTGGCAAGCTCTCATAAACAGGAGGCGTGTATAGCACCTCGCTTTGATATACAGATTCATCAGTAGAAAAAACTGTCTGAAACAGAGCGTTTAAAGCAATCAGAAATTGGTTTAGGCTTATAGGGTGTGAATGCATGTACGCTGAGTGATTTAAAACTTGTATATATCAGTCACTGTAACTTTATTTGTACGACAGATAACAAAGAAAAAGATAATAGTAAAAAAAAATCCCTTTATTCTCTGCTGTGCATTCTTTTAAAGAACCAACTTGGTCTGTGTCTAAGCTGAAAGTCAGTCCATGGAAGCATTCAGTCATCTTCATCCCACTTCATCTTTTTTTTTTATGAAAATGGCCACACTTTTGGCTCATTAAGCATCAATTTGCATGCCTTCCAGCCATGATCGTACTCCTGTCTCCACTCCATCCCAGCTCTGCCCTCTATTCAAACACACTCTGCTCACTGCACTCACAGCAGCAAGCAGCAGCCCTCACGATGCCATGCTGTGTATGCCTTCACTCTGTCATCTCTTTGTTGACTGTTGGCATGTTGTCTGTTTTTGTTTCTCCTTTCAGTTTTTTTCATGCACAGCACTACGCTGAGGAGGTCCTCTGCATCCCCTGCCAATTTCAGTATGTTCCCCCTGCACACTCTTGCCTTGCTTTCACTCTCTATCTTGCATCATTACTCTTCCTGCTCATCTTCTCTCCTCATTCACTTGCCACTTTGGACTGGTTCTGGGTGCTTTAAGCTGCCATCCTCAGATGATTCAGTAGCTAAAGATTTGTTAGAGGAATGCCCCCCTTGTCCCCGGTCCTGCCGCTTAGTCATCTGGAGCTCTATTCAAAGCTAGAAAACCTAACGGCTCATACCAATATCGTTAGTTGTGTAGTTACAGCAGGGATTGTATTGAAGAAACATAGCTTTTAGCTCACTTTCAACTCTAAAACCTCATTCAACACTTAAATGTTTTAAAACTGCAGCCCTGATATGTTTAAGGAAGATAAAGAAGCACACAGGGCCCAGTTCCTCCAACACTACACCACACTGTAAAAAGAAAGATCTTGCAAACTGTTTTCTCAGTGGGATCTTCCCTTTTTGAGACACAGCTGTGCCTGAGATAGTAGGATGTGTGAATATCTAGTTTGGTTTCTTTTAAACACACTACTGCAGAAACTGTTGATAAATGCTTGGGCGCTGGGGGTGTATTTGCTATTTTTGTTTGCATAAATTGTAATATGTGCAGCATGCAGTAACATTTTAAAACTTCTTTCTATAGTTATGTGACATTTTGCTGGATGCTGTTTCCCCAGGATTTCCTGATCATGTTCCTGCACCATGTGGCAACACTCTCTCTGATTGTATTCTCCTATGTGAACAACATGGCACGAGTGGGAACTCTGGTCATGTGTCTGCACGATGCAGCTGACGTGTTGATAGAGGTGAGGATCCGGGGAGAGACTTAAACACTGTGGATGGATAGATGGGTGTGTGGGTAGAGTGATTTAAACACAGTCTACACAGTATGAACAACACACCATACCATGTAACAACAACTCTATGCATATACTATATGAACAAAAGTACTGGGTTGCCTACACATTACACCTACAGGAGCTGCTCAGCCATAGAAACCTATGCCACTAACGATACATAGTTTTTGTGTGAAACAGTGGCAAAGTTTATGCATTGTGCATCTCAGCAGTCCCACTCTGTAACTTTATGTCATTAGCCACTTTGTGGCTTTGTTCCTGAACACTTCCACTTTGCAAGTATGCCATTTACAGTTGATTGTTGAGAGTTGGCTTGTGAAATTTCTTCTGCGAGCAAAGAAATTTCACCGTGCCACAATCAGTGAGGTCTTTATAACGATCCACTCTTTCACCAATATTTGTAAAGGCAGACTGCATGTCTAGGTACTTGATTTTATACACCTGTGGCAATGAAACTGAAAATGTCTGAATTCAAAGATGAAGAGGTGTGGTCCAATACTTTTGTCCATACAGTGTAGATTAGATCTAAATTGCATTGCATTGAAGGTATTGTGGTAGTTTTTGTTCTTTAGCACATTCAACTTGAAATACAAAGCTGGCTACTAAACTAAAAAGTCAAAAGAATGAATGAAAAAACTACAGTTGTTGTTTGGAGTTTACATAGACTCATCATTGGCATGAATGTTGTAGTAATTTTGGGCTTTTAATGATTTCTTTGATCTCTTTTCTTTCTGGGGTGGAATGATTGTAAAGCATACATATTTAATGACGTTAAAGAACCAATAACTGGGTGCACAAGTTTTCATTTATTTTGGATCTTCTCTCATCCACACAGGGTCAAACTTATTCATATATTATTCACTGATATTTGGGTAAATGTCCCCATAGCAAGATGCATCTCAGCTAAACACTTTTGGTAGCCAGCAACAAACTTCAGGCATAATTCTGGCCAATATTTGACCAATCATCGTAGCAAAACTGGTAGAGTTCTTTTCAATTGGTCGGGTTTCTTTTAAGTGTAGTCCACTCATTTTCAATAGGGTTGAGGTCGGGGCTTTAGGAAAGCTATTGAAAGCCAGATCCACCCATCATTCCACCCTGGAATAAGAACAGTTCAAAGAATATGGTTAAGATGTAGCCACAGAGATCCCAAATATAAAGGTCTTGGATATTACATGACCACTGTGGTTCATTTCATGGTTTACAAATTCACTGAGTTTGGTAACAATTCCCATTTTGACCAGTGTCCATCAGTATTAAATGAAGAGCAGGATTAGGTTTAGAGGACCACATTGTTTTTTAAGAGAAATGAACATATGTGGTTTGCCAAAATCAACACCTGGTTTAAATGGTAAAAGACAAAAAGAAAAAATGCCTGACACACCAAAACCTGAGTGAAGCAATGACCTGGATTGACCTATTGATAACAAGATTATTAATTTAAAGAAAAAGTCCAGCACACCAGGTCAAAAGCACTCAAAGAGGTAAGTCTAGAGCAAGCACAGAGAAAACACTTTAGTGCTTCAGCTATAGCTCCCTTACATTTGTCAGCAGAACTGGCATGCCAGCATTAATCAATACTTTTACTGCTGACCGAACTAAAAGGGTGAATGTAGGGGCACACAGGAGCAATGTGCATGCATCCAAACACATTTGAAGGGATTTCTTTCTTCTGCAAGACAACAACCCCACGCATCCAGTGAAAACAACCTGAAAGAGCCTTTCAGGATAAAGAATAGCCTTGCCAGTCATCTCATCTCACCTGATCTTGTGATCAGTCACCTGATCTCTACCTTTAGTAGACCCCACAACAAGCAAGAGCTGAAGGGATGGGAGAGCGTCACCGGGGACGTGGCTGTATATATGTATGGGCTAATGGCTGATTTTTATTTTTTATTTTTTTATTTTTTAATTTCCACAAATGTTGAACATGAGGATTTTGTTTGGCTTCATGTTTATCTGCACATTAGTACCCTAATCTAACTACACTATGTGCAAAACAGGCTTCACCTCCCACACAGCTCTTTCAGCATTGATGTAACCTACACACATTTAACAGACTTTAATGTAGTGTTTTTTTAATTCAAACTGGAAACATGAGTTTTTTCCATTTTTTTATGTTATTTACATTAATTTCTGTTTCTTTTTTAACCCCAGGCTGCCAAGATGGCCAACTATGCCAAATGTCAGATACTGTGCAACTTGCTATTTGCAATGTTTGCTATTCTCTTCATAAGCTCCAGGCTGGGAGTTTACCCCATCTGGTGAGTGTTATTTGCTTCTTTGTTGTGTACCATAGTTAGCATCCTTCTAAAGCCAGGCTTCAGTGCAGGTGTGTTAGCCTTTTGCGTTTGCATGCATGTGCTCACACGACTTGCGGAACGTTTTTTTTTAAAGCAGATGCCTGAGTTGCTCTGCTTATTTTGGCAATTCATCTCTGAAAATTTAGCCATCAAGATCTCATTGGCTTTTTTTTTTCTTCTTTTTCTGCACAACAGTTTGCAGTTCAGACAGAATCTCTTTGAATTTGTGTTGCTAAGTAATAGTTACTATGGATACCACAGCTTTAAACTCTCAAAGAAAGCCAAACCTATCAGTAAATGAAAAGCAGATCATTATGGTTATTGGTTTATCTTTGAAAACTGTGTCTAGAGTTTGATGGGATTGTTAATAACATCAAAGTGATTTCCACTCAAAAAGAGCTTTCATCGTTTTGTGGCGCTGCTTTTTAGGTGTTTTACCTTTAATTTATTCGTCATTATAAAGCGGAGTTAATCCATCCAAATTTCTCTAACAGAGAGAAGAGAAGATTAATTAAATGTTTAAAAGATTTAATGACTCTCTAAAAGCTTGAATTAATTTCTTCAATAACTTTGTGAATGGCAGTTATTATTTGCCTTTTTTGACTGATATTTGCAGTCATAAATAAATAAATTCAAAATAAAAACGAAAATAAAATAAATACGTTTATTTTAGTCGTGCGCACGGAAGTCATTCCACAGTCATCTGTAGCCACAGCGTTATCACACCTTTCACAAGTGAAGAGAGACGTAATTTAGTTTTCCAGTCAGGCAGCTGCAGCCGTCTGCTTTTCTTTGAGATACCATCGATTCTTGTTCAGCACAAAAATGCTGTTTTGAGTTTATAGAATCAAGATTGTCTTCGATAATTAGGGGCTTTCTGGAGAAGTGCTTTGAGAAATATTTGTCAGTAAAGTCTTTTTTTTCCCAGAAAGAAGCTTTTAGCCGGCACCCCCACATCCTCTGTCCTCTGTTCATACTGTAATATAATGCTCCCATACGCTACATTTTAGTCAGCCCCCACCACACCCGTAGTAAAGTTGTCATTACTGTAAAGCTGTTGCCATGGCTTCAGTATCTGGAGGATGATTCACAGAACGAATTGGAAGAATTGTTCCAGGGTTAAATTTAGACCCTTAAAATTTCAATCGTGTGTCATGTGAAGTTAGGCAACACACTGATTTTTCTTACAGTGCCAACTTCAATTAAATTGTAAATTATTGCTCTACTCATATTGAACTATAAATAAAACACTCACATTTCTGTCTCCCTTTTCATGAAACACCTGGATTTTAACAATGTGTTTGGAGCAGAGCTTTCTTTCTTTGGCTTTGTGTACTCGCCCCCAGGACACGCCCTAATTCACCAAATGAGGGGGCGTGCTTTAGTTCTTTATGTCAAGTTAATTTTCTCTGTCTCCCTCTGTTGCTATGGAAGGATTTTAAACACCACCTTGTTTGAGAGTTGGGAGATTATAGGGCCCTACCCATCCTGGTGGGTCTTCAACCTGCTTCTGATCATGCTGCAGCTGCTCCACTCCTTCTGGTCCTACCTCATAGTGAAGACAGCATGCAGAGCCATCTCCAAAGGAAAGGTGAGTCACTAAACCCAGTTCTTTTGCAAAATCCTTACCTTTGTATCTAGGTGGCTGTGCTGCTAGTGCATCTATAAATAGTGTGTGGTGTTCTGATGGGCCATTTTTTGACTTTCTCTTTCTGTTTTCTATGCTAACCTGCAACATTCAAGGTGGGAAAATGGAATCCGTTACATGTAAGTACATGACATTTTGTACAACTTTTAGTTTTTCCTCATATTTCTTGCAGCTAAAGTGGTTACTGGCTGAAAGCTTCTTATTCATGCTATTCATGGTCCCTGAGGTGGAAAACTCCCTAGCTTTTCCTGTACCACCCTTTTGCAACTTCCTCTGAAATATCTGAACCTCTAGAGGATGGATTCACTCATAATTGTGGACAGACACTTGGGTTCCCTAGACAATCGATCCAATTAGGTTTGGTGGTCATTTAACTCATTTAACTTTTTAACTGGTGCCGTTGTCATCAAAGCACCAGAAGTAGGAAGAGCTTAGTAAATTGTGTTGTTTTAGCGATTCCCGTCCACTCGAATAAATTAGCTAAACTTTAACATGAATCTCTTTCTGTGTTCACTATCTTCTAGTGGATTCGAAAACCTTGCCATGTCA
>NW_005187410.1:3954887-3955975 GCF_000239375.1 Pundamilia nyererei
GATTCCCGTCCACTCGAATAAATTAGCTAAACTTTAACATGAATCTCTTTCTGTGTTCACTATCTTCTAGTGGATTCGAAAACCTTGCCATGTCAGATTGGCGAGTGTTTCTATTGTTAAGAAGCATGAAAGGCCTCTGTTGAATCACTTTTTAAGAACATTAAGTCCATCGTGTCAACAGGTTTTTAAGCTTTTTCGGTAAATCTCACAGCACATGGTCCCTATTGTGCCAAGATCACTGAGACCGACAACAGATAAATTGGTGCTGGCAGTCTAAGGAGCTTGGAAAGAAAAGCGTCTGGACTTCTTTAAGTTTCTTGAAGACGTTTCACCTCTCATCCAAGAAGCTTCTTCAGTTCTAAGGGTCAAATGGTGGGGAGTCCCAGATTTAAACCCAGTGGGAGTTTCCCCCCAAAGGACAAAGGACTCCCTGATGATCCTCTACCTAATCACATGAGCCAAGGTGAGAAAGCGGGTGTGGCTCACAATCAGCCAGGGTTTCAGGTGAGCTCATTGTGAAACCTGGCCCCACCCTATCACGTGATTTCCTGAGGTCAGATGGCCCAGGATGTGAGTGGGCGTTAAGGCATCTGGGAAGGGATCTCAAAACTGGATCTCCTCTGGTAGAAACTCTTAACTTTGCCACTGCTACATGCTGTTCTAAAGTCAAAGTTCAGAATTACTTTTAAGCAGTTGTGCTGCTAGTCTGTGGATGTCATCAGAAAACTTTATTAAAGCCAGAAGGAATTAGTTTTTTACAGATGTTCGCTTAAAATATACATATAAAAGACAGAAAATTGAAACTCTGTAAAATCTGAATACTTCATAAAAAATATGTAAAATATAAAATAATGAGGAAAAGATAGGGTACTCAGGGTGCAATGATAAATTAAGTTTATTAAAACAATACTATGTATATGCAAATAGTCTGGGTGTCATAAGGAGGAGTTATAAAGTGGGCTGTCCAGCCTGAGATGGAGAGGGGTGTGAAGCATTGTCCAATATTGCTGGTAACTTGGACAAGCATCCTCCTCTCTGAAACCCAGGATGGCACCAGCCACTACAGACTTATCAGACTTATAAAACAT
>NW_005187410.1:3955995-3995413 GCF_000239375.1 Pundamilia nyererei
CCAGCCACTACAGACTTATCAGACTTATAAAACATCCTGAGCACCATCTAGCAGATGTTCAAGGAGATGGTTTTGACCTTTCTTGTAGAGGGCTTCTGTGTTTTTAATAAAATCCAGTTTACTGTCAGTGTGAGCACCAAGGTAAACCTCGCTGGTATTCTCATCCTCCTCATGTCCACAACCATGTCTCATGATAATTAATAGACTGTTTCATCTTTAAAAATGAAAATCAAAAATGTTGTTATTTAAAAAAATGTGATCAGCCAGCAGACCATCTTATTTCATCCTTTGACATCCTGAGAAAATTAAACAGCGCTCTAAACATTTTAAAAAGGCACAATTATTTTATTGACTCTTGAGGAAAAGAACTGTAATAAGTATATACTGCCATTAAACTCCAGCACAGCAGCTTTTCCTACCACATGCAAAGAGTTGATATTCAGGCACTGAGGTAACTATCTAAAGGATGAGGCTAAAAGATTTCCTGACACACAGCATCACAGTTGGTTCATAAACAGTAATCATGAATTGTAATACGCTGTGAATCAGTTTTTTAATCCCTGTAAATTTTGTGATGCAGGTGTGCGCTGCAGGAATTTAAAATTCCGGGTTGCTACGAAGGAAAAAACAGAAAAGAAAATGGTTTAACTCATATGACAGTGCACTTGACTTGATTTGAATCTATGAATAATAATGTGTATTTTGAATAAAAGCTTGCAAAACATTAAAGTAGGTTGTTTTAAAAAACAAAAAATCAGTATTGTCCGTGTATTTTCTCTAAATCAGTGTGGCAGATTATCTCAGAAATGATATGATAATCATATTAATACGGTAATAAGCATGGTAAATGTGTGTTTTGGACTGGTAGAAGCAATCAAACCAGAGGTCTCCGTATTTCATGTTTGCGAATAGATGTTATAGCTTCTTCTTCTTTTTCTATTTTTTGCCTGATATTGATTGGCAGCTCCCGTTTCACATGCAAAAGCCATTTATAACACCGTTATGCTTGGCTGCCTCAGATAATGAAACAGATAAGAATTTTAATGAGGAAAAAAAGGTAATCTCCAGCCGCCCCTTTCTTTTCCGCAGGTGTCTAAAGACGACCGCAGCGACATAGAGTCCAGCTCCGATGAGGATGACAGCCCACCGCCAAATCAGAAGCACCACACCAGCGCCACCAATGGGACAAACAAAAATCACGGCACCAACGGCTACCTGATAGGAGCCCCGTTTCCCGACGAGCACTGATATCACAAGAGTGGAGCCACGCTACAGACACCATCAATTCTTCTGTGTGTGAGAGCGTACGAGAGGGTGTGAGAGAGAGTGTGTGTGGTGGGTACATGAACAACATCGCCTGTCTGGAAGTTCTGGATAGATTTAGCTAAATGCAGTTTTGTTATTGATTCTTCACTAATTTCCTTCGACAGTTTACTCTCCTCATCTATATATTTACATCAAACTGCACTCAGTGAAATATCAAAGCACTCCTATTGATACAACCCACTCTCTGTTTAACCAGTGAATGAAAGCCTTTCACTCTATGGTGTAAGCATGCTACTCTAACATACAGTGGTCTGGCATACTGGGGGTGTGTTTTCTCCTATGTTTGTGTCATTCTATGTTATTTATTTATAATTTTTTTTATAAATAAGTTTGGACATTTATTCTACATCTACGACATTCTTTGATGTCAGTGTTAAAGATGACATACTCCTGAACGAGTAACAGTAACGAGTATTAGCAAAATGCTAAAGACCTGGGTTTACTTTTAATGCTACACCTCCAAAGATATGCCACAACTCACAAATGGATAGTTATGTGACATTCACTTACACTTTAAAATTCATTCTCCACTCAAACTGTATATGAGATGTCAATAACAGTATTATGTGTGTGCATCAGACATGGCTAGATGCTGTATTCCCTGTTGAAGCATTTTGTTAATTATTCTGGTACATTTCTGGTAAGCGTTACATTAAAGGCCATTTGTCCTCTTTTGAGGCAGACAAGAATTGTTTGAATAGTTCAATAAAAAAAACAAAAAAACATGAAGATTGCAAATATGTGCGAGTGTGTTGAATAAGCTTAATCGTGGAGGTAGCATGGCTCATAACTGCAGTGTACACAGTTTGACTGTGACAATTCAAAATGCCTGCTGTGAAAAGAGGCTACTGTGAGACACATTAGCCTCAGTAACACATAGACAGCATTCAACCTCCTCCCATTGCTTCTCTGTGCGCGGTTGCTTAATACCTCAAATTTATACTACTGTAGATCTGCTGGAGCGTTAGGGTGAGGTTAGGAACTCAAATGCTGGACACAGAGGTTGACAAGGTCAACACAACAACAAAAATATTGATTGGGATTCTCAGAAGGAGATAATACACATTGAAATGTTACTTTTGAATAAATATTTTAAGGATATAAGTTATTAAGTAGTTAGAGCTGAATGATGCGCAGATTTGATACAAAAGGTAAGAAAAAAATTGAAATGTAAAAAAAAAACCAGAAGCACAAGAAACAAACATATGGAGCACAAATATATTATCTTACGAGGTAAAGAAAAGCCTCTGTGGACACATACAGACCCACCAATAAATGGGGCAGACAATCACAAAATAGGTAAGTATTTAAGTAAAGTTTATTTACAGAGTGCTTTTCACAGACACAAAGTGGTTTCCAACACAAAAAGTAAAAACTAGGAAATGGGGAAAAGAAAAGCAGTAAGCAAAACCAAAAGAAAACAAGAGAAGCATTCATAGTAAAGCAGATAGTAACTGAAAGACAAATAAGTAATACCTGGCCTTGAAGAATACCAAGAAGCAGGATGACAGAGGTGGAGGAAACCAGAAAGGAATAAAAAGAGAAGCACAGCCAAACGAACCCATTTAACACAAAATATAGAGTGAAAAAATCCAGGACAATATCTAATACCCCAGAATCCTAATCATTAAAAATAATGCAGTCTAAATAGGTTTTACATTAAACAACTAATACTCCATTAGCAATTTCAAAGTCAAATTAAACTTTGTCATCTCTGCCATATACAGTACAGTATATAGAGAGACCAGACGACGAGGCTCCAGTTCCATTCAATGCAAAAGACAATAAATATAATAAGAGAAATAAATATACAGTTCAAGACTAAGGCAATAGGATCAATAACAATTTACAATTTGAATGATTTTAAGTGACCAGTGTAGCAGCTTGTAATCATGAGCAGGATAGACAACTGATGGGTCTGACTTGGCTCAGTTCAGTTTTGTGGGATGCCAGCTGGTTTTATGTTTGGATCACTTATGCAGGCCAAACTTACCAGATTTAATTTGCTGTTCAACCTTCAAAGGAAGGTATGTTTCATACCAAGTAGCCAAATAAAGTAGAAACTGCTAATTACTAACATTTTAAACTGTTATTACCAAATAGACATGAAATAAAACCACACAAGTCCTTATAGAATAATTATTACCAAAACATCACAACCTAACAACCTAAAAGTATTAACTTTACTTACTTTCTTTAACTTTCTCTAAAGGGTTATTAGGAAACTCAGCTGGTTTAATTAGCTTGAACATTATATAAAGTAGTTATATTTGGTCGTATCCTTTTATTTATTTATGTTTGCTAAAAGCGTGGACAGACCTTTTTGTGGTGTTTATATATTCCCCCGTCCTGAATCGGTTGCACATAAACCTGCTGCCTTCCAGCTTGAGTTTAAGCTTGCAGCTTCTTCCGGGGTTTTTTTTCACCCCTCTCATTGGAATTTTCCTTTGGCGCAATGCATAAAGCTCAGGTGGTTTGCGCATGAGTAACTTTGGGAGGAGGGTGGTCAAAGTTCCAGGTACAAAGTCAACAAACAGCCACAGTCTTAAGATGAAGGAACCTACCACCACCTGCTCTGTGAGTATATATTTTTGACTGATCGCACAACTTCCACATTCAAATCAAATGTGTCAGGTACTCACGGTGTATTATTTATCACTTTTCAGTATCACCAGCTCTATCAAAATGCGAAACAATATTCAAAAAATGGGGAATACTTCTGCAAAGAGCTCATGTCCGTTTTCCAGCAAAGGTACGCTGACTGTGGTTAGAAAACACCTGAGTCGCTTTAGGAGTTACTGTTTGACCCAGTTTTATTTCTTCTTCTTCCTTGCTGCAATCTTTTTCCTGTTCCAGGGCAGAGTTGGAGCTTACTTACTCCAAAGGCCTACAAAAACTCGCGGGCAAACTCATCAGGGCCTCCAAAGGAATGTCAAACAAGTAAGGGTGACACTGTCTTTTGTCAGTTTTGTGTTTAACATGACCTCTTCCTGGGACTGATTGCCATGCGCCATACAGGAATAATAGTGTGATGAGCAATAACATGCAGCCACCAAGTTAGATGTGATCAAAACACAGGCAGGTGTCAGGCTAATTAGCCCACAGCTCTAACCTTTTCATGCTGGCTCCCCACTCAGTTCCACCCACAGTGCCTGGTGTCATGTGTCAGATGAGATGTACTCAAGAGCAGACGCCCACAGGTAGTTTTCAACCTGAGTTCAGCTCGAGTCTGCGCCAGTCAAATGATTAAACAAATGTTATCTTGAGCTGGAGTTTAAATGCAGATTTATGTCTTCATTTCAGATCAGTAGGAAATGCATTTCAGCAGGAAGCAATTCTGGAAATACGACAAGTCTTAGACGAGCATAATAAGAGGAAGAGGCCTGTATGTAATTCAGTCTTTCCTTTTATCAAAATCTCTCTGCTACAGTTTCCAGTGATAGCACAATATGCCACTCTTTTCTAGCTTGACAGTGCCATTGAAAGAACCGGAAAGCTTGTTACTGCTAACTGGAGTGAGCAACTGAAGGTAAGGGCGTGTTGTAAACATATACAGGGACAGAAATTGGCTTTGGTGGAGCTGCTGAATCATAAATCCATAAAATGACTGTATCGGCAAAAATATGTTGACATGTACAGTCAGAGAATTGCTATAATGTGGATACCTGCAAGAATGCATTAGAATGTATGCAGAACTCACAGGTCTGATATAAGCTTTAATAATATATGTGTTTGAACAGTTGCATGCCATTAAAAGGAGGGTCATGCTGAGGAATTATGATACTTTACGATTTGGTTTGATGGCACATTATAAAGTCTGGAATTGTGACCAACCATAACCATTCCTCCCTTTCAAAATGGGTAGATTCATCATTAGTCACTGTGATGTTTGGCCTTATGAACCATAATGATCATGCATAAAATGACTCTGTTGTGACCGTTTCCAGGAACTGTTTGGCTGCAATGCAAATCTGATATAAAGCTTTTTTTTTTTAACACGTGACGCATTCGTTGAAAATGTTTTGAAAAATAACAAAATAAAATAATAAAATAAAATAATAAAGTGTTTTTGTAGCTATGAGTGTAAAATTTCATATCTACAAAAATAAACTCACAAGAAGCCAAGATAAATGATTTATCTTTCAAATTCAGTCTATCCCTTTTGACACACAACATCACAAAGTAGTTGTAATGTTATTTAAAGTTCATACTAATATATTCATTTGATTTCTTCTTTCTAAACTAGATCAAAAAGAAATTAATTGGACTAACAAGAGAACACGAGGATCTGTTCAACTTTGTTGAAAACAACAAACACATCTCCACTGAGAAAGAAAAACAGAAGGTACAGAATGTGTCATACTGTTTTCATCACTGCAGTCTTTTTCACCACGGGGGGGATACTTACTGGAAAAAGCTGTCAGCATGGTTGCTAAAGTTTTCTCTCTGTTCTTGACTCCAGATGCTTAACAGGCTGACTAAGTCAGCAGAGATGCAGGCGCGGGTGGATGAGGAGTACTTTAATATCAACATGGAGGGTCATCAGATGAGACTCAAGTGGGAAAACACATTGAAAAACTGCTACCAGGTGGAGAAAATAGTTTCCTACTTGTCATTTTGTGGGCATTTAGCTGTTCCTCTTATTAAGAGTGGCTCTTTATGAGATAACGGGGCTCAGTGACGTAGTCAAGAGTTTTTCATTAGTGTGAAAGATTTCACTTCTGATTGGTTCCAGGAAACTCTGAAAGCACAGCTTATCTCCCAGGACAGTATGTTCTGTATTTTGAGCACAAAAACCAGACGTGAATCCAGTTGAGAACCTCTGGGAAATTATGTATTGATGCCTAAATGCTGGGGATCTTCCAGGACACCATCCACAGTCTCATCAGAATGGGGTCATAAGCATTACTGAGCCACATTGTGACTCCGGTTGGATCAGCCTGTAATATCAGGTTTTAACTTTGCCAGTTGGTGTAATCTTCAAGGATGGTTGATGATTATGAGTTCTACTAACCGTGGTTATGTCATTTTGTTCTCAGTGAATTATGCAACATACATTTCAGTAGCAAATTTTTAGCTTACATTTCTTTCATCAAAATCCACTCTGTGCAGCAGTAGACATTGAATGTATTTTCAGAGATTCCCACATTTATTTAGTGTACACGTTGTTTAATAAGGACACAGTACCAGAACTTGAGGCTGCTGGCTTAAGCCTGTGATCTTTCTTTTACTCTGCACATGGTCTTTCCACACATTATGACCTGAATCACTTGGTGCATTTATTGAATTTATGGGTTAGATGGCAATCATCTAACTCAAGTGCATATATTTGCTGTTATGTGCTCCATGGTTTAAATGGCCAGGAGATTATCTAAACAAGGACTTTCTCACTTTCTGCTCTTTCAGATCATACAGGAGCTGGAGAAGCAACGGATTGAACTTCTAGGCAACATCCTAAAAAGATATAACCTCCAAATGTACAGCTTTGGACAGACCCTCAAACATGTGAGACATCCTGACCACCATCGTCCAGTACACGTTGAATCACTGGTACATTAAGGATATTATATCACTTATGCATACTTGTGCTACCTCTAGGGCCAAACACAGATAGAACAGGCGGTCCAAAGGGTGGACACTGATAAAGACATACAAGCCCTGGTGGAAGAGAACAGAAACACCACTGAAGATCACAAAGTCGAGTTTTTGATGGCTGATTATTTCGTAAGTCTTTGGTGTCTGAGAATCTGCTGTTGCATTTCAAACCAAAGTATTTTTTCCTGCAGGCGGTCATCTCTGCAGGGGGCATCGTTTTATGTTAGTGTGTGCGTGCTGCAGATAAAAAAGTTACTGGTAGGGCCTGACAGAAATCCTGTACCGTGATCTACTCTATATTTACTGTTACATAAATATAGCTATACATATATACAACATATACGTTTTTTAAAGATGTGGCTTCTATGGGAATATGATGGTAACCTCAATGAGATTTTTCTGATTTAATAAAATGTAGTTACTGTATAGGGACATGTACGATTGGGGTGCAACATGCAGCATGTCTGAAAAGTTTTCGGGACGAATTCAAAGTTAACATGCTACTTTTAGTCCCTGTAGATTTAACCATCGATGGTAGATTTAAAAAAATGTTTCTGATTTAATAAGTGACCAGGTATCTATGCTCAGGAGGAAGACAGCAAATCATTCATGGACAAAGACAGAAGAAGAGAGGCAATCAAGCTTAAACTTCAGCGCCTCGACGAGAATATTACGAAAACAAAGAAAGACTGTGAAGGCAAGCTGTGTTACTCAACTTTTAAAATAAGAAGTAAAATCATTTGCTGTTTTTCTGTCATTCTAATTCTTACAATGTGTCGCAGGAATTGAAAAACTTATGAAAACATACTCTGAAAATCCATCTTTTTCCAACCAAAAGAACCTTGAGGAAACCGAGCAGCAGCTTGATGAGGTAAATAGTGGACAGTAATGCCAGAGTGGATGTGGATTTATACTGCTGTGTGCTGTTTGATGTTTTCTTCAAACAGACCATGAATCCAGGGTTCCCAATTGCTCACTAATGTCAACTCATGTATAGAATACTCTAAAACTGGATCTCCTGGAGGCTACTCATTACAAACTCTCTACATCGCTGTCTAAATTAGAAGGGAAACCAAAGTCCCATCACCGGTTCAGCAACAGTATTCTGAAATGGAAGGACAAGGTAAGATTTCCATTATGCAGCCGCCTTTTGTTGGCACAGAGGATTTGTAGCTAAAATGTGACTGGACTGAATCCTCAGCTTAATAGGAACAGACTTGATAGAGGGTTAACTTTAATCTCTTACTCTGCATACCCCATACATATCTATCAGTAACATATTTAAAGCAGATTAACTGGAACTATAGTGGAATATTGGTTTTACTGGACAGATGGTGCAAGTAAGAAACAGGATCTTTTTGATTTTCCCAGAAATAAAAGCACAGTGTGCACAAGATTATTCCCAGTATCTGCTACCTTGCATCTTCAGTACTCCATTCACACACATGTATTGTTTTGCTTCTACAGGCTTTCATTCCTCTCCTTCAATACTTCCACCTGCTAGCTTGTTGATTACAGTTATTTTACACTTAATATTTAGCATCAACTGGTGAATCAGGTTGCTGGGGCAGGTGATTTGCTGGGGCAACAGGCCTGTCGTAGCTGGTAGTTTGGTATCGCATCAATAAATATACTTACGTTTGGTTCACATGTAGAGGCAAAATGTTTTTACTTGAGATAAAATATTTGCCTGTTTTTTTTCTGAATGAACAAGATTATTTTTATTCTATATTATTAGGGATCCTGTCCTTTCCTATATCTCGTGAGTCACTGCATAAACAGCATGAATGCATTTCTGATGAATCATCTTACATTCAAAATCGGCTCATAACATTACCACATGCAGTACATAAAGACACAAACTGTCTCGATGCAAAGCAAATTACAGCTAAATTACACTAAATTGGTAGGTAGGACAGTTTGCTTGCAGGAAAATGAGCAAATGAGAACTTCTCTTGTTATTTCAAGTTATCTTATTAAATTGGAAAAACACCAGAAATAAAAAGACTGGAATATCAAAAAGGCGAATTTTTTATTTTATATTACATTGTTGTACAGTTCTGTGTTTACGCTTCTGTAAAGACAAATGCTATAGTTGAAACCCTTTCTTCTGTTCAAGGACTGTGAACATAGTCTAGTTCAGCTGGCTCGTCCAGTCAGACTCAGGAGGACACCCTTCAGATCCCGGCAGTCACTGAGAGCTTCCATCATTTACAAAGGACCACCTCTGTTTGTGGCACAGCAGTCTGTGGATCCTTCAAAAAATGCCACTGACCAGGTCAGTTCTACAAGCCCAACACAGGAAAGTCAAACTGCAGAGAGTGGCAGCACTGTTAATGGAGTCTTGGAGCCTCACACGGAAGAGGACAAAGGACAAGGTAATTCATTTACAGAGCACAGATACAACTGTTTGTTTAAAATTACAACATCTGGAAATTCAGGAAATTAAAGCACTAAAAACAGTTATTTTTAGCAGATAAAACAACCCCAGAGTTGTGCAGTATAGGAAAATGCAAGGCCATTTACAACTTCACCCCTGAGCACGACGATGAACTGGCTCTGAACGAAGGTAAGTGACACTAAACCTGAGTTTACTAAAAATGTTTGCGTTTCTTAAAAGCAAAGATTTAAAGTTTAACTGAAAAAATCATGTTTCACAGGAGATTTACTAGACATTTATTCCAAGGAAGAAACCGGCTGGTGGTTTGGCATGTTGAACGGGCAGATGGGCCATTTCCCATCAACCTATGTTGAAGAGCTACCTCAGTTAAGCAGCATTAAATCATCTGATGCCTGACCGACCCTGAATCAAATTCTAACCACAGCGATGCCAAACATTCATTAGAAACTTAGTCTGAAAGGAACAATATCTGTGTATGCACCGATTTTAATTTGGTTAATTATTCAACATTTGTCACATTCAGTTCTTGTATATTTATGAAGTGAGATGTACATTCAGCATCTTAACACTGCCTCCTGGCTATTTTGTAATGCTCCTAGGATTAAAGTTGAACATGACACTAATATCAAATAACAAGTTTTTTCATAATTTATATTACACTCGATACAAGGTCGACTAACACGAGGCTTTAATAAAGAAGTGCTTTATTACATCATTGATGTCTGTAGCACGTGTAAAAAAAAAAGAGATTTGTAACAAACAAATAAAATAAAACTGTTTACATCAATGTTTAAGTAGTCAGTTCCTTATTATTCAGGATTAAAAGGTAAGCAGTTGTCCAAATGTCAATTCACTCGCTGGGCCCACGTCCTCATTTTAGGTTTGACAGCGTTATCGTAGATAAAGGTGAACGGCTTGGACATTCATTGAGCTGCGGTTTGAGCAAGGCCTCGAAGGGGACTGGCGTGGTCCCGCTCCTTAAATTCATATACTTATCTCCAACAAGAACTCGTCTGAAATGATGCCAAAAAAAGAAACTTAATCTTTTTAATAAGAAGAATTCACACGTGTTAGCTACTGAGTACAAAAGAGTATTTGAAATTCAAATCTAAGAGTCCTGAAGTTGACTTTTTATTTAAAGATTTGTAATCCTCCACTGATTACTCCATTGAATCCACTGTGCTTTCTTTAGTCCAAATTGCAGGGAGAATGTCACTGCGTGCTTTTCATCCTTCCCTGCGTTCAATTTTAGCGACGCGTCTGAGAGATAAACTCCTTCCTCACATTTGCCAGGAATGCTGGTAAATTATTGGTCTCCTGAAGTCGCTTTTCCAAGGCTGGCAAACACTTGAGCACGGGGTCACTGGAGACAACTGTAAAACAGGAAAAAAAACAATGACTGATTACAGTGGATGCAATAAAAGAGTGAGCCACAAAATATCAGGTTAAGTGTTCCAATGTTTCTCTCTGGTCTTATTTGAACCAATTTTACAAACACATTAAATATCAGTGTGTTTTTTTGGTCTTCCTATAGCTTTTTAAATAATAATAAAAAGCTCATATCTATATTTGTGAATCTGTTTGAAATTAATACACAGAAATACTATTACATTACACAGGGTTGTGGGAAAAAAAAGTAGAGGTATTTAACTTACTCTGGTATGATCCGCTTTCATTAATCCCCATCGTGATGACATAGGCGCTGTCTGGATCAGAGGGGTTGATGTTTCGAAAAACAAACTGCAACTTTTCACCTTTAAAAGTTCAAAACAAAGTTCTTGAGTCGTATCAGAAGCGGCGTGTGTCACAAGGTGAAATCGCAACAACCAGCTGACCATCATTAAGTTGCACAACACTTTTTCAGTAACAGTACACATGTCCAGAGTTTCTTCACGATCTGATTATATTCACTCTGAGCTGTGCATGTCTTTATCGTTAATGATGATACATACAAGCATAAATATCAATCAGTTCACCATGGTAACAGGAATATGCAGAGCAGAGCCTTCATTTTAATCCACCGAAGGTAAAAATATTACTTTACGATTATAGTCTTTCTATTCAATGCATTCAACTCAACCATCAATTAACAATTAAGCAGTTTGTAGGTCAGAATTACTCTAGTTTGGATATGTGCATGCAGACAGCTTCAGAAACATGATGAATGTGGTTCCACTGTTTTAACTAGTACTCATGTACTGAGTATTTATTCCATTCCGACAAAAAAAAATCAAAATAATTATAATATTGATTATCACTTCTGAATAGCTAGAGCTTTTATCCTTATGGTAGTTTAATTTTAGAAAGTATCATAACCATATCAGTCATGATCAGCCTAAAAGGAACAGCAAGACCAAAACCTCTTGCACAAAAATCTGTTACAGATAACATAAACAAGAGTCGACAAACATATGTGTATCAAAAATGCATGGTTTTTGCATACCTTTAACCAGCTGTGTTTTGCCGAGGATTGTTCGTACCTCCAACCCCAAATGATCCTGAAAGACGAGTCTGGCTTTTTGGAGATTCTTCAGTCTGTCTTTGTTTGCTTTGTATTGAGATTCAATCACTGAAATGTAGGCAGAACAAATAAGTGTACTATACAATACAGTCACAGTTTAATATTTAATTTATACGTTACAGCATCAGTGTCACAATCACACAATCTTACGTTCTTTTCTCTTGGTTTGTTCTTCTTTAAGCTTCTCAATCTTCTGGATAATGTCCTCTTTCTGCATATCCTTCTCCTGAATCTCAGATATCACTTCAGATATTGCCTGTCGTTTCTCTTTTAAAGCCACTTTTTTCAGTTCGAGGTCTACGAGGCAAACATTGTGTCAGTACACAAGTTGTGTCAGTACAACTAAGTCCAGAGATAAAGTGAAGATGCGGAAGCAGCATTACAAACCACCATTTTCACATGTACACTTGAACTCAGCAGTATGACCTACATTTAAGGTACATGCTAATACTGTGTGCCTAATTTACTGAAACTCACCTTTTTTGAATGTCTGTATTGTTTCAAACAATATGTCATCATCCTTACACTTCTTTAAAGACGTATCTGCAACAGAAAACATTTATTATCAGCCATATCAGACAACTCTAATCAAGTAAGAAAATATGTGTAATGTTGTAATCCACTGTGCTGGACGATACTCAGACTGTCTTAAAACACTCCAAAAACACAACTTTGGACCTAGTTGTTATTAAACCTGTAAGACTAAATGTTACTCATAATTAATATTCTTTCTTTGACATGTTTGCCTTTATTGGATAGTGAAGCAGTGAAGATAGGAAAGTGAGGAAAAAAAGGGGACAATACGGTGTCTTAAAAACTAAAAAGTCCATGTGCAATTTCTTTTCTATTGAAATAAAGGATATTAGTAATGAAAACAAGCTGAACAGATGTTTGTATATGTAGTTCAACATTAAAAATAAATTTTAAAAAACTTACCAATTGCTGACTTCACAAACTGCCTGTGGGATTGGGCCAACTCTGCCGTTGTGTCTATTATGTCTGTGTATGTTTTAAGCTCCTTGTTGTGGATCTCCTCCATTGCACTTGTAAACCTATCGCTCATGTTTGGGTCAGTGATGGACATCACGGTGCTTTGTTATGAATCTGTGGTAAAACACAAGCACAATTTTCACTGCAGAGCCAGACAACTGTAGTGGTCGGTCAACACTGGCGCAGAACAGAATACAGAAAAAGCTGCTCAGAGTAATTTATTTGTCCAGGATATGAGTGTCGCCCACAATCAAAGACATTATCACGTAATGATGAAGATGAAATAGTAATAAAAATCTATAAAGAACATTAGAAAAAGAACATCATAAATAAACAGCAACAAGTAACAAAGTTGTGAATAAGACATGAAATTAATTGCAGTTAATTGGTTTTGATTTAGCGCACAAAGCAGTCAAATAAACTTTTAATTGAATTTTTTATTTTATTGTGAGTTGACTATTTTAATGCTGAACGCGCTCTCAATGCTGCTGTTTATTTCTAACATGAAGTCTGTACATTAGAGCTCTGAAACTTGAAATGGATGGAAACGAACATTAAGGGTCTGTTTCATCTGTGTGCTCAGCTCTGACACTTTCCTGTAGCCTAAAACGAAGATGAGACCTTGCTTTGTGAGCAGATTAAAATGAAATTGATCTAATCGATTGAACAGGTATTTTTGGCATTCTCTGTATTCTTTGCTCTGTTTACAAAGCTGTGTAAACAGCTTCCAGCGAGGTAAAACAGCCTTAGCAGCAGATTAAAGATAAAGTATAAAAACATTTCTTGCATCATGTATGCATGTAAATCACAGAATCTGATGTACAGCTACTGCTTAACAACTTGCACACATTCCCCCAGCAGAGAATCTACACGGCTTTTAAGACATGCTGTAAATAAAAGAATCTGAGAAAATGTGGCACTTTCGGCCAAAACATTGCTTCGTAATAAACCCCTCAGGCGGCTGTGTGTAATCTAGCAGTGTATTCTTGGTAAATTGTTAATTTTATAGTTGTTAGTGCTCTAGTAAACTTTTTTTTCCCTTTGGCTTAACCAATGTACAATGACCCAGACGTTATGGAGATAAAAGCAAGATTAAAAAGTATAACAGTACAGAATAGGCTGTGCTGTACTGTGTTGTATTTACATTAATCTTTTAAAAGACTTATAGTTATGCACTGTGGCTGTTATTTCCAGCAAACAATGACACCAAAACATTTCAAAGCATATCAAAGAGTACAGCTGAAACCATCGTCAGTTAAAACAGTTTTAAATGTTTACTGGCATAATTAGTTATTTAATTAGTTCACAATTGACCTGTCGCTAGTAACAGCTGGCTTTATTATTTAAATACAACATTATTTGTGCATATCGGACAACCGGTGACGTAACAGCTACACCAAAACCTACTAACAACATAAGCATGCCAATGCTAACGTTAGCCGGGGGAACATTAGCGGTTAGTTCGTCATCGATTAGCTTGCAAATGAAACCAAAGGATATTTTACAAATGTGGCTTAAACTAGTCAGTCCATTAACGTTTCCGTGTAACACTCACATGTTTTGAAGAGAACTCTAGATTTACGTCTTGCTGTTGCGCAGGTCGTTATTTTCAAAAATCCGCGGTCTAAACGTAGGGGGCGGGCACTCAACGACAACCGGAAATTACGTTAATCATTCATATTATTTCCTCTGCTTTCAAATTAGCTAAACACTGTTATGTTTTTAAACCGAGAAAACATGGTTTAAAAATATTAAATAGCCCACTCCTCTTGCTAAATTTATATTTAAAATGATATATATAATGTTTTCAGGATGTTTTTTGCTGAAACGATATCCCACCTTGTGGTCAGTATGTGGAAGTTCAGATGGATCCGATATTCCGTCCAAACTATATAAAACAACATTATACTTTTTTCAGTATTTGTGCTCTGATTAGAATGGGAAGATAGCTGAATGCTAACAGATGTACTCAGTGAACTCTACTGTGCCAGATGCCAGATGGGCTGTGTTTTTCTCTTGCAGCATTATAGGAAGTTCATTTTGTTGCTACGTTCACTGAGAATGAGAATATTAATGAGGCTGAAAGGATCCAGCAGGTTACGTGTAACTGTCTTTCTTCGTGTGTACAATGGCTAATATTTAACAATTGTAAAAGCAATGTTCTGTGAAAAATCTAATGTCTACATGCTCAGGGTGTAAACAGTTTTGTAACATGTCTTAAAATGCTGAGCCCTAATGGCAACATTATTTTATGTTGGGTTCAAAGCAAAGATGTTGCAGTTGTTGCCATGGCTTCATTTAATGATTTATGATACCAGGTTGATATAAAGTTCCTGAGGTAGGAAAGGACTCACGGTGCTTTAGCTGGCATTGAAGAAGAAGCTGTTGCAGTTGTGTACATAGATAGGGAACCACATGGATTTTGTCTACAGCTTTGGTGTGCAGGTTATACAGTACCTGCAGAACAACTACTGGCAATACCATGACTTCATTGATTTTGTGTCAGTAGTGGGTGACCCTCGTAATATTTTCTCTGTTTATTTCCCTCTCTGGTTCCATCTCAGTCACAATGTTGGCACCAAGATGATTTGGGTGGCTGTCATTGGAGACTGGTTCAACCTTATTTTTAAATGGTAAACCTACTCTTAGGTTAGCATTTGTATCTTTATTTTATGTATTTCTGAACTTTATTCTTATATTTTCTTTTGCAGGATTTTATTTGGGCACCGACCATACTGGTGGGTGCAAGAAACACCCTTCTACCACAATGATTCAAAACCACATTTGGAGCAGTTTCATATAACTTGTGAAACAGGGCCAGGTTAGTATGCATGTACGAGTCAGTACTTAAAACTATTAAAGTGTAGAAAACTTTATTTAATGTTTTTCTGAACAGGCAGTCCATCTGGTCACGCCATGGGCTCATCATGCGTGTGGTATGTGATGATCACTTCTGCTTTAAATTTTGCTCGGCCTTCCCGCGCCTCATCTGTACACAGCTTTCAAAGGTGAGAGGTTATATACATCTTTACAGTTAAATTAGTTGTCTTGTCTTTTTTTAATATGTATTATTCCTACAGGTTTTGTCTTCTGAGGTCCTTTTTGTGGATGACTTTCTGGGTCATTCAGATAAGTGTTTGCATCTCCAGGATTTTTATTGCAACACACTTTCCACATCAAGTTATCCTCGGTGTTTTCACTGGTGTGTTCCACTCTGCTGTCAAAAAAATATCTGATATATCTGTTGTTTTGTGTTCAGACTAAAGACCTTTTTTCTTTCTTTAATGTGTAGGCATGCTGATTGCTGAGGCCTTTGATCACATCCCCTCAGTCTACAATGCAAGCTTGAAAGTTTACCTCCAAACCAACATTTTTCTTTTCTCTTTCGCTGTTTGCTTTTATCTGCTCTTTAAACTGTTGGATATCGATCCCATGTGGTCAGTCAGCAAAGCCAAGAAGTGGTGCGCTAACCCAGACTGGATCCATCTCGACACAACGCCTTTTGCCGGTCTGGTTAGAAACCTGGGAGCCTTGTTTGGGCTGGGCCTGGCAGTGAACTCTGAGATGTTCGTTCAGAGCTGCAAAGGGAAGAACGGCTGCAAAAGTATGTTTAAACTCATGTGCGTGACTGCAACGCTCACATTTCTGCAACTGTACAACTTTATTAAAATGCCCACTCACAATGAGGCTCTGTTTTATATACTGTCGTTCTGTAAAAGTGCTTCAATACCTCTCGGTGTGGTTGCTGTTATTCCTTACTGTGTTAATTTGCTCATCAGAGAGCATGAAGAGAGGAAGCTAGCTTAGACTGGGGAGCAGCTTTCAAGTTTTACAATATTACCCCCAACACTTATTGATCAAGGATATCAGCAAGGTTGAATGGTAGTGTTGGCAAACAAGTGTAAATATGTAAGTGTATTATGGAGGTAATCACACGAGACTGAAACAGTGTATGTTTAAAAAAGTTGCATTTGTGGGTTTGAATAGCATGTTTTGAAATTTTCATTTGCTTGATCTGTTGCTTACCTGAGTCCATTCTATGGTGTTTGTTTTATATGTAAATCACAATAACTGTAAAGACTGTTCAATTTCTTATTAAAGAGTTTCTTTGGGACATTATACAACCCTGGAATCATTCAGGAGATGCTTTTGCCTGAAGTGTTTTCCCATTTTTTCCTTACGAATATCCATCCTTTTTAGGGTTTACGTCCGTGTTTAAGAGGTTACACACAAATTAGAGCACAAATGGTTTTTGAAAACTTCATTTTGACAGTTTACATCACAACAGCCTGAAACAAAATCAGACCTCCAGATTTTATTGTGACCTGTTAGCCCATCAGTTCTGTGTAAAAGTCAGATAGATAACAAGTAAGATCCCTTACCACTGCAGCTCAGATGAAAGAACATGAAATTTTAGATTGTCAGAAATGACAGTTTATCGATATTTATATCATGTCAGAAATGTCAGTTATAAAAGTATCATTTTTAGTTTTTAAGCACTTTAAATGTATGGACATACAGCTTGCTCTGCATGCATTGAATAATCTCTTGTAGCTCTCTTCAGGAAAACTTAGATATTAATCAGCCAAAATAAGTGAAGCAGAACAGAAGCTGTGATGTAACTAGATTAGGCAGATTAGGTAAACTCCCCAGCAGAACGTATTTCCACGTTTTTCTCCACCATCCCGGGTTGCTTAGCATCCAGCGGCACCTGAGGCTGGCTCTGAATTATGTAACTGTCCTAAGTGCGTAGGCTCCTCATTAAGCCCAGCTCGAAGAAACATCTGTGTGCCTGGGTGCTTTATTATCAACTGGTACTGAGGGTGCAGCAACAGAGAACCACTCAGCAGCCTGAACTCTGTCCACTCCAGCTCCAGCATAGTTAATATAAATATTTATGAAAACTAATTTGCCTAAGAAAAGAATTTTCTTTCAATACAGCTACAATTTAAAGGAGAACTTGCTTTAGGTATAAAGACCTCTGTTATTGGTTATGTTTAAATATAAAATGAAAAAAAAAATAGATTTCAGCACCCATGAGCAAAATATTTCCTCCTTACAGATAAAGTACTCTTTCTGACCTCAAAAGGTCCAAAGGTCCCAATTAAATGGTGGTTAGCGCTGCTGTGCCACAACAAGACCGTCCTGGGTTCAAATACGTTTCCCAGATGGGGCCTTCTTTCTGGGTTAGGTTAATTGGCAATGAATTGGCTGTAGGTGATAATGGTTCTTTATCTCTCTGTATTAGCCCTGTAGTAGACCTATAACACATTCACTGTGTGCCCTGCCTTTTGCTCTCTGGGAGCTAGGATGGACTCCATGCTACCGTCACATGAACTAGCTGAGTAGAAGAAAATAGATGCTTAAATATCCATAATAACTTCTATATGTGAAGTTTAAAACAATACAGTAAGATGTATTGTTTTAAACTGAAGAGAAATGTTGATATTTTGGTAAGAAAAAGCCGTACCAAAACATTAGAAATAGATTACTTTAATGATTGTATTATTATACAATTTTAAAAAATATATATATATATTAAACAAAAAAAACAATAACTGTGGTTCAGTGATACAAACGTGGCTTAATACATGCAAAAGTCTTTATCCTCATCTTCTTCATTTATAAACACTCATTACAGGCAAATAAATATACAAAAAAGAGCTTTATGAAAACAAAGTAAAGTTGTGCATTTAAATGAGCAGGATATGAGGGACGATTTTCCAAATGGTTCAAGTTTGCAATTAAACGGCTCTGTAAATACAACAAGCTCAAATAATTCTAGCTGATCGGAGCACCTGTTGTGACCAGTTTGTAATAGGCGCCCCTCTTGGCCATGAGTTTATCATGTGTGCCTTGCTCGATGACAGCTCCATGAGACATCACAGCTATGATGTCTGCAGTCTGGATGGTTGACAGCCGGTGAGCGATGACGATGCAGGTTCGTCCTTTTCTTGCCTCATCCAGAGCAGTCTGCACGGTCTGCAGGACAAAAAATCTCTGTCATCAGCGAGTTCCTTTTGTGTGTCATGGATATATGATATGGATGTTTTGTCAAACTTTCATTTAAAAGACTAGATTAGAGGACTTAAAAGATACCTTTTCACTTTCAGTATCCAGGGCAGACGTGGCCTCATCTAACAGCAGGATCTTGGGGTTCCTGACAATAGCACGTGCAATAGCGATGCGTTGTTTCTGTCCTCTTGACAGCTGCGACCCCTGGGCACCAACCTGAGTCTCATATTTCTACCAGTTTGAAAGAGAGAGGCGTAAAAAGCAGCAAGTTATACTCTAAGTTCACCACAAGTCATCTTTAAAATGTGTGTTTGTTTGATTTTTTTTAGGATAGTAAACCTATACTAAGTGCATTTAGCATCTGGAAAACGCTTGTCTGCACATTCTGCCAGTTACCTTCTAAAAGGAACTACAGGCAATCAACGTCACATTCAATTTAGCTTTAATTCTGAATTTATGCTTAGTTCGCTTACTCAGCTTTCTTTTTAATCAAAAAATGACTGACCGGACATTTCAAGTCATTTCAGTCCTACTCACATCAGGAAGCGTCATCACAAAGTCGTGAAGATAAGCTTTCTTAGAAGCTTCAATAATCTCCTCCATGCTGACACTGCGGGTGTTATCTCCATATTGTATGTTCTCAGCTATACTGCAGTCAAACAAAACTGGCTCCTGGGACACTATCCCAATCTGAGATCTTAGGAAAGGCACATTGACTGAATGAGATGGGATGCCATCAATCACCTGAAAAGAAAAGGTGACACAGTTACAACAGAGCGAATGGTTTTGCTCACACTGAATACATTTTGTGTATCTGAAATTAACATTTAAATCAGTCAACACACACCACTTGTCCTTCATCAGGGTCATAGAACCTCTCCAGCAGTTGAACGCTTGTGCTTTTCCCGCAGCCGCTGCTCCCAACAAACGCCAAAGTCTGCCCGGGCTTCACAGACACACGGAGGCCCTTCAACACCTGGGTGTCCGGTCGTGTCGGATAAGTAAATTTGCAATTAAGGAAATTTATTTCTCCTCTGAAGTTTTTCTAAAGATGGATGACAAGATTCACAAAAGTAACACGGGCTACATCTTAAAACTCATGAACCATTTCAATGTACAGTTATTGACATTCACCAACCCATATCTCTCCATCTGACTGGCTTATGCTGATTTTAGGAACTCTGTCCAACAATTTGAAAAACTGGGCAGCAGCAGTTTTGGCTTTGGCATAATCTGGAGTGAACGAAGAAGCTCTGCCCAGTGCTGTCCCACTGATCACGACTGCTGAAATCACCCTGGGGAAACACATGACCACAGTGTTGATGTTTGGAAATCACATCACAAAGTTGAACATGTCAAAAAGCAAGATTTTTACCAACCTAAAAACAAACATATATTGCAGACCCTCAGCCCTGACCAGGAAGCCTCCGTATCTAAATGAAGCAGCATAAGCCAAAAAGATGACACACTGAGCAAAGCCAAAACAGAGCCCATAGATGTTGGCTTTCTTCTTGGCAGACTTATAAGGCAATTCAAGTTTCTGCTCATACGAATCCACAAATGAGCTCTCTTTGGCCAAACCTGCAATGGTTCTGATGTTGCCAAGAGCCTCACTGGATACCTGTGGGAGAGAAATCACTTAACCGCAAGAAATTCAAAGCTGCCTGTGTACTGGTGTGATATTAAAATGGAAGATGAGCTTACCTGACCTGCTTCTTCCATTGCCTTCTTATCTTCATTTGCAAAACCTGTCAGCATCTTGGCTTGGAATACCCCAGACAGCCCAATGAGCGGCAGGAAGCACAAAATTACCAATGTTAATTTCCAGCTGAAGTAGAAGGCAATGATGAAAGAGACTCCTATGCTGGTCACTGAGTTAACAATCATGCCAATCTGGGATCCCGTTGCCTACAGAAATTATTCAAGCATGTTAAAAAATATTTAAAAAACAAGATTTTAATTGTAAAACCAAACTGTGAAAACAATCCTGTAGTTTCCTACTTACCCCCTGAACCATGGATGCATCTGTGGCCAGTCTGGTGGTCAGAGCTCCAGGACTGTTTATAGGGTTATCAAACCAGCCAATCTCTTGTTTCAACATGGCCTGGAAGCCCACTTTTCTCAGGCGGCGCGTCAGAAGCTCTCCAGATTTAGCAAAAGAATATCCCTGTAATATTAAATGTGAACTGTAAAAAAGCCATAAAATACAGTATTGACCCTCTAACCACACATTGATTCTTACCATTACTCTGTACTCAGTTCATTTTAAAATTGATTTATACAGCGCCTAATCAGAACAACAGTCGCCTCAAGGCATTTTATATTGTAAGATAACCCCTAACCCTATTTTATCCAATCTGCTAACCTTCTTCAGAAAAATTATGGCCCTTTTTCCCTTCCCATGGCCCTTTAACATAAACCAGTGACACACTCCGGGGCCTGATCAACCCTGGCAGGGCCTCTTTGGATGAGGGTGTCTAGTGATAATGGCCGAAACACCCGATGAATCCAAGGTCCACTACTGACAATGTGTCCCAAATTTTAATATGATAATTTAGATCAGATCTCTAATCCCTAAACCTAACCAAGGAAAAATGGCAGATTATCTTGGGTAAAAGAACGAAAGTTGAGGCACACAACAATGTGTGCCGCTGGTAAAGTTTCTGTGCTGCTTTTCCTCATAACAGCCATCCCCCAAGATCTTCTCCATTTAAAGCAATGCATTGTCAGGGATTGTAACATCTAGTCCTTTTAATGAACCCGATTTATGATGACAATGTCAGACCTTTGGATCTTGTACTGTGGTTTGAATGGTGTTTGTGTGTTTTCTGTTGGAGTGGAAAGCAAATGTCCCCTCACTGGTACATTAAAGATTTACTCTGCTCCACTCTAATTTAATAACGCTACCAATATTTATTTATTTTTTGGTATTTATGTTGCCTTTGCTTCTGTGCAGTAAAGAAACCACAGTATAATTAAAACCCACGTTGCCAAGCCCCACCTGTTTTAGCTATCTTGACTCTGTTATGACTGCTTTCATGGCACGCGCAGGCAATTCAGTCATCAGATAGCCACACACATGTAGAACATGTGCAGAAAGGCAGGCGTTGTTCACATGTCGCCTGTATAATTCTTCATTTTTGTCATACCTATCACATTATTGCAGTTCATCTTCTTCTAGAGACATAAACAATTTCTCCACAACTGCTATTCTAGATTATGTTTTGTTTTTAATATGTCTAAAATTGCAACAGCATACCTGTAAAAACTGTGAAATGAAACTAGCCACGGCCACGATGCAGAACAGAACACATATCCCATTGATCTGTTTCCTCTGTTCATTCAAGTCCTGAATTGCAAAAGTCTGTAAAAACAAATACCAGTGAAATATTTTAGCCCATGCTCAAACCAGCTGTACATGTAAAAGATGACATGCGTTCTTCATGAGAACAGCTCTTACCCCAAGAATCTGGCTGAACAAGATGGCATATATGGGGTTGACAGAGCCATTGACCGCAGCTCCCAGTGAGCCAAGCAGCATGTAGGGCCATTCCTGCTGATTATACTTAAGGATACGTGCAACTGGAGCAGGCTCTACATGTTCTTCCACATCATTTTGTTGCTGTTAAAAGATATGTGTAAGGACCATTGTTTTTCATAGAACAGTTATTAATTGTCTTGGCATATTACATAGCACGAGAGGAATCTCTGTACATTTTCTGATTTGATATTCGTGTCCGTAGCAATCTTGAGGCTGCCTGATAGTGCATCAGGGACAAAGTCATTTGACAACTGGCTCCAAGATCGCAGCCGCAGAGAGCTCCTGCAGGTGTAATATAGAGAATATCAAAGTATTTTCTTACAGATGATCTTTTCTCATGATCTCCTTCAAGTGGACTTACTGTACCTTTTATTGGATCTACGGCTTCCACGGCTAAACCCCCCTGCTTTTAGATCAAAGTCTTCTTCAGGAGCTTCACTGATCACATCTGGAAGTAAAACAATCAAGCATTAAAGTTTCCTTTGAGATTTGACAAACACAAGAAATAACTATAACATACTTTAAAGGATTTCCCCTTTGAAATGCATTTAATGTTTGGCCTTGACTGAAGCCATTAATTCAGCATAAGCATAGGTCCAGTTCTTTTGTGGCATTTAAGCTACATATGGCGAAGACAGCACCACAGCGCCAAAGCTGTAAGTGTCATGAACAACCTAAGGCCCAAACCTTTTGCTATGTTGCTATGTGACTGAGAGCTTTGAAATGTGCTCTTTCAACCAGGCAGGAAGGTCTTATTTGCATGCGATAATGTAGAACAGCACAATAGGAGGTGTACATGATGTAAAGGGTGCAGAACTTTTAATTATGCGTCATCACAATGTAAAGCAACTACACTCTCTAACTGTATCAGACAAACAACAGGCAGCCAACTTGTTATCCTGAATTTCCAACCGTGCATGACAATCTCTGTCTAGTCCAGGTAAACATGTCTTCAACAGGGAAAAACATACAAAATGAATTTGAGAAATCACCAAAGGTTGGAACATATTCTCTATCAGATTAAATTTAGTTCTAAATTTAAATGTTTAAATTTAGTTTAAATGTTCTACATCATATTCTGGACATATTTGGGCATTTGATTTTGTTTAACATTTGAAGATTATACCATAAATTTTGATCCACGCATTTTCATTTTCTTGCACCAAAAGTCCAAATCTAGTAACTGACAGACCACATGAATCCTACCACTAGTTGTGTTGGTTTGGCCTTGGCTTTGCAGGGTGACCAGAGTGAAGTAGACGCCTTGCTTCCCCAGTAACTCGCTGTGTGTTCCTCTCTCCACAGCCTGCCCGTGCTCAAATCCTATAATAACATCTGCATTTCTAATCGTGGAAAGACGATGAGCTATAGAAATCGTCGTCCTGCCTGTGCGCACCTGCAGATATGGTTGTTATTAGGGTGTCAGTCCACTAAACAAGATGCTAATGAAGTCAAAATGTATGAAATATAAAAAATGGCTCACGTTATCCAGTGCTTCCTGGACTACAGCTTCACTTTCATTGTCCAGGGCAGATGTGGCCATATCCAGCAAGAGGATCTTGGGGTTTCGGATGAGCGCACGAGCTATAGCAATACGCTGCTTCTGCCCTCCGCTCATCTGGCCTCCACCTTCACCCACCATAGTTTCAAATTTCTGGAGTATAAGAGTAAAATTACAGCACATGACTGTAAAACTGCTGTAACTTCTGCAATTGTGCTGTATATCATTTTTAAATGTACCTGTGGTAGCTCCATAATAAAATTGTAGGCATTAGCCTCTTTTGCCGCCTGGATAATGTCGTCCACGGTTACTCCAGGTCGACCAAATCGGATGTTCTCTGCAATGGTGGTAGCAAACAGCACTGGCTCCTGCTCAACAATCCCAATTAGAGATCGTAGCCACTGGATGTTCAAAGTACGGATGTCATGACCATCCAAAGTCACCTAAGAAGGATATTTTATTACAAGACGTTACAACAAAGCCCCCAAACATCTCATTGCCTGTGTCTGAAAAGTTTCTCAGATAGTTACCGTTCCTTCCTTTGGGTCATAAAACCTTTGAATGAGCTGGACTGTGGTGCTCTTTCCAGATCCACTTGGTCCAACAAATACGGTGGTTTCTCCTGCTCTGATCTGCATGCTCAGATTATCTAAAATCTGAAAAAGGTTGTTGACTTTCAGTGCGTGTAAAACTGAAACATGACAGAACAAATATCAAGCAAAGAATGTTACCTTGACGTCGGGCCGGGATGGGTAGTAGAAAGTGATATTGTGGAACTCAATATCACCTTTTACTTTGTCTAATTTGTGACCTTCTTCTGATAAACAATCAATTTCCGGTTCCTGTGAAAGTAGCAACAAATAAACTTTATTCATTATTTTAACATTGACTAATTTGGGTCTTCTGGTTATGTAAGTTAGCTGGTTTTACCCGGTCAATTGTCTCAAAGATACTCTTTGCAGCAGCGCGACCAGAAGCGAAGGCCTCCAGGCACGGTGAGGCCTGGCCAAGGTTCATTGCTGCCATGAGTACACCAAAGAAAACCTAAAACAAACACAGCAGCATTAAAAGTCAGCAGTTTTCCATCTGTGTAATCTACAGAGTATTACCATTTAGAATTTAACATTTCATACCTGAATAAGAGTACCAGCCGTCATCTCCTTAGTGTCGATGACCAGTTTAGATCCGTACCAAAAGGCCAGACCATAGCAGAGGAAAATGATGCACCACAGGTATCCCTGAAACACTCCTATGATTGTTCCTTTTTTAACTCCCCAATTTTGAGCTTCCACAAGGTTTCTGTCATACCTGTGCAAAATTTGTATTTTAGCATCATTACAAATAAAAGTATTAGCATTTATATTGTACTACAAAATACCTTTCAGCTTCTTTTTCCTCCCCTCCAAAAGCTGCTACCGTTCTGATGGATGACAGGACCTCATCAGCCACGGCCCCTGCCTTTGCATAGGCCTTAAGCTCTCGTCCTGTCAGTCTGGCCACAGCCTGCAGGAACCAGGAAGAAAAATGCATAAAATAAACACATATCAAAGCTTAAACATAACAGAAAAAAAGGTATCTATCCACCAACTGCCAACTGACTATCAAACGCTTACCATAGCCATCAGTCCAGCACCTATACCTATCAGAGGGCTCACTGCTATGACCACCAGAGTCAGCTTCCACCCACCAATGAACCCAACCATGAAGCCAAAAACAAATGTAGAGATCCTCTCAATAAATATAGACACCTGATCAGCAATGGCACTGTTAATCTTGTTGATATCGCTATAAAAAGAAAAAAGCAACAGAATGTATAAAAACATGTTGAGCAAAACAGTGATAACAGGCTGATCAGCAGGCAGAGAGAGACACAACGTACTCAGATATCCTCGTGTTTAGTTCACCCACAGAGTTGCAGTCGAACCATCCGATCTCCATTCGCATTACTTTTCTGAAATAGGTCTTTCGAATTCTCTGTGTTTGCTTTGCAGCCGCAGTCACCCAGAATGCAATCTAAAATGTGATTTTTAAAAAAAGACATCACATTATACAGACACAAGCCATGCATTTTCAGAAAGGATTTAAACAAACTCCATATTTTTATTCTTTAATTCAGGATTACTCCTTATTCTGGTTCTTGGTGCAGCTCATCAGTTCGTCCACAACCTGAAACAAACCTTTCCCTTTCAGGAAACTTTTCTTCTGATTGGCTGCCCTTTATATTGAGAAGGTGTGAGCAGCACATGGAGGGGGGATGCTGTTCTTACACAGCCATGAGCCTGAGATGACCGTGTTAAAAATATCCTCTCTCATTAACAGCACAAAGGCCAACAGCTGATAATAAATGGTCTTAAATTGAGTGCTAAGTGGATGTTTGAAATTATTCACCAGAAGCGACAAAAAAGAATCAAAAATTAAAGCTGAGTATGTAACATGCATACTTACCTGAAAATAACTAACAATCAGAACACCGAATCCAATCCCAACATAGTAATACGCAAACAAGGTCATCTGTGCTTCAATATCCACCCTACCAAGAGAACAAAAATGAGTAGCAGTAACAACAATAACTCTTTACTGTAGCAACAATCTCATCTGGAATAAACAAATGACTTACCCGCAGTAGAGTGTGGTGTTTTCATCCGTTTCATACACGGTGTCGTTAACCCAGTAAATAGTATTGTTGTTGCAAGTCTTGTTGGGATCTTTCAGCTCTTGGACCTCGCGCTCATAATCCACAAATGTGTTTGTCATCATGCCATAAACGAGGAGCATGAGCGGTGAGGCTGCGCCGTGTACAAGGGCACACACACTCCCCACCACCATCATCACGATGTCTTTCCAAGTGGCAAATCGGAACTGAAAATGGGAAATTGTGGATTTGTGCTTGTGGGAATAAAGAATGTTTCGTGCTTATCTACCTTTTTTTTTTTTTGATGATTCAAGAGCAAAGGTAAGGAAAAGAACAAGCTTTTATAGAGTCATGGAAAAATTATTTACCAGCTGAAAGTATCCAACACTCAGAGCATTTTCTTTTTTCTTCTCTTCCCTGTAAAACATGTAAATAACCTATGACTGTAAATGACAGAAAAACTGCAAACACATAGCATGTTAATGTCTCCCAACCCAAACTTACCCATTTTGACTGTCATCTGAAAAGAAGGGAAATTATAATTAGAGTAATTGCTTAGCTTTTTTAAGCAAAACTATTAGTAAGATATATGTAATGATATTTAGTCCTTTTTTCCCACTAAAAGTAACTCACTCACCTTCTTTATCTGCAAGTGGGGGTGATGTAAGACTGACCTTCTTCTTCATTTTTGTCGCTCTGACTCAGGCAGTTGTATACTTACTTTCTGTGGATAGAAAAGTTAAACATTGGAATAAATATCAGTGTAACTTAATATACTTTAAATGTAATGTAAATGAGGCAAGTTACACTGTATTTTATTGGCACAAACAGACAGGAAAAAGGATGACATGATCTGCTGAGAATTCAATAATTTCAGACAAGCTGATAGCATGTGGGTTGAATTAACTTCTTTTTATCGTGCTGTCTTGTTCATTGTTTTCAATTTTTATCCAGCTGCTTGGACATACAAAGGACAAGGGAAATATTTCAGCAGCACATTACTCTGCACAGGTCAGGATACCAATATAAATGATAAAAGATTAAAACACAACAAACAACATGAATAAGTATTAATGGGTTTAATAAACCACTCTGGGTCTTAAATCAGTGTATCAGAATCCACATACCTGGACTTCTTGGCGAATCTCTGCTTTCTTACGAAACCCACCAACAACGCCGAGGTTCTTCAGAGGAATGTCCTATCTCACACTCAGGTTAACCTATGCCTCCCCTTTTATACTATCTACTCCTCCATGAGACTGATAAACGTCAGCAATATTTGCTGGCATTTGCAAGTCTTTACAAGACAAATTTTAACTAAGTGAAGTCAGTTTATGCCTCCTGCCTCTAGGCTGATTCCTTTATTTTAAGAACAAATTCTAACATTTTCAGAAATTATAAGGTTATGAAAGAAAAAGGAAAGAAAACATCCTTTAAGGCAAATGTATTAACTTGTTATCAGAAGTTATTGTAAAAAGGGTTTAATGACCGCGGGGACATTCATTATGGGTAGGAGTTCAGTCTGTAATTTGTGTCTTTGTGAAATTTTGATCCCCACCTTTCATTAGCAGTCATTAAAAAAATTCTTTACAAAACTTTTATTATTTGCAAATTTCAATGAACAAGTGAGAGCGAAGAAATAAGCTAATTACAAACTCTTCTACTGCTAATTCTAAAGCTGGTTATGCTTATATGAATTACATCATTAGAATACATTTAAATGTTTGTTAGCCACCTGTCTCCTTTACATAACTGCAACTGTTTTGGTAGCAGTGTGAGCTTCCCCAATTTTGATTTTTAAAAGTGTTGATACGTCATAACAAACACAATTCTATCTCAGGTTGGAAGAACAAATCCTTGTAAATAAGCAGAATCTCAGGGAAGGAGTGAGGATATAGGGGTTAGCATTTGTGGGATGTGATGAAGGGCCTGGTTTTGGAATTTGCTCCTGCTTTACAGCAGCTTATTGTTCACAACACCGGTGATTGATAATAGCACAGGTAGGACAGGGCTCCACTCCGTCAGAGCTCCTGTGTTCTTACACTCTTACCCAACTTACACTTACAGCTACTATTCTTAAACGTTTAAATACTTTAAATAATGTAATTGTTAGTGTAAAACATAATGATGAAATGATAAATACTTAAATAAACAGTAATATGGGGCTGAGGCTCCTGGAAAAGACTATGAAATAATGGAAATTTACCATCAGATAAAAATACCTAAATACAGAAAATTTCTGTATTTTTACGAGATAAAACATTAAAATACACTTGTTTTAGCTTTATATTTACATGAAATCTTGTTAATTTAAACAGGCTTTGTTAATAAAATATAGCTACACGTGTAAAAACAATGAAATCACCCCATAATGTGGTCAAACACTCATCTAGTAAAATCAGTGGAGCCTGAAATTCCAAAAATGTATTGTTATTAGTTGAGCTTTATTGTGTAATTGTTTTTAAAGAATTGTGTTAAAACTTTTATTCCATAATTAATGTAAAAATATATATATCTACACATTAAACAAAAGTCAAAATAATTTTATTAAATTAGTAACTGGGTTTAAAAATACAGCATTTACTGTTCATTTTGGATTATATGAACAGTATAATAGGTTTTTATGCGTGTTCAAGCAAAAAGTTAATGGATTTACCTTCTTACATCCAGAAAATGTTATTGTAATTACAGTATACTGTTATTTACAGAGCTTATCGAGTAATTACTTATGAATGTCAATATTGAAAGAGCTGAGCTTAATGAAACACTAACTTTACTTTGTGTAATAATGCCTTAATACTACTGCAATATGACATTAATACTGTTGAGTTTGCTTTAGCTGTCCTTAAAAACATTTGATAGTTTAAAGAAATCTGCAGCTGTTAAACCACTTGAATGATGATATTGTGTTTTATAACATCAGCTTTGTACCATAAGGACACACTTCGTTCCTGTGCCTCAACATTTAATTCTGGTAGCAAACAGAAAACGACAGAAAACTTCTCACAATAATACAAATGTATTAGGTTGTTATCATAAGTGATTGTAAAAAGGGTTTAATGACCGTGGGGACATTCATTATGGGTAAGAGTTCAGTCTGTAATTTACAACATCATTGTGTAATTTTGATCCCTGTCCTTTATTAACAGTCATTAAAATTGTCTTCACAAAACTTTTATTATTCATAAACTTCAATGTACAAGTGAGAGCGAATGAAAAAGCCAAGCACTAAATGTTCTAGTGCTAATTTTTAAAGCTGATTATACTAATTTTTTTTATTGTTGATTGTTCTCATCACAGGTGAATGATAATAACACAGGAAGGTCGGGGCTGTCAGAGCTCCAGTGATTAATCTTACATGAACACCTGCTATCAAATATTCTTAAATAATTACTGTACTTTAGATTTAAATGTTTACAATGATAAGTCTTAAACAGTTAGGACACACTTACTTCCTGTCCCCCAACACTTCATTTTGTTAACAAATAGACCACATCAGAAAACTTTTATAATAATGTGCTATAAAAAAACAAAACTGTTCTTTTTAAATAGCTTTTAATGAACCATAACAAACACACAGAATTGAAATGAAAAACCCTAAATTTAGAGTCACGCTGAACATGGCAAGTTTCCCTGGTGCTGCAGACACTTCAAAGGTGTTTGGACACCTGTTATTTTTCAATCTAGGTGCAATTGACAACAGGTACAGTTAAGATTTGCTGTGGAAAAAGTGCAGGTGTAGTCTAGCTCTACCAGGATAACACATAGGTGCAAGGTGATTTTCTCTGTCTAAAAGCACAGAGAAAATCTAATACATGAGGAATGGAAGACAGGAAAGAACTGAAGAAAGGCATCAACTAAGCTTTGGGACCAATGTCTTTGTGCAAAGAGGAAGACAACAAACAATGCCAGTCCTTTTAGTGAAACCTGTGCTCACAGTCCAACACCATGCAAATTGACCAACATTCCTCAGAGAATACCAGAACTGGCTGGCATGCCAGTCTCTTCACAAATGAGAAGAGGTTCACATATTTCTTAGGGGAAGATGACCGCCAGCCATCTGCTCAAAGTGTTCTTCTTCCCTTTATCATCTTTCCTTTTATCTTGAAGGCAGCTGTTGAATTAAATATAAACATAAAGAGACAAATGACTGCTTAAAAAAGAAGTGAGAATCATTTTAAACAGGAATAATAATAATGATGCAGTAAAAATGATTAGAATTAACACTGAAAGACTACATGGAGGGAACACTGAAGGAAAAACTTAGTTTATTATCAAGACTGCATTAACTAGTGCTTTTCAAAAGTATCTATAAAGGTTTCCCTGCAAAGTTTTACATTATGACACAAAAGATGCAACTGAAGGTGACAGTGAGCAAGTACCAATCACCAATAGCAAAGCTATTGGTGATTGGTACTGCTATTACTTAGATTTGCTAAGACCACCCTCACCTTAATATCATTTACTAATATATGAAGATTGAAAACAATTATACCCTTGTTCAAACTCCTACATTATACAACATATCTGAATGAACAAACTCATGTAAAATTACAGAAACTTTATTTCTTTTTCTTTTTGTCTTATTTTTGCCATTTTACACTCAATGCATCAAATTTAGAGATGCATTTACGGCATAAAACTGGAAATTAACACCTTTATCTTCTAAATAAACATAAAATATTTGGGAAATTATTTTAAACATTTTTTCTTATTTTTACAGTCTTTTTGTGTGTGATAATGTTTTAAAAATCCGTAAAAATGTAAAACAAACAAACAAACAAACATATATATTCTATATATTCATAGTACAGTTTTTTGTGGTATTTTATATTAGACATTAGTCGATATACAGACAGTTTTTTTGTAATTTTATTGATATTTCACACATTCAAAAATAACAAGACATTTCTGTAAAATGTCAACATTCAGGTATATTTGGGGTTGGGGGGGGGGGGGGGGTCTTAACACTGTTTAGGTTAGCTTAGCACAGACTGGAAACCAGCCTACTGTAGCTTGAACGGTAATAAAATGCACCTCCAAAACCTCCCAAAGCTCAGTAATTAACATATCGTTGCTTGACTGGTACAGTATGTTAGAGCTGGAGGCGGGCTGTGGTTATCACATTACTTCTGAAATGGGAACTGTGAATTTCCGTGGTCCCACTGGTTTCCTGGCAGTGAGACACAAAAGCAACAGTGTAGACTTTGATAGACTGATTATGGTCATTCTCTCCATATAAAATAAAGAAACGGAATGGGTTTGTGTTTCTTCAGGTCCAAGCTCTACACATCAAGAACCAGTAAAGATACAGTTGAAGACAAAAAAAGATAAAAATAAATAAATAAATGAAATAAGTGAAATAAAAATTGAGCGAGAAATTTAGTGTCCAGGGGTTGGCGCTCTTCATTCAATTTTCAGTGGAAAAAAAAACACAGAGCTCCGGCTGAAGTTGCCAGTTCAGTAATTTTTCCGCTGAACTGGCTGTGCTGCTTCTTGCCGCCGGGTTCTCTCCCTTTTGGTGCATTTTGTCACGCAGCCATGGCAACCCTTAGAGTCAACCACTATCCCCGGAAGTTTCGAAGAACTGCCAACAAATTAAATAGAGGAGAGAGAAAAATGAGCTCCTTACTTCTTTTCGGTTGAGGTTCATGCCTCGCTGCGCTGCAGGTCTCATTTCATGTACTGACTTTGGAAAACACGGAAGTGAGTTATTTTTTTAAAACCTTTTTTTTTTTTACTTACACTCCATATATGAAGTTTATCAATCTTTCCGCGCCTTGAAATTTTATATTTTATATAACAGGCGGGAAAGTGAACTAAAGGTGACGAATTTAAAGTTAATGCGATAAAAGGCTTGGCTCAGTGTTACACCCAGTAACTTCAGTTACTCATTTATTCTGATCAGTTCAAAGGTGTGAGGCGCATTCACCCCACCACAGGTAAGGCTTTTGAATCTACCTGCAGCTGAGGCGGATAATCAACTGATTTCATAATCAATGAAGTGTGTGGGTCAAGATGAGTATTATTAAGAGAAATCTTACTGAGGAAAAAGTATCAAATACCCCCCAGGTCCCGGCTTCTAAACTGTGATTATTTCCTGTTTTCCTTCTTTCTTTTTTCTTTTTTTTTTGTTTTGTGAAATTAACTAATTTGAATTTTATTTCTTGTTCTTGACTCTGTGTGAGAATATCACTGTGGAACAACATTAAGAGAGATTTTTTGTTATTCCTCCAGTGTTTTACAGATATGTTAGATCCAAAAATCTAACATAAAGATGAATCCAGATTTTCAAAATTAATTAGCTTGTGCGACTCCTGCATAGCCCACAGGGCATTCCTGCCACACCCAGCTCCAGTCACCCAGGCTGATCCCACCTCCATCCCCACCTTAGTACATTGTTCCACCGGATAAACCTGTCAACTAGTACATTTACTCAAGCATTTCTCCTACTTCCTCATCTTGACTCAGGGGAACATATTTTAAAATCGGTATTTTCAACTTGGAAAAATAAAAATAAATCTGAACCTAAATTGTTGTAATTATGATACACAAATTTCGGCCTTTTACTTTAGGTACTTTACCTAACCTAACCATTCACTAGTTTAAAGACCAGGAGGATCCACAAAAATTGGGGGGAAACACAGATAACTGGCAGCGGTGCATTAGAGCCAGCATAAAATCTGTGTCAGATCAAACATGTGGATCGATCTCCTATGGTTCACCTTTGGGGAAAGAAGAGAGCACCCAAAAGTAGCTTTAAATATATGTTCGTGCTAATTTCTTTTATAGTGTAATATTTCTAAATTTACTCACAATGATTTAAATACTTCTTCATCCGCTAGACGAGAGTGTAAAACTTCTCGTGGCCATTTCCTTTGTCTCATTTCTCAAATGACAGTAAAAGTCGTCAAAGTAATATGTGAAATTCTTCACAGCCTTGTGTTATCTCTCATTCTTTGCATTTTGCAGATGTTTAGTTTATCTTTATATTTCCGTCTGCAGTCTCACCAGTTGCTGATTGTGTTTGTAGTCAAAACAGATGATTTAATCTTTCATTCTAACAGGTTCCCTCACAGTGGCGCCATTGTGTATATATGTAAGGCCTTCATGCTACATGCTGTCACCATCTATAATGCATGATATCAGTCTGGGAGAGAAGCATCTGCCAGATGTTATCGTCATCACTTTAATCATCGGGCATTTTTAAATAATTTCACAAATAAAGTATTTCTCATTTACTAAAAAAACCCCAAACCCAAAAAGTTTAGTCTTTTTGGTTGTCTGTGAAGTCTGCCAAGCCCACAGGCATCACGTCATGAGCGTTGTAAAGCATGTTTACGGCGCTTGAGTGTGTCAAGTCACAGCAGGTTGTTAACCTGTAGTAGCATGCTCAGATGGTTTACAGATGTAAAACTATGCATGACAAATAGGAGTGTGAATGTGTGCGCAAAGTCAAGACAACATATTACAGGAATATGCAGAAGAGTAGGTGTAAGGTCATTTCCTTCATTGAAGAAAAGAGCATTAGGTGTACGGTTGGCCAAACAGGAGTGACAGGATGATCCGTAAATCACAGCATGGTTTCGTTACTGTCTATTCCTCACATCCAATGCAAATACAAGTGCTGGTTTTCTTTACAAAGTAGATTCAGATATGACGAGTATTTGTACAAAAGAGCAGCCGGTTAACCAAAGAAGAATGATGGAGTAGGCATTCAAATATGACAGGTCTTTTAAGTAATTAAAATAAGGAAAACAAGTCAAGACTTTAGAGTCATACCTTATTAGAAACCCTGTCATTCTAATAAGGTATGTAATCACATTGGCCAACCGGACTGGCACAATTCAGAACCTTGTCATTGATCTCAATGATTTAATCATCACATGAAGCTGTCATTTATCAGCAGCCTACACTCGTAGTTTTGACCCCCTCACACAGCCGCTAAGGGTTTTGGCTCAACCTCCTATGTTATTGCACATCAACACCTATTTGTCATAATCGTTTAACCATGACCTATAATATATATGTATAAAAGTTCCCGAAGTTATTTGAATATAACCTAATAATAATGTTCCACCTTCTTCTTGACCTTAGAAAAATGTTTCTGTACATCCTCGGGCTGGTGGCTGTTTGGTTCGTTTATCGCTGGTACAGAGAAACCAAAAGAGTCTCCAACAAGGAGGACAAGTATGTGTACATCACAGGTTGCGACTCCGGGTTTGGTAATCTCCTGGCGAGACACCTGGACAAGCTGGGCTTCCGCGTGATTGCAGGCTGTTACACCGGGAAGGGTGAGGATGAGCTGAAGAAGGTCTCCTCCGACAAACTGACCACCATCCACCTGGACGTCGCCGACTCTGAGAGTGTGAGCAAAGTGGCAGCTTTCATCAAGACTCTGGTTGGACAGAAGGGTGAGTGGCTCAGTGTAAAGTCTTAAATGTCAAATATTTGGATTACATGCCAGGAAAAAACAGGATTAGTTAAAGTGGCTGTTAAGGCAATTCATCTGTTTTCACAGTCATTTCTTTATTTTTATCGCAAAAGTAGTCCATCACAGTAATTTTTAATTGCTTTAGACAGGCGTGAGTAGAATAAATATACTAATGAAAGAATTATTCAGTATTGTTTTCTTGAATAAAATGTGAACAAGACTGAAACTCAATGTAAAGGCCTTCCTTTTTCACAGTGAGGACTGTGTCAGTCTGTATACTCCTATCTGTTGTCAGTATAGTCAATAACCCAGCTAAACTCACTCTGTTTATTCCAGCATGAAGGAAAATAAAACAAACCCTGAACAACTGAACTGTAAGAACAATGAAGCAAAGAGAACATCTCATTATGTTAGTGTTTTTATTCATCTTTAGGCACGAAAAAAATATTTTTGAACTTCATTTTTTTTAAAAGCATGTACTTTTCAAAGAATTTTTTACATGTCAATTTCGGTGGACAACATATGTTTTGACTTGTGAATTTGACAAACAAATAAATAATATACACTGTGTTGTATTTATGTGCAAGTATACCACCAACGCTGACACAAAGACAAGAAAACAGCCTTTGAATAGCTGTCCACTGTAGTGACCACTATGCGTAAAAGGGTTAATGTATTTAATGACTCAGTGTTTGGATTTGTAGTGTGCCTGCAGGAAGAGCCAGCCTGTTTAACTCATTTCCAGTCATTTTAGGGTTTGGGGCTTGTTTTAATGGTTGATGGCCGCCCCTCCCTGAGCCTGGTTCTGCCGGAGGTTTCTTCCTGTTAAAATGGAGTTTTTCCTTCCCCCTGTCACCAAAGCGCTTGCTCATAGGGGGTCATATGATTGTTGGGTTTTTCTCTGTATCTATTATAGGATCTACTGTACAATATAAAGCACCTTGTGGCAACCGTTGTTGTGATTTGGGGCTATATAAATTTAATTTAATTGAATATCAGACCTGGGAAATGAAAACAAAGTTCTGAGCCCAATTTTTAAACTGGCTTTGAGAAGTTAATGTTATGCAGTGGAAAGTGAAGTGTATCTGCAAATCATTTGACTTTATTGTAGTAGATGCTTAGCTGCTCATATCAGTGATTTTTTTCAAAGTGTGGATTCATGGAATTGAGTCTAGATTAGAAACCGGCAGAGCATGTTTATCACTTTAAAGTGGGCCTACATGACATAAAATGAGAAGCAAATACACAATGTTCTTAATAGTGGTTTGCTATGATTTCACAATCAGTCTGGGTTAATGACCCAGAAACAATATCTCCCAGCAATAACACAAAGACTTTAAAAAGTTACGACATTTGAGTTTTCCCAAGGGCCACAGTTGGGGAATATTTTTGACATCTACTCTCTCCAACAGCAGTTTGTAAGGAGATAAAGTTACGTTGAGTATAAATTAGTTAATCTTACTGTTCCAGCCTTCAACAACAGTCCCAATTCTCATGTGACCCTGTTTTTATGGTATACTATATTTCAACATTAATGATTATAACACGCAGTCCAAAGCAGGGATTTGTGTGTCCGTACTGTGGCTCTCATTGTGCTTCTTGTTGTTGGGTTTGTGTTACTTCAGGCCTCTGGGCCGTCGTGAACAACGCTGGAATCTCAGTGCCGTCCGGTCCCAACGACTGGCTCACCGTAAAAGATTTCAAACCTATGATAGCAGTCAATCTGCTCGGTGTCATCGATGTGACCCTGAGTGTCCTCCCCCTCATCAAGAAGGCCAAAGGCAGGGTGATAAACATCGCCAGTGTGTGTGGTCGAATCAGCCCATTCGGCGGACCTTACTGTGTGTCCAAGTATGGAGTGGAGTCCTTCAATGACAGCCTCCGGTGAGAGCACATCTGACTTTTCGAGCCTGTACATGCGTACCCTGTGAGTCTGCTGACTTGCAGCATCTCATTTTGTGTTTCAGTATCGACATGGCACCATTTGGAGTCAAGGTGTTATGCATTGAGCCCGGGTTCTTTAAAACAAACGTGACTGACACAGCTATGTTGAAGAATAACTTCATGAAGCTCTGGGAAAGATTACCTCAGGAAGTGAAAGATGACTACGGGCATGGTTTCTTGGACACAAGTGAGATGCTTTATTTCATTTAACAGATAAGACTTACTTGGATGCATTATGTTTTCAAGCTGTTCATCCATTGCACTCATTTCCATCTTCAGCCTGACATTGTATCTACTTTAATCTCTTCATTTCATGTGACTGTGCAGAATCAATATGCAGCAGACAAGATTTCGTGCACCAGAAGCTTTCTGGACTCTTTTCAGCTGCATTAATCTTGCCTATGATCCCGACTGATGATCATTAGTCCTTTAATTGAATTGAATCATTTTTACAGAACTCATGTGTGAAACATTTCTCTTTTTAGCGCTTGAGCACTTGGACGAGAGGTACAGGCAGATTGTAGACGGGGACCTGATGAAGGTGGTCAGCTGTATGGAGCACGCCATCTCTGCCCTTTATCCACGCACTCGCTACTCCCCCGGGTGGGACGCCAAGTTCCTCTGGTTGCCGATGTCGTACATGCCGAGCTGGCTCTCAGACACGTATTTAATTAAAAGTAAACCCAGACCCAAAATATCTGCGCTGTAGTTTCTGTCACGTCAGTCAGTGAAGCATTTTGGGCTAATCTGAAGATTATATGGGCGTGTGTTTATTTTCTTACGATAATTATGACTCTAGACATTATTACATCTATTTAATTGATTAATAGAGCTGCACTCAGAAGAGTACATGTCAGGTAATGAAGAAACCTTTGAGCACTGACAATTAACTTTGTGTTAAGTCATGTAATAATCTTGAATGCTGTGTCATCTCCTAACATGTATTCGTCCTACATATCGAAGAGTGTGCTCTGTAACCTTTAGTCAGAGATTTTGTGCTTTCACAATTGATTTCAGTTGAAAGGGGAGTGCTGTTATCAAAACCAGGGCTCATGCACTCTGAGTGTATTACACAAGCCCAAGCGTGTAACCTTTTAGACCCTCCTGTTAAATCGGACTATGACTCTGCAGACTTGTTACATAACTTCACCTTCAGCACCAGGTTTTGATGTAGAAAGCACCTTTCAGTTAATTTATATTCCCAGGGGTGAAGCAGCAGAAACATCTAAAGCTGTAACCATGGTATGTTTGTATTATTTTTATGATTATTATTTGTTCTACTATTGTACATTTAGTGGTGCTTAAATTTGTGCTGTTTGGCTCTTGGTACCCATTGTGATCACCTAGCCCAGCTAGCGTCTGGATAAGTTATTGCCTGTTTATTTATTTTACACTAAGTTAATTGGCAGACTTGACAGGAGTGGCTCGATTGAAACCTTTTGTTATTTTTGTATGTGGTTTTTTTTTTTTTTTTTTTTTTGGTTTTTTTTGGTTTTTTTTGTTACATTTTACTTTCAGTAGATGGCCTAATGAGATCTGATGCCATCTGGTGGATGAATGAAAATTGTCATGTTTTTAAAAATCTGTTTACCCATAGTTTAGTTTCTAACATGCAGATAGTTTGGCTTTGAGTTTTCAGAGGGTTATGTTAATGAAACACAATTGGTGCACAAATCAAATAAAATGTATTGAGAAAATGCCCAAAATCGTACACATTTTTTTTCCAACTACATACTTCCTATTCCTACATGTTCGTGTGAGAAACAAAGAGGACTGGATTAAGATCTTTTAATAAAATCTCTCACACCACAATGTAAAAAAACATTGGTACCAGTGAATAATTCTTTACAGTTTTAGTGTTCAAGTATATCGCTGAGTGTCTATGAAAAGTAATGATCCAGTTTTTTGTAAGTCTTTTATAATCGTGAGCTCTAAGCAGCATTTTCCTGTAGTTTGAGCTAACAGATGTCAGATAAATGGGCTGTAGTTCTAGTGCTTATCAGCTCAGTTTGAGTTCTCAAAGCACTCTCTCACTTCAAGCTTCATTCACTCACACATATACACTTTTTTTTTTTTTTAATGCATAACATTCATGCACACTCATCAGGGGTAAGTCAGGATTTAGTATCTTGCCCAACGATACTCCAGCATGCAGACCAGGGGAGCTAAGGATCAAACCACCAGCCTCCTGATTAATAGATGAACTGCTGTACCTCCTGATCCACATCCGCTCCCTCATATATTCCCCTCTCGAATGAGTTCTAGGATAACATAATGTTACCATATGAAATCTGGTAAAGCAGAAGTAAAAAGTAACACATGAAAGGTCAGTAAACCTGTGATCACAAATATGCTGATTAAATCTCCAAAAGTTGATTCTGTTCATCTGGACGTAGCGTTTTGTGGGAGAAGCGTTTCGACTGCAGGTTTCCCCGATCTTATAAACAGTACATTTGCATAATGACTGAAACCAGCCCACTGAAGGAACAATGGGCTGGGAGGTCAGTTCCTTAATCTT
>NW_005187410.1:4004677-4058458 GCF_000239375.1 Pundamilia nyererei
GTGATGCTATCATGTCAATAAGAACCAAAATCTCTGAGGAATGTTTCCAGCATCTTGCTGAATCTGTGCTGTGAAGAATTAAGGCAGCTCTCAAGGCAGAAAGGGGCAAACATGGATGAACATGACCCTAAATCTTTGTCTTCCTCTATGCATTTGTGTGGTGTCCAAGGCGTAGCCCCCAGACCTCCCTAAGATCTAGAAAATAGATGGACCGTAACAATAAAGTGAAGAAAAAGAGACCACGTTACAAAATAAGAAATTTATTCATGCACGTCTCAGCAGCAGAAATTGAATCCATTTGGACATTTCCTCACAGATAACATTTTTTATTTGTCCTCATTATGATACAACATAGATCAATCTGTAAAGAACTTATTAGAAAATGTCTACATCTGTATTCTTGGGTTGTATATTGCTCTTTAAGATGATCAACTACATATCCACGCAATAGACTTGGGCACATTCAAGTACTGTTCCAAACTAATTTGGCCATTATTCATTTCAGTAATATCACTAAAAAAACAATCGTATCAATTCAAAAGTCGCAAAGGTGATGTAAGGTAAAAATGAGTTTGATTAAGAAGGATAAAAGTATGCTTTGCACACGTATTTAAGCCTATGCATCTGTTTATATTGGAGCACATACTGAAGAGATATAAAATCGAATCTGTCTTGCTTCAATTAAGCCGTGAAATGAGGTATATATTCAGTGGTGAAACAGATATTATTACCCATCGCATTTCTCCAATTTCCTTTGATCATTTTGTACATTCACAATGCAGCTCGCCTTTTATATGTGTTATTTTCTTCACGCCGAACTATTTAGGATCTATTCCAGAATATTTCTGAAAAAAAATCTTACTGTCCAAATTTACAAATATACAACATATTTATTAACATTTCTATCAGCAGCTTCAGTGCAAAGATATACATATCGTACATCAGGATAAAGAAACAAAAAACATTAACACAAAATTGGCATAAGAAATGTCAGAAGGCATAGTCACGGAAGACGTTTTTCTTTGTTCTATAGAGATGTACTTCTCTCCTAAAACGATTTGAGTTTTGTACACAGGCTGCATAAAAAAATAAATTCTGTGCAAAGTGTGTTTCATTTTTCGATTCCCGTCCGCGAGAGAGGGGTTATACATCACTGTCCTCTTTAACGAGGTTGGCTGTGTCTTTGAAGCTGTCCTCGGTAGGCGAGAAGGTGTTGGGGCGATCCCTCTTCTGAGGTTTGGCAGGGGGGGCAAACGGAGATGGCTCAGGGGCAGAAGAGTCCCCGCTGCTTCCTACGGGCTTTTCATCACTCATCTGTAAAACAGCACAGACGGTAAAAAAGAGAAGCCCCTCCCCACCCCAACTTTCTGTTTAATTTCTGATATCTTAGAAAATGGCGGGACATACCTCTGAATATGAAGGGTTTTCAAATGTGGTGCTTGGCTTTAATTTTCGTTTGAATAAGCTCCACTTTGACTCCTGCAAACAAAACACAGTCACTGAGGTGGCTCCATGCACGGGTGCTTTAAAAGTATTTAAAGTAGATTTCTTTTGACTTTGTGCACGTATGATATTCACATGGACAGGTTGGGTGCTGACGGTAGACGTGTTTACCACGCCTACGCTCGGGTCTCCACGGTAAGTCGGGTTTACAAAGTTGTTCTCCCGCTGATCACCGCTCACATTCACAGTCACCTGTTTTAAAGCAAAAATGTAGCAGTTTATGATTATAAATCAGATTAATTAAAGGTTCATAAAACACAATCTAAAAAAATACACAGCGATGTCTTTGTGGTTTGTTTTTTCCTCCTTTGTGTAACATAATAGAGGCACCAGATTAGTGTTATTTTGGCAGCACAGGATCTCCAGTAGTTCCTCTTTATATTGTTCATTTCTATTTCATAATAAATGTATAGTATACACTTTGTATAATAGTCATAAGGAGATACTAACCCAGCCTCAGAGGGTCAAGGCTTAATGTGGTGGGATGTAAGTATATTATCTGCTTCTATTCTATTGTTAATTTGTGAACCTCTTTCTTTTTTATTTATTATTTTACTTGGTTGTTAGTCAAAATGATTTTAGAGCCAATTTCAATTCTTATTCGTTTTCTTTAATTAATTTCTACAAGCTGTGCAGGTCTGAAAGTCCCTGCTCTAACCTGTAAAGTGCAAAAGATATTCATTTGTGAGTACCTGCGTGGCATGAATAACAGCAGGGTCCCCAGACACGTGACCAGTGGCATACAGTGGGTTCTCAAATGTAATCGGCTGCCTCCCAGGCTCCATGGCAAAATGATCATCCTATGGGGATATTATAATGGTGAGATTGTTGATATAGTCATTACTGAACTTTTAAATATTTGTTAAGCTCACAAACAAGCACTTCTTGAAGTTGTACGCGAACATGTTCAAAAACGCTCATTTTGTACTTTTAGTGATCCTGGAAATGATTAGCTGCTTGTATGCATTTATCCAAGACTCACCATCTGCATGCCTGTGTCAATGAATGACACTCCAACGTGTGAGGGTCCGAGATCCACATTATCACCCGACCGAAACGTCACCCCATTCCCAGTGTCAGCGGATTTCACCAAGCTGCTGAGGCTGAACAAAAACAAAACACAAACACCTGAACTTTGGTCTGAAATCTATACCGTGAGCTCCATCACAGTTTTAACTGAAAAAAACTGAACCGAAAAGAAGTGGTAGAAACCTGGGTAGTTTGGGCATGGAGGGGATGAAAGAGCCTGTTCGTTTGTAGTTGAGGAAAACTCCAACAGCCAAACCTCCAGTAATCAGGATGATAATGACTGCCAATAAAACAGCTACAGCTAAAGGAAAAAGGGGGTAAATATGCAGATTCATGATACAGGACATTCGCAGTGAGATGCAGATCATTAACGTGACTAATAACATTTTGCTGACAAGCCCATTAGTGTTTGTGACTTTTAGCAGACCTGTTAGTTTATGTTAAACATTGGTCAAACTAATGTGTTAATTAGCTAGCTATTAAAAACTCTGAGATTTCATCCACTCAACAAATTCTGCAAATGCTGAGCCAGAATGTTCCCACCTTAAAATTTTAGGCAAATAAGCAGTAAATAAATGTGACGTCTTCACATTTATTGCTTTAAGTAGAGCTTGACTGATATAGGATATAGGATACAGGACTGATGCTGATATTTGGTGATTTAAAAAGCAGCCAATATTTTTCTGTGTGAAACATTTATGTGTAGTTATTTATGAGCCCTTACTAAGATAATATGACAATGCAGTTTATAAATAAACTTCTTTTCATCTCTCAACAAGTCGCAGATTACTCTTTGCGATTTGCTCAGATCAGCTGATTGTTGCTTGTCGCTTTTCAAACAGTGAGTTGGCGACAAAAGTCGCAGAGTGCCCTCTGGTGGACAAACTATACTACGTCAACACTCGTAACGTAGTTAAATCAGAATCAGAATACTTTATTAGTCCCTAAGGAAATTGAAAGGTCCCGTCTCTTCTTTAAATATTTCTTCTTTCTAATGCCAATAACAATATAGTGGCAAATAGCTGCTACTGGCTAACAATAACACTGGGTCTAGTTTCAATACTAAGACATTAAAAAATGTTAGTTAGCTTATAAGTAAACGACCATACCTGTTCCTGCTGGGGCACCCCTCGACTTTCCCATCTCACAGTAGCTGCCCACATAGCCATAAGGACATCTGCACAGAATCATGATCAAATGCGATAACAATCTTTAGCCGCAGGAAAACCTCACTGGTAAAACAACCCAAAGTGTGCTGGAAAATTCCAAAGATATGAGGTATCACTGACAGCGATGGGTAAAAATGGCCGTGGCACATGAACTCACTTGCACTTGGGCAGGCCCCCTTCATCAGTGTAGCAGGTTCCACCATTCATGCATCTACATGCAAGCGGCATTGCAACAGGAGCCTCAATGGCTGCAGGAGCAAAAGCCAGGCGTACCAGAGAGTCAACAACAATGAAACAATATCACAGCACAGTCTCTCAAAACCGCACAGGAGCAGCCAAGCACGAGTGGAGGATGGATGTATTGATGCGAAACCCCAGCTTATGTGAGGGTGCAGACAGTACATGCACTGCAGTTGTTGTTATTTACCTGCGTCACATTCGTTGGAGTCAAACTCCACCGGGGAGGAGCCTTGCGGGCAGGCACAGGTGTATCCACCAGGTCGAAGAAGACACAGGTGACTGCACACATTCTTACAAGGGTTGGAAACTAATGACATCAGAGAGCGAAAGCAACACAGTGAGCAAAATAAAAGTATTTTGGGAAATATCTTAAGCTGGCAACACATTTCAAGACATATTACCACTTCACTAGTCCTCATCTACAAGAGAAAACACTTAAAACTAAGCCCTTTATAATTACATTGGTCCCTGTGTCTGTGCTTAACTACATAAAAATAAGTTTAATGTATTGTGCTTCCTGCCTGAAAATTAACAAACTGCAAAGATTTGGTCTAACTCTGTGACTTCAAATGATTTCTACAGAAACTCAATTTATCTGGATCTCAGTTTTATACTCGCAAGCATGCCTATTGTCAGTGAGGGTTTAGGTTTTTCAAGCTTTATATTAGTATTCTTGGACTGTTTGCCTTTATTTATTTGATAGAACAGCATAGATTAGACAGAAAAGTGGGGAGCGATCATGTGGGGGATAACACGTGCTGCAATACTGCCACACCCGAAAGCCATTGCCTGCTGTTTCTTAGTTGTTATAGGAGGGGCGCCAGCTAATGCAGGTCACCTGTGTCTTGCAGGCTATAAAAGCTGGCCCAGATAAACTTATTGGTGATCGTTATGTCTTGGTATGATTATGTTTAATAAATGATTTTATATTTAAGTCAACTTCTTGTGCAGACTCCTTCCTGGCCACCTACTCTGATCCAGTTTGTGGCAGCCTCGCCTCTGTCAGTGCGCCCCAGGGCAGCTGTGGCTACAATGTAGCTTGCTATCGCCAGTGTGTGAATGTGTGTGTGAATGGGTGAATGACTGAATGTAGTGTAAAGTGCTTTGGGGTCCTATGGACTAGAAAAGCGCTATACAAATGCTGGCCATTTACCAAATGGGAGCTCTTTAGATCCATTAATAAGCTTAAAATTGAATTTGTATTGTGGCTAACTTAACTTGTGGCTTGCTAAATGTTCAGCTGAGTTGAACTGCTTTTCGAGTACAGCCTGAAGTAGTTCTAGTATTTAACATTGTGACTAAGATCTTGGATTGGTTACATTAGTTTATTTATTCTGTGGTTAATGTAGGAAGAGAGCAGTAAAAGGTTCTATCTCAAATTTAAATCCAGGCCACTGAAGCATTAAAGCATGTGCTAACATACTTAGCCCGGTGAGCCAAGCTAGCACCCAGCCCTACGTGCTTATTGTGTAGCTTTGCATGATTCACAGTCGGAGTTGTGAGTTTAAGATTTGGGATATCCCCCCTGATGTCCTTTAGATAATTTCTGCCACTCATAAAAATGTTTTTGTTCATAAGCGAAACATTTCTAGATGTAGAAAAAAAAATTACAACATTTAGAGTCTCTTGGAGTTTTTTTTCATACCGTTTGAAATAGGTTTGAAATTCTGTTCAAAGAATGAATTAAAGAGAACTTAAACTATCAACGTTGAATCCAATAGTCTCTGAATGCCAACACTTCACTTAGACTAGTAAGTGAATGAAAGTAACCATGACTTATTTGGCATCAATAGTAAGTTGCATGTAATTACACTAACATTCTTAATATCCAACAGAAGAGTGAAACCTTTACAATTGTTACATAATTGACATGATATATATTAGATAAATGAGTTCTGACCTGACTGATTGTGTCGGTGCTCCTGGTAAATTCGGATTTGTGTCAGCCAAGGGTTTATGGTGAGAACTTTCACTTTGTTTCCTCTCCCGAACTTGTTTATCCTCCACACTTCACCTTTGTCTTTTGTTGTCCAGTACACATGTCCCTCAAAGACATCCAGACTGTAGGGATGTCCAATGTCTGGGAAAAGTAAGAAAGAACACAAACTATAACTTACGCTGAATCTGTCAGGGTTTTATCTGTTTAAATGGTTTCCGCAGATATCAGTGCACCGACCTCCTGATATGACGATTCTCCTATCTGTGCCATCAGGCTTCATGGATTCAACTATGTTTTCTTTGGAGTCACACCAATAAATTCTGTTTCCATTCAGATAGTCCACAGTCAAACCAGTAGGCCAGCCCAGGTCCTCCTCCTGTACCAACACCTGTCTGTGCTGACCGTCCATCCATGCGGACTCTATCCTGGGGTTCCTGCCCCAGTCTGTCCAGTACATCATCCTGTCCAGAAGCAATCGCAGAAATAACCCATTTTTTCTCCAAACACTTTAAGCTTAAATCTTTATGAACAAATGTTGTATACATCCTCATACCCGAGTGATGGGTTCACAACAATGGCAGCTGGCTGGTTGAGATCAGTGTGGATTAACCACTTCCTGTACCGCCCATCAAGTTTAGCCACTTCAATTCGATTGGTCCCAGCATCCGTCCAGTAAATGTGCCTGTGAACAGTGATTTAAAATACTGAGTAGAGATCATCATCTACAGCATAAAAGTAAAGCCTCATTACTGATTAATTACCTGCCAACCCAGTCCACAGCGATACCATCAGGATTGGCAATGTAGCGCAGATTCAGGTCCACTTCTTTCACCGGGTTGTTGCCGTGATCATTGAATGTGGTCATATAGGCACGTTTGATAGAGCCAAACTGAGATCCCCGACCCAGAACTGTCCAGTACACAATACCTGCACAACAGAGGAAAACCTATTTTACTCTTATACTCTGCATGCCACAATATTTTAAAGCTATACCGTAGCAGTCTTACTCAGGCCTTGACCATCTGGATCCCACAGGTAGTCTAAGGCTTGGATGTGCTCAGTGTTGTCTACATAGTCTGAATACTGCTCAGAGGACAGGTTATACCGACGAATGCGAACGTTGTCTGGCAAAAGCATCACTGGTGGGTTTCCTATACAGACAGTGAGGTGTTGTAAATGAGGTTGTGAATCATAAGAATTAAACTAAAAAGTTTATAAAGAGCATTATCCTTTACCTTGAGCAGCACACTCAGTCCCATGGGGCTCGCCAAAAGAAAGAAAGCCGTCAGCACAGAAACACTCATAGCTGCCCTTTGTGTTTTTGCAGTCCTGTGGACACGTCCCATACACCTCACACTCATTCACATCTGAAGAACAACAAAAGACAACACAAACTGAATGCTATAAAACACGTCTGTGGGAGTGTAACTAGTTTCAATACACCACTGACTAACGTGTGTGTTGTTTACCTTCACAGTTGTGTCTTTCTGTTGATTTGGGCTTATATCCAGGTCTGCAGGAGCAGAGGAACCCTCCTCCTGTCAGGTCTGTACAGTTGTGTTCACAGATGTTGGCACTGCATGAGTGCCCACTGGTTTGGTCTGAGAAAAGTGGATTTAATGAAAACATGCTCTGAATGTAAAGCTGGACACTCACAAATGTTAACTGCGTGTTAACCATTATATCATGCAGTCACTTTTTCTTACCAAGTCAAGAAAAGTGAAGTTAAAATATGTATTCTGTCACAGTCCCAGAGTTTGGGGTTTGATTTCTACATTTACTTTTTCTAGTAGTACGTTGTCATTTTTGGGATTCAGCATTTGGATTCATGTTCCCACTGTTTTTGTAGTGTGATGAGCTTCAGTTTTATAAGTTCTACTTCTTGTCTGGTTTTATGGAGCTGTGGATGGCTGATCTTTGATTTACTTACTTTTCTGACTTGCGTTACTTCTCATCTCCGCTTCCCTTTTCGGCCCATTCTGTTTAAATAGTCTTGCCTCCCTCTTTGTCCTTATGACATAATTTTTCTACCTTCTCCACTTTTTCCATTTTATGTTCAGTCATGTTTCTTTCAGCTATGTTTACTTCTATGTTCTGGAGTGTTTAGTGGAGGTTTCAGACTTTGTACTTTCCCAAGTAAAGCGCTACGTTTTGTTGTGAGGTCAGCCTGTAGTGTCCTGCATCTGGATCAGTCTGTTTGCCTACACTGTTCAACAGCCCCCAGACTACAATGAGAAATCAGACAGCTTCTGCTACAGATATATTCATATGTTGAATCTGTTTACACATACGGTACTGGATAAAGCAAGTTAAAATAACAAATTAAAGGGGTCTTTTTGTACTTATTTATCCACTCTGACTCTGTTACTAATTTGCTCTTTGCTGATATTACTTACGACAGCCAAGTTCATCAGATTGATCTCCACAGTCGTCATAATCGTCACAGGCGTACTGAAGAGGGATACACTGTCCGTTACTGCATTTGTACTCATCATCTGTACAAGGTCCATGCGTTGGCTTTTGACCTAAAAGAGGAGAAACATGGTGATTCTCAACAGAAGCTGTAAAGATATTCAGCTCTGTTCAAGTATAGTAGTAAAGAGTAAAAAAATGTGTACTTACAGTTTTCCTGCCTCTCATCAGAGCCGTCACCGCAGTCATCGACTGAGTTACACAGCTCGTGGCTGTAGATGCAGCGGTTATTGTCACAGTGAAAACGAAATGGAGCCTCACATTGGATGTCCACTGTGGACGAACAGAATAAACCTACTTTAGCAGATTCAACCATTCAAATGAGCAGCACGCTGTACAAAAAGTGTACACGAGTTAGCGTGTTGTTAGATTTGGCTTTGTGTGTGGTGGACTTGAGGGACTGTGGGTGTTTTAATAACTTCTTACAGCAGAGATGAAGCTCCTCGTCTGAGTTGTCTCCGCAGTCATTGTCTCCATCACATTTCCAGTGAGGCGGGACACAAATGTGGTTCTTGCATTCAAACATGAATTGGGGGCAGTATGTGCCATTGGGATAGCGGGTTGCTGAAAGTCAGAAGCAGTCTATTAAACTAAATCTGTGACTTTCACAAAAGAAAATCAATAACCAAACTCACAATCATCTCTCCTAATGACGCCTCAACAATCAGGAAGCAAATATAAAGAATCCAGTTATGTTATCAAAGAGTGGACACAGAAAACCAAATGATGAGAGACACTCACGGCATGACGTCTCATCCGTGTAGTCCAGACAATCAGCATTCCCATCGCATTTGAAACGTTCGGAAATACAGTGTCCACTGCCGCACTGGAAGTAGCCAGGATGACAGGTCCGCAACTCTGCAAATGGGGAATAGCATAGTCAGGTGACAACAGCTAAACTGCATATAGCAGGTTCATCATCTACACAGTTTCTAGACTGATCAACCTCATAGTTAACCTATAGGTTACATCTACAAACAGCCTTAAATGATTAGTCAAATGATAAAGCTCAGCCTTAATGATGCAGTTACAATGCATAACCTAAATGGGTGGATGAGGCAAAAACAGTGGCATTAGGTCCTGAATTTAAAACACTTAATACTTATTAGTTAATGTGTATTTGAGACATTTTACGAGTTTTTAAGGAACCCCTGACAACCTTTTATTTCACACATATATTCATCAAGAATAAGTTTCTAAAGCAACGACCCGTCTGTCCAACGCTCACTGTAGAAACTCTCATTTGTAGCAGACTGAATAAACTCTTTTTGAAAAACGAACTGTTGGTGGTCCTGTCTGTCTGTGCTTCAAAACTGAAGGTTTTATTGCTTCTTTGTTTAGTGCGGCCCTCTGTTACTCACAAACAGGCCGACCCTGAGCCAAAACAAAGAGCCTCCACTTACCACAGTCCCTTTCATCCGAGTTGTCCTCGCAGTCGTTGTCATGGTCACAGACCCAACGGTCGGGAATGCAGCGCAGATTATCGCAGCGATACTCGCTCTCCGTGCATGCGCGTGGTGCTGGGAGAAAACATGGAAACACAAATTAAACAAGGTGGAATCCAAGAAATGCACAAATATGACTTCTGAGAGAAAATGATGAAAACTACATCAGAGGCTCTTATGTATGTCGCAAACTTTTCAACATAAAATGTTTAATGTATGATTTGCTTCCATATCCAAATATTAAATACTGGATCTTATGTTAACTACAGAAGTACACGCACACATTACTCTGCACTGAGCTCATGAGTTCAAGAAGACAAACTCTCTTGGCGTGGGCAACCAGCACAACAACACTGTGCTGCTCTGATTAAACACCATTGCTTCCCCTTTGAGTAGCAACATTATCCCTGTTACCTGGCATATTCTCAGACATGTTTAAATTCTTCAGGGCAAAAGGTGACAGACTCCTTCACTCCCTCTTTCTCAAACACTGAGGACAGCCTGTTTCTCCAGCAGTTGATAAGACTTCCTCTCTCACCGCTCCGCTGTCGGCAGAAGTCTCGAGCCTCTTACGAAAACCTCCCCAAATGTCTGAATAAATGATAGCGAGGCTATTCTTTGGGATCAACATCCTGCTTTTATTTGCGCTACACTAAAACCCCACAATAAAAATAGTTAAAGAGACAGCTGTCGGAACAGCCGACATCAAAACACAAGTCTGGACAGTTTGGCAGGAAATGTCACGCACATATCAGGAAATCTATTTTCTCACTGTTTACTTGGACTGTGCCACGTCAAAACATCTACGATGGTACTGATGTACATTTTTCTGTGATATAACAGTGACAGCATAACTTCACTTTCAATGACACAAGCTAAGAGATGTCTGACAGCGAGAGCCACGCGCCAGCATCCAATGACCTAAAAGGGGAGCTACTTCAACAACCTCCAGCTTATCACAATACTTTGTGAAATATGTTAGAAAATTGTTCCTGCTAAAGGTGGAAACAATAAACTTGTTTTACTACTTGAGGAAAAATACCTCGTCATTACTATTGCACTATAACGCTGCTGCCGTTGGCACCTCGTTTTAATAGATTTACACTTCAAATTAGGTGGCGTGGCATCATTCAGAGCAGCTTATGGAAAAGGATGGAACTTTGTTTTGCTTTTATTTGTCAGGGATCATGCACATTACTGATCTAAAAAACAAACAAACATGCCTTGTACCTGATTTAGCTATTAGCTTGGCCTAGAGCAGATGCACACAAAAACAAAAAATAATCTTTACTTTATTTTTAAACATTTTTTATACATGAAATCTCTTTGTTTATTTCTTTTGGCTCCTGAAGCTTCTTATTGATATCAGCTATAAGTGCATTGCATTGCATTTCCAAGCAACAACCTAACAACTGACTAAATTATGTAGCAGTTATCAGAAGTATCATATCACTTCAATTTAATGACAACAATAATTCATTTCAGTTATTGTTTTATATCCACAGAAGTTGAATTATTCATGATTATAAACCACAGCCCTCTTTGCTTGTGTATGTGCATCCCAATAACCAGACTATCCCATCAAAATATAAGTACAGTATAAGGATCCAGATTAAAGGTTATTAAAAAGTGCTGCATTTAAATAATGCTGACTTTTTTTCTACATGATGAAAAAAAAAATCTACATATCTTTTCCTGTACCATTGTCAACATCCTTTGTCCAATATATCCACTGTCTGTCCTCAGCACATCTCTAAACCGTCTCTCTTTGTCTCCAAACCACTCAAACTGAACGTGATCTGATATTTTTAGAAATAGTTCAAAGTGTTTATCTGTGAGGGCCAAGGTGACTCACTGCAGCTGCGCTCGTCTGAACTGTCCCCACAGTCGTCGTCCCCATCACACCTCCATCTCAGTGGGATACAGCGGTGGTTGTCACAGCGAAAGTCTCCATTAGGATCACAGCTCAGTTCATCTGAAGAGAAGACCAGGGCGCTTTAAAGCAATAATGGCTGTTATACACCAATATTTTTTTTTAAAACTCAAAACAATTGGCTTAACTTTTTCAAACCTCCAGTAGAGGTACAAAAGACTTGCAGAAGCAAGCACAAGAAAACATCTACTACTGTATTTTTATATAGGGATAGTAGAATTTTTTTAAACTAAAATACACTAAAGTATTATCGTATTTAAAATATTTATACAGACAGGATATTTTAAAAAATCTACTAAATACATTACAGTGTGACCAATTTGTCCTGAAATGTCAATTAAAACTTTAAAAACACAAATATAAATTTGCTGTCAGTATACAGCATACATTACATTAGACACGCGTATTTAAACTAATTGCAAATAAGAAACAGTAAACTGAGTGCATTCTTTGTTTAGCATTATTTATTATAAACGTTCTCCGGCACTAGCCTGTCACTATGTCGGCACCAGTCTATGATGTATTAACCATTAAAGTATTCTCACTGTTGAGAAAATCTTATGTGCAGCAGTAAGAGATGAGAAAATATGAGGCTTTATCAGCAGGCACACTGAATTTCTAGACATTTAGGTAATGATAAAATGTCAGTTTGAAATAAAAGAGATCTTTCTTTTTAATTAAACTGCAAAGTGGTAGAAGGAGGGGAGCAGCCTGCCAAAGACAGATGGGTGACCTCTATCCATGCCAGTGTATGTCTGTGGAGGATAAGGCTGCAGGAGATGAGAAGCACAGAAGGGAGAGGAGTGCAGCAGAGCTGGTCTGAGCCATCGCTACCACACAGTGCTGGGGGTCAAAGATAGCGCGGTGTTAGCTAGTCCTGCCCTCTTAGCCCCTCCACCTGGCCCATCTGGTACATTCTTACAGGAAGATTAGCACAGATCTCCACTCCTGCGCAGGCATGGCACTAATGGAGTGAGGGCCTCTGATAAGAGACGGGAGGGCCGCGGCGAGTGTGTTTGGATCGTAGCAAGTACAAAGAGCCTTGTGTGAACCCTGCCCCCACGCAAGGACAGAGCACCAACACACACATATAAGCACATACAAGTGGACTCAAACCAGTGGACAGCTCATAAATCTGCCGTGCTCCCTGGGAGAGGTAAAAGGTGGGGGAGGGTAAGTGGTGAGATGCTCTCCATCAGCATCAGCACCTCCCACTATCACACCGAGTAATGTTCCACAGGAGGCTGAGGCGTTGGCTAATTGCCCTTCACTCGCTCCTTCAGCTAATTTCTTGTTTTGAATCTATTTTGAAATCCCTAAAAAATCTTACCTTGGATGAAAAAAACTGAATGTAAAAAAAGAAGCATCAGGCAGTAACGCTTTAAACGAAGGCATGAAGTGTGTGTTTAAGAAAAACACAACATTTTCAGATTGCTGCCGCTACAAAACTGGACTAAAACTCACCACAGCCCTGTTCATCACTGTTGTCTCTGCAGTCATTGTGGCCGTTGCAAACAGACCAAAGCGGCACGCAGCGGTAGTTCGTCCTGCAGGCAAACTCTGTATGGTTGTCACATCGATATCCTGGTCCCACTTTGGAGAAAACAGTTCAATAATTAATATATTTTTTTAAATACTAATATCTATGGATACTTAACTTATTTTAAAGGGTAAAATTTCTATAAAATTATTACAGATTTAAGTTCTTTAATGTTTAGTTGATATGCTGTAATTTACTTACTGCATTCTTCCAGCGGTTCGTCAGAATTGTCACCACAATCATCATCTACATCACATTTCCAGCTCTGTGGGATGCAGCGTCCGTTGCGGCACTTAAACTGTCCAGGGCGACAGGTCCTGGAGGAGCAGTGTGCAGGGTCCTCATCGGACTGATCGCCACAGTCGTCCTCACCATCACACTGCCAGGACTCAGGGATGCAGCGCTTGTTTGCACACTGCCACTGGTGTGACTCACACATGTGTGTAGCTACAAAGTATACAAATGTGTACTTTTAAAATCATTAGGACATGGGAAGCAGGTAGGAAGACATAAAAGCCTCAAAAAATGAATAAAAAACCTACCACAGAGCACAGCGTCTTCATCTGATCCGTCGTGACAGTCCTGGTTGGCGTTACACAAAAAGTGCGGACTGGTGCAGTTTCCATCGTTGCACTGAAACTGACCAAGCCTGCAGTGCCGAGACGGACAGGTGGAGGGCTCGTCTGAGCCGTCCCTGCAGTCCGCCTGACCATCGCATTTCCACCAAATAGGAATGCACCTGTTGAAGCAGAAGTGAGCATTATGTAAAGCTTTAAACTGCTTACTTAACCCATGTGTTAAATAACAAAGTCCAGTCCTTTACCCATTCAAATGTATTGAATTTCCTACATATAGACTCTGATTTTGAGGAAGGCTGAAAAAATACATCTCCAAACTTTCACATTTTCAAATACAAGGGCAGATATATAAATACACAAAACCTCGGCAAAAATATTTGAGACCTGTGAGAATGTATTTTACACAAACACTAGGTGGCACTATTCTTCAAAGACAGTCTTAAAAAAGTGAACGTATTCAAGTTTTTGAACTGGTGGATGAGAAACTGGAAAGATGAAGAATTTTGGGGAAAAAACCCCAAAAAAGAATAAAAATGCATAAAGTCATATGAAGGCTGTAAGCAGCAGGGACATTTTTGGGATAAAAACATGGTTATAAATAATCTTGTCCTCCCTATTTCCATTAATGTATCACAGTCAATTCAAAAGTTATATTTAAAAAATGTAGCAAATAATAAAAAAAAGACCAGAAAACATGCCAAAGATTAAAGAAGCTTTAACAAACCGTTCATTGTTAGCACATCTGTATTGGGTGCTGGTGCACATGGGAAGGCATCGGGTCACACCACCTATTTGAATTGTCAGGAAATGGTCTGGGCACTCACAGGTGTGTTCTCGCCCCCCGTGACGGATCAAGCACAGGTGTGAACAGCCTCCATTGTTCACCGCACAGGGGTTGTTTACTGTTAGAGGAAGAGCAACACTCATTAAAACACTTTGGTCTCTAGAAAAACAGAGACCAGGTACGGTTTAGTCCTTGGTGAATACCTGCAACAGGATTCACTCACCAATAGGCTGCCTGTAAGGATGGTACACGTGGATGTCAAATGGTCTGTGTGTGGTGTTAACAAGTACTTGACGGCCGGAGCCGTCGTATTTGTTGCCTTTCTCCACCGTGCGCGTGTTCCAGTCAGTCCAATATACAGTGTCCTCAAACACAGTCAGGGCAAACGGGTGAGGCAAGTCTCCGTCGTACACCGTATGTCTGTGCTGACCATCCAAGTCAGAGTATCTGACAGAAGAAATACATTCACAGAGTTACTGGCTTCCTCTTACGGCAGGGTAAAAGAATCTGCCTGCTTTCAGGTGCACTTACTCAATGTAGTTGAGGTGAGCATCGGACCAGTAGAGCCTGTCGTTTGTGTAGTCGATTGTAATACCGTTGGGCCACTCGATCTTTGTGGTGATGATGGCCGATTTGTTGGTTCCATCCATTCCAACACGACCTATAAAGGCTTTGTCTCCCCAGTCTGTCCAGTACACAAATCTATCAGGGGGATAAGACATATACATTATTTAACCTCTTGAGGCCCTACATACCTTGTATATAATGTTTTGCACTTTGCCAAAAAATGTAGACTGTTTTGTGTTGTGCTGTAAAATGACCCCACTACCCCGACGTGAAGCTGTATTTTAAACAAGAAAAACAAAAAAACAAAGGATGTAACAACTATATAACCAGGTACGAACTTCTTGTTCAAAACAGAAGCTGAATTTATAGACTTATAAAGTGCAACTAATCACAAATAGCTAGCTGAAATTAAAAATACAACCCAAGCAAAAGCTCAGGTTGCAGGAAGTCAGGGAAATACCCGCTTAGCATTGAGAGTAAGTGTTTTAACTGCAATTGATGGTTATTTAAGTGCTGTGCTACATGTTTTGGCAGCAGGATAACAATGAAACAATAAATGATAATTAAAAGCAACAATAATATTAATATACAAATAAAACATTTCAAAAATTCTACAGTTTGGGGATTACTTAATGTTTTCCAGGTACCACAATAACAGTTATTTGCTTACTGAATGCTTCTAATCAGATCACTAATATCTACACTGTGAAAACTTTGGACATAAGTAATCTGGTCCTTGTTACACATCAAAACTAAAGGTAGAGTCTTCAGATAGTATATTTAAAATCATTAAATTCTGATAAATTGCCTTTGGCTTTACACAAAAACAAAGGGTTGTCCACATTTGTGAACAAACGTGCAAGGAACAAAGTCTTTATAATTTTAAGTGGGCTTGAAAAGAGAAGATCTTCAGTTTTGCTTATAATTATTATTATTTTTAAATCTGTAAAAACACACCAGAACTTTGTCTGCTTCTATACTAAGCATAGTGAAAAGAGCCTTAATGGATACATATGAGGGAAAGTAAGAGGGAAAAAATTTAATAAATTTCTTTAATTTGTTAAGTTTACTGATATTTCAGAATATCTGCCAACATGAGTTTGGGCCTGAATCAGAATGACCCTTTAGAGTGTGACACGTCAATAAGCATAAATCTGTACCAGATGGTTATTTCTGACCATCTGATAAGCAAACATATTTATTGTATTTGGATTCCTCACCCATATTTGGGATGCAACACAACGCCTCTGGGGTTTTCAAAGCAGTAGGTGTTATTGGCATCCACGCAGTGTTCGGCTAGTTTCTTGACAAAGCGGCCATCCAGTTCAGACACTTTGAGACAATCCAGGAAGCTGTCCACCCAGTACAGTTTCCTGGCTACCCAGTCAACTGCGAGGCCTTCCCCATGCAGAACTCCATTAACCACCACCTCTCTGTTACTGCCATTGTTATACATCCTTTCTATCACTCTGCGGCTCACATCAATCCAATAGAGACGCTTGTCGACGCGATCAAAGTCCGTGGCCACCACACTGGTCAGACCCTGCAGAATGAGAGAATAGGCCGCCCCATCTGTTGACAGGTTCCTCAGGTAATAGCGGTTGCTGAAGATCAGGTACGGAGAAATGTTGCTGTTCTGACGGCAGCTGCGCCCATCCGGCTCTCGGAGGAAACCTGGAGCACACTTGCACATGTGGGAACCAACTGTGTTTTCACACAGTTGACTGCACACGCTGGGGGTCTCTGTACACTCGTCGACATCGTCGCACGTTTTGCCGTCAGACATGAGGCGGTAGCCAGGACGACAGGTGCATATAAAGCTAGTAGGTGTGTCGGTGCAATTGTGATCGCAGTGGTGAACGGATGGGTCTGTGCACTCATTGATACCTACAGTTAGAGAAGTAAAAGAGCCCAAAAATTAAAGTAATAAAAAAAAACATTTAACCTTTTAACTTGCTATTAATAAACAATTACCAATTACTATATTATAGTGCTAGATCTATAATCAGTTTGCTAAATTAACATTCTTGGATGTATTTGTTTGTTACAGATAAGTGTAACAATTTTGCAAAAGTGGATACAAGAGGAAGAATTTGCATATTTGTCTCTCTGAAGCTATTCATTTGAAAAATCCTATAGATATAGAATCATCATTTCTATATTAAGAAACAGTTGTTTTACTCCAGAACTTCAGCCACTGGATACATTTAGAACTTCTTCAGATCTTCTTTACTCCAAGAAAAACAAAATAACTGCAATGACGCAATTACCCTTTTGCCACCATAACACATACAACTATGCTTGAACATTTAACTTTCATCCAGTGACTGTCATTCAAACTCAAAGTCAAATCTCATTTACACTCAGCTCATGTTTGCACACCCTGTCCTCAATTTTTATTATTATCATTATTATTATTAACAGGCATACATTAAGAGTCAGATAACTGTGTGTCACACAACCAGGTCCTTTAGAATCACCAACTGACCTGATAAGCAGGTCTTTGGACAGGTTCAGACCAGGCGACTGATACACTGCTGTGCTTTTAAGCCGTTTGCTCGATTGGCTACCTCGTGTAACTACTCTAACTACACTATCAAGTACTTAAGGTTGGGTTGGTAAGTGTTCTCCTTTAGTTTAGGCTATGGTATGGACTCATGCAACGCTTTTTTTGCTCTCACTTAGGATTCAAAGCACTTTTCAATGTACACATTTTTAACACTCACACACATGCAAACCTGGACAGATACATCATGGGATACTCTTGTATGTTTTCTTGCCTTTCCCAACAGCCAGATTGAAAATGGCTGCTGTCTTGTGTTTTTGAAAGACTAATGAGGTTTATCAAAGGAGATAATCATAAAAGAGTTTACATACCATATTTGGTGCTTGTATGCACCTGTGAACAATTTCCCTGTAATGTTAAATTATCTGAGGCGCTATTGTTTTACAAAGGTAGGAAAGCTTCAGTTGAGTCTGATGTTGCTGAGCATTCTTCTCAGTGAGGCTCACATCTTATCAGAGTGAGCAAATGCTGTCAAAATACTTTTCACTCACCGCATCCTTTCTCGTCGCTGTTGTCAGAGCAGTCATCACTCCTGTCACACACCTGGCTCAAGGAGATACAGTGACCATTCTCACATTTGAACTCCCCCGGGGGGCAGGTGGGTGCTGGCGTGTGGCACATGTGCTCCAGCTCATCGGACTCATCCCCGCAGTCGTTGTCGCCGTCGCAGACAAAGTCACGTGACACACAGCGGCCGTTCTGACAGGTGAACTGATGTTGCTGGCAAGGTTGGTACGTGCAGCCCTGCTCATCGCTGCTGTCTCCACAGTCGTTACGACGGTCGCACCTGATTTGAAGAGCAAAGAAAATGAACTCAAATTTCCAGTCAGACTCATCACAGATGATATCCCAGCGTTCCTTCTAACCTGTAAGAGCTGCGTATGCAGAGACCATTATTACAGGTGAACTCGTTGATGCCGCAGGACCTGCGCGTGCAGTTTTGACGCTCATCTAAAGCATCCGCACAGTCCGCATCGCCATCACACACCCAGTCACGGGGAATGCATTTCCTCTGAGGTGGCCTGTTGTTCACACATGTGAACTCTGCACTTGAACACGTTCGATTGGCTGAAAAAGACAAACAAAACAGGCAGGGGCTTTACAAGAAGTTAAATATTGAATGCGGTGACCCAGCGTCAACCTACATATTTTGTGAATCCAAAAACATTCCAAACTGTATTTCAAAACATGCGGCTATGACCACAAATTCTTTATCCGTCTCATGTGATCACTTCACATTGTTTGAAGTGAGTCTCCTACAGCGCTGAAGTCTTTAGCTTCAGGCATCTTATTTTTGGAGCGCATGTCGGTGAAATATAAGAATCTTGATCCACCTTGAGCCAGGAAGCCAAAGAAAGGAGACATGCACAAAGTAGCGAGTGAAGCAGGAGAAATTAGGAATGTCAGCTCCTTGGACTGGAGACCTTCTACAGGACACTTAGATGCTGGCAGCTCACTTCCATTGTCCCTACAAACAACACTCACCCAGTGGTGTGTACCTAAATCAGCATCCCGAATAACAACAGGAAGCAGGAGGGGGCAATCGAGAAGTGGTGGAGAACAAGAGGATGGTCTTCGAGGCGGGATGGGGCGGTAAAGAAGTGAGAAGACGTAGTAAAATAATTAAGCAGAATTACCAACTCGTGGCTTAATACCTCTGCAGTCAATAGGATTTGCTCTTTAACTGAGTCAACGGTGTAGGGACGAGCCTTCCATTTTCATTTTGAGTTATTGTGTAAAGTTATGTTCAATAGCGTGTGTTTTAAAGCATTACATCACACCGGAGTTGACCTTTAACCTCTTGGATATTAAATCTTATTTAATCATTTTATCTTGTTAAACATTTCTGTGAACTTTTGCTCGAGTGGCTGAGTGTGTCCCAAGATTTTGGTGATACTGTAGTTGGGTGAATATAAAGTCATGTCCAAGATTTGGTTTTTTTAGATCGTGGTGACCTTTGACCTTTGAAAAGCAAATTTTAACTCTAACCACCAATTTTTCCAAATTTGTACCAAGTTGGACATTCTCTCAAGGCACTCGGGCAAGCTCACACTCGTGATCGTGGCAAAATTTAGTCGAGATTTCAGGTTATTATCTCATAATTTTACTCATGGATACCCAGTTGTTTTTTAACTGCTGGACAGCTGCCATAGTTACTAGTGCCAGTCTTCTTCTTCGTGTTCTTTTGGATGCTCCCTTTAGGGGCTGCCATAGTGAATCATCTGCCTCCAGGTGACCCTATCCGATTATTTCTCATTAGCTTATTGGATATAGCAAAGACGACCAACTGTCCTCAATGACCCATGCACGGACCAGCACTTGTATCCATGCTGGTTACAAACACAAAAAGGACAAATAGAAAAAAGAGTGAATGAAAAAGGGGGAAAGGATATAGGACTAAAGGACACATACCACAGTTATGTCTCTGATCTTCATCACTCATGTCACCACAATCATTGTCCCCATCACAGATCCAGGACGAGGCAATGCACCGGCCATCATCGCAGCGAAACTGGTCTGTGTTGCAGGTTCGGATCAATGTGGCTGCAGGCACAAATCACACACATATGTATATAATACACCAACATGAACACAGTGTGGCGACTTTATAACATATGCCAACTCGTTTCTATCCAATGTAAATGTTCACTCCCTGTTTTTTTATTTTTGTAATTGCCAATTATCTCAGGTACTTCCCCCATCTGCTTTTCCACTAATAAAGAAGGCACAATACAACACTGGCAAAGCTTTCAAAATAGTCATGGCAACTCCACATTCCCATGCATGGTGAGCTATCTAAACAAAAGCCAAAGTGAGGCTCTGTAACCCCTGGTGGACAAAAGGAGGGGGAGGTGCTGTTTGTCAGAGGACATTGAGGGGCGTCACCACACAGGAATGCAGCACACAATAGGAGGCCTGACTGACCACATCATCAACAAAGAAATACACCACTGACTTGCAGTCCCCGCTACATCACTCACGGAGCTCTCTCACACAGCACACAGATGCAGATTGGCGGAGAGGCATAAACACACAATAACAGAGCAGCTGATGACGGGGAAGGGAGGAGGACACACAAAGCCAAAAGGCCCATTTTGGTGGTGAGAGAGTTTTTTTGCAACACTCACTACAGGAGAGGGGTTCATCAGAGCCGTCACTGCAGTCAGCCCCTCCATCACAGTACCAGTGGGCGGGGATGCAGCGGCCACTCGAGCAACGGAACTCGCTCTGGGAACATGTGGATTCAGCTACGGAGAGGATGCAGAAAGTCATGAAATCTCTTTTTATTTCTAATATCATTCTGGCTCATAATGAATCTTTTTGAGGATTAATATACAGTATGCTGATTTGTAGAATCTGGGAGCTGAAAAGTAAAGATCAAATCATTATGTGACAACCTACTAGAATAATTACTTATTCATATTTTTTAAATTGTTTTCTCACATTGTATTACAGAAAAATGGTTGCAAATAAAAAACGTAAATATCTGAAAAACCAATAAGTCTCTGAAGTAACATTATGATGCCACTTGTACAATTTTGTGTCAAACAGCAAACCTACATAATATTCATTATCTAATTGCAGTACCTGAATTCTCTATCCGCTTCCTAGACCATACAGCATTTTACCTCTTTAGGGTTGTAATAATGTAATGCAATATGTCAGATGTTATTAAATCATTACGTTGCCTAGCAACCACCCAGCAACGAACTAAAATGACTCATTTTTAGCACATAAACAACATCTACCTCTCCTATTTTTTATTTCATTCATTCTTTTCCTTTTCTTAATGTGATTAAGTATATCATTTTGCCAACACCACAAACATGCCGATGGAAATGTACTAGTAATAAAAACACAGGAGAATAGCAGAATGAATAAATGAATGAATGAATACATAACATAGAATCCCAATACATCAAATTATAGCTACAATGTAACACTCCACCTGTCCGGTCCAAGTCCATTTACTTATCCTTACAGAAACTGTGGGCTGGTACCAAAGTTTAAAATAACAGTTTGCCTGATGGCACATGCTGACAATTATATTTCTTTAGGTTACTTATGCTTGCTCTTTTCTTCGTTGTGCCACGGGAAACAAAGGAACGTAATTATAAATGAATAAATAAATGTTTTTTCACTTATTTTTCTTCATAAACTAAATAAATGTTATTAATAACACCCATGTCTTTTCTCCTACTTTGGCAGAGATTTTTAGCAACAGCAACAGTTACCTGATGCAGTTATGCATCAGGAAAAAATAACAACTTGATCCTGATGTTGTTGTTGAACTTACCACAGTGTGTAGGACTCTCATCACTCATATCCCCACAGTCGTTGTCTCCATCACACAGATACGAGCGTGGGATGCAAATGTTGGTAGACTGACATTTTGTTTGCTCTGGCTGGCAGGTTCTCTCCGCTGAGATGATCGCAAATGAAAGCACATTTAATGCAAAAACAACTTCCAGTACTTTCCTCTATGTGGCACACTAAGGATACTCACGGCAGTTTCGTTCATCAGAGGTGCCATTGTCGTAGCAGTTGTTGATACCATTGCAAACATAGTCCTTTGCAATACAGCGACCGTTGTTACAAGCAAACTCTGTGTTTGGGTCACAAGGTCTGAACAGACAGCCCACTTCATCGCTATTGTCCCTGCAGTCATCATAATGGTCGCAGCGGTAGTGGTAGGGCACGCATCGCCCATTGCCACAAGTAAAGACCGTAGGCTCACAAGTGTGGAAGGCTGCCAAACAAAATCGAGATGAGATCAGAGCTCTGGCCAGAAGAGTGAGATTGAAGGAAATGGGGGCTTGTACACTCGACCATTAAAAGCTCATTTTACCTGACAAGGCAATAAAGGATGACAGCAACTGTGGGACTGCATGCAAAGACAAGTATATTGATTCATGTGTTAGTACTAATTTGTGTTATTGCTCAAGACGGCCATTGGAAAAATAATCATAAATATGCAGGAATACACACCAGCGTAGCTGAGGATTGTTTTATGTCCTTGGAAATAAAATTTTAAAGCAGAAAAAGAGCATTTGTTAGAATTAGTAACTTTAAATGATTAAGAGTTGCATTTAACAGAGAGGAGAAGGACCTCAGGAGGGCTCTATAAGGACTGCTGTGAGAGTGAGATTGTTGGTAACCCAATAAAACTCGTGACAAATTTAGGATTACCGTGAACACCTACCACAGACTCTTTCTAACTCGTCACTTCCATCTCCACAATCGTCGTCATTGTCACATTTCCACTGGGCTCGAATACAGCGGCCATTCATGCAGGCAAACTGCCCTGGCTGGCAGCGAGTCCCATTATCAGGGATACAGTGTTTGTTGTCGGCGAGGTACCAGCGGCCCTCTGATGGACACCGACACTCAGCTCCATTAGGTCCTAACGTGACAAAATTGCAGAACAGTTTGTGTTATTCCTTCTCAATTAAGGCACTAGAAGAAAAACATGCTCGAGACAAAGGGGTTTCTTGTACCTGGTGTACAGATGTGGCTGCAACCTCCATTAAACTGCTGGCAGGGACTGTCACACTGCTGCTGCTTTCTGCCAGCTAAAACGTGGATGTCCATTGGTCGAGATGGAAGGTTCTGGATCATAACCCTCTGGTCAGAACCATCGTGTTTGTTGGCTCGGTAGATGCTGCGGGTGTTCCAGTCAGTCCAGTAGATGAACTGGCCAAACATGGTCATAGCAAAAGGGTAGATGGCTGTGCTGACAATAACTTCACGGTTGGAACCAGTAAGAGAGGATCGCTCAATCTTCTGTCTGATGGCAGAGCAAACAGATTATAATGGCAGTTGCTGCAGATTAACAAGACAACAAGATAAAATGAGATTTTTTCAGCTCTTACAAGCTGGCATCTGCCCAATAAAGCCTCTCTTCTTCATAGTCCAGGGTCAGGCCATTGGGCCACACAAGACTACTGTTCACGATCTCTATTCTGAAGTTTCCACCTAAGGTGGCACGCTCAATCTTTGCATGGGTTCCCCAGTCTGTCCAATACATGTATCTGTTGAAAGAGAAAGATTCATTTATAAATGTGCCGTTTAGTCTTACGAACGAAGATAGAGTGCTGTGTAAATCTTACCCCCTGCAGGGATCTAACATGATGGCCCTTGGCCTGGACACATGAGCAATTCTAGTTCTTTGGGAGCCATCAACAGACATAGAGCTAATGCTCTGGTTGACATAGTCACTGTAGTAAATTCTTCTGTTTATCCAGTCATAAGCAATGCCATCAGGAGCACCAAGATCTGTCAAACCACAGAGATCACAACGCCATGAGCAACGCATCAACACAACTAAACTTACCAACATGAGTGTAAAACATACCTGAAGCCACCACTACAGGAGCCGAGATGGGAGAGGACAGGCTGATGTAGCTGATCTTGCTTGATCCTGCACCGGAGCTCTGGGTAAAGTAAATCCTTCTGTCCACGATGTCAAAATCCAGTGCCACGGAAGTACGAGGCACATTGACGACAGGGAAGGGCAGCGCATGGTCATCCGGATCAAGTCGCAGACTCCGGACAGTGCTCTCTGTAGTATAGATAAGGTAATCGTCCCTTGACACCACACAGCTTTCTCCATCTGCTCCAAGATTCCCAAAAGCACAGCTGCATTTTTTATTCTGTCTGCCTGCATTAGAACCTGGGAGAGCAAAGCAGAAGTGGGCACAGCCTCCATTGGCTTCCAGGCAGGGGTTGTAGTTAAGCGCTTGTGCACTACTGGGCTGGGTTCGCTGGTCAAAGATGGTAATGTCCCTCAGCATATTGATATTGTCTCTAATGACAAGTGGCTGCTCTGTGTTTCCTGGCACTTTGCTTGCTTGGAACACCTTCTTCAGGTTTCTGTCCACCCACAGGATGTTATTCTCAAACACTGTAATCCCGTAAGGAGTTGGGTAGCGGCTGCCATACCTGACTATTTCTGTCTCTCCTCCTTGGGGGCTGACTCGAGCAATCATATCCAGAGAGTCATCGACCCAGTAAACATAACCAGTTTGAAAGTCCAGAGCGAGGCCTCGAGGCGTGATGATCCCTGAAGATACTAAAACCGTGCGATTGGTTCCATCCAAGAGCGCGCGCTCAATTTTTGGGTTCTGACCATAATCAGCCCAAAATAAGTATCTGTTTCTGGGGTCTACAATGATGTGGCGTGGCATATCCACCTGGGTCTTGAGCAGCACCCTACGGAAAGTTGTGTTCAGGTGGAGCACCTCAACATACGTCTCAGTCAGGAAGGCATTGGTGAAATACAAATTCCCTTAGGAGACAAAACCAGTAAAGTGTGCATTTAATATAGTATCAACTCCAATCATGTTAAGATAGTTTTGAAAGAAACTGGTCATGCTTGGTGTAGCAGTATAAGTTACTGGGATGATTGTGTTATCAGTACAATATGGTAACTGGACTAGCATTTATAGTCTTTTTCTAGTCTCGGCTCTTTCACATGTTTTCTGCCGTTCATTTTCTTGAGTGTAACCAGCATTTTGCAGCTTGTTGTAAATCCTGTGTATTTACAATTACTAACCTACCTCCTTGACTGCTCTCGATTAGGTAAGATGTTGTGAAGTTGTTTTTCTTTATCACAGAAGTAACTGTGATATTGTGCATGTTAGTTGTCTTCTGTGGTCTCTCAGGCCTTTTGGTGCTGCTGAGTTGGCCAGTGCATTCACTCTTCAACACTCTGAATCAACTGAATCAACTTCAGATATTATGTCTGCTTCATTTGTCATGAAATAACAAGGCAATGGGCCTCATTTGACCGTGAAGCTACTTGTCAGTCAATTGTCAAAATTATTTTTGAGCCTCTGAAAATAGAAGACTGTGGGTAGAAATGGTCACAATTCCTAAACAGTCATTGCAAAAAATTCATTCTATTTGTAATGTATTGTACATATATTTATTACTCTCAGATTTAGCCATTCTTATATTTTGCTTGTTTTATGTTATTGTATTTTTAATGCTTTACAGTTATTGTATTTTTTTTCTCTGTTGCTTGTGAAGCTCGCACACAAGAATTTCACTCACATGTACTGTACCAGTGTACCTGCACATGTGATGTGACAATAAAAGTGATGTGATGTGATTCGATTTGATGTGCTAGAAGTTAAATGAATCTCACTGCTGCAGAGTATTGCTTAATGCTAAACAATAAATGACCTCTATAGGAATTAAAGATGCTAAAGCCTAGGTACAGAATACATCCTGTAACACAGATTAGTTTGCTGTAAACCCATCTGCACATTACTTGTGTGGTAAACAAAACATGTGCTTAAATGAATGAACGGCATACCTGCCACCCAGTCGACAGCAATGCCTCGTATCCCGTTGCGTCCGATTCCAGATGTCACAATGCTACGTAATCCTGAGCCATCTGGCTTGATTCGTCTGACCCCGTTCTGTATCGCCACAGTGCTGCTGAAGTCACACCAGTAGATGAAACCAGAAGCCATGTGGACATCAATGTGTAAAGCATTACGGCCTGTAAGAGGATAACCCAGTCATTAGAGGTCATTACTGTCTCTTCAGAGGGAATGAATGCAAACAAACAACAACAGATCACTAATTTATTTAGTTGATTACAACAAAGACTAACCCACATTTTAAAAACGTTATTACTAATTTTATTATAACCTGCATAGTTAATTATGTATGCAACAGTATTACAATCTCTGACCTCTTCCAGCTACTGGCACCATGGCCTCAGAGTGGTCTGACCCTTCTAGACTGAAGCCTTTAATAGCAGATAGAGTAGAGATGACGACGTAAGACTGGTAGGGAGAGCAGGTCCTGTTGTCGGCATTAACTTTAAAACCTGTGGCACATGCACAGGTGAACAGACTCTGTGGCCGAGGCAGACAGAGCTGTTCGCACGCTCCCACGTTGTTTGCGCAGCCATTAGATGTACCTGCAGAGGCTGAGAGCGTAAACAGAATCCAGTGAGACTAAAGAGCAACAGCAAAGATAATATAGGCAGTGAACTGAGGCAGATCTGTGTGTTACTCACTCTCTCGAAAATGAACTTTCAGAACTCTGAGTCCAGACACGTTGTCTCGCATCACGACCTTGTTGGCTCCAGTGGACTTGTCCACACGCTCTATCACCTCAAAGTTGCGGTCAGTGTAATAGAGGTAGTTCTGATGGACAGCCACACCCCAGGGGTGCGACAGGCCTGTCACTATGGTGATGCGGTTGCTTCCGTCGGGATCGCCACGTTCAATCTGCGGCATTTTAGAGAAACCAAAACAAATTAGTGCTTTAAATAAATTTTAAATAATTATCAGGATTAAAGCACCTTAGAGAGAGCTAAGTAAAAACCCACCACGCCAGTGCTTGTTACAGCCCAGTATAACTTGTTCTCTCGGATGTCCACAGTAATGAACTCAATGTGATCAAGATTGTTTGTGAACAGGGTGACGGGGTTCAAGCCATCCATGTCTGCAGATGCCACCTTGGCAGGGATGCCACTCTCGGTTCCCTGGTCTGTCCAGTACAGTTTGCTTAAGAACATGACAGACAGTGTCAGCGTCTGCCTTTGCAATTTAATCACAGATGCAATACACATGCATATCACGTTTAAAAAAATTTAAAAGTTCTAGCAAAACAGAGAAGCACACTGTTATCGCTAAATGTATACTGTTTAAATATGAGGCGCAACAATATCAGCATCTACAGCAATAACACACTTTCTAAGCTGAATGAACTATCTTCCATTTGAGAACTCATGACGATGAAGTCATAGAGCAGAAACTTAATGAGCACATAGTGTCTTCATGCGGGAGTAAAAAATCTTAGAAATATCTTGTGCTTGACTGCACACTGCTGGGGTTTTAGAGTGCAGTGTAGTATTCAGTAACACAAGTTGAGATCTCTCTAGAGGCCGAGCAGATGGCAATGAGGAGGCTGTTAGAGCTCAGTAGCTGTGTGGTTGAGCGATCTGTGCCAGGACTGTGTTAAATAGGGCTTACCCACGTGCTGGGTCCACGGCAATGCCAACAGGACTACCAGCGCCAGTTGGAGAGCCGTTATTCGTGATTAGAGTTTTCCGGTACTGTACCTCCCCTCTCAGCTTTAAGACCTTTGCCAAACACAAAGAGGTGCAATTATTGTGCTGCACAACTGCATTGCAACACTAGTTTTTTTTTTTACTGAACATGGCATTATTCGTTTCACCTCAATAGACTGTGTAGCTGGATTGGTGTAGTACAGATTCTCTGTTATCCAGTCCAAGGCCAGCCCAACCGGGGAGCCAAGAATGGCTGCAGGGGCAAACTCTGTCCTGTTAGTGCCATCTGACTTCACCCTGTGGATCTCACCCTGAAGGAGGACAAAGACAGACATATTAACCTCAGCATGAGTCTGTATTATGTCTTCTTAGCAAGTTTATTGGCTTTCTTTTTTTTTTTTTACAATGAACCCTTATGACATGCACAGGATGTCTCTACACAACACTTGAGTTCCTTATTTACTTTTGGGAAAAGGCATAAAGAACTATAAAGCTGTATAGTATTTCTGCACAGTCACTTACTGGGTGCTCCACCCAGTAGATGGTCTGTTCATTGTCATCAAAATCGACATCGTAGCCATTTTGAAGCCCAGCGACAGGAACCATGGCATCATTACTCTTGTCATCCGGGTTCAGGGAAATGCCATAGATGATGCTGTCTCTCACAACGACCAGGAACGGATCCTCAACTAAAGATGGAGTAAAAAAAGCAAAAAACATTAAAAAGACATTAAACGTTTTTTTCTACAGTATGACAGCAAACCCAAAGCAAAAAAAAAGAAGAATACTTTTAAAATTATTAAACAAATTCCAAGACAGAGCTCAAAAGATTTGCCCCCAGGATGCTTTCAGTGCATGATATCTGGTGCAAATTACACATCCCTAGACATCCCTAAAAAACCCTTATCTATAAAGAGGATTGACTGGTGAAAGCTGGTTGCACAATCTGATTTGCTTTGTCATCACAGATTAAAATCAATGAATGCTTGTAGGGCATTTTCATTCTTGGATAATCGCTGGCCTCAGGGGGAGACTGTGTCCTGTTTGGTTTGAATGGGTTGAAACCTGAGATGAGTTAAGCTGGTGACCTAACTAAGACTCCTTGAACACTGAATTAAAGGTCCCTTGTCTTTTTAAGACCTTGAAAGACACGCATATGATTCTTAATATTTATAACTGGAACAGCAGTTTACAGGAGAATCTAAATGGGAGACTGTTGACAAGTATCTGGATCGTTCAGGTTAGTGTTTTCAAAGATTTATTCTCTTACCAGCATTGAGATAGCTGCAGATAAAGCATGAAAGCGCCATCCTTTCTGCTGTAGCAATAACCACAGCTGATGAAGACCTGAGTATTTCAACATATCTGCTACATCTGATCTGACTTCCTTTTTCATCAAACTGAGTGATGAGTGTTTTCCTCCATGTGGCAGGGCGCATACCTCTGGTGCAGGTGATTTGGTCCGCTGCCAGCATCCAGCCTGAGGGGCAGGCACACGAGTAATACCTCGGTCCCACAGCAGACAGGAGGCAGATATGAGTGCAGGAGCTCCTCAAGCAGTGATTTTCCCCTGCAAGTTGTCAAACAACACATGCACACAGACAGAATCCAAAAAGTCAGGTTCTCTCATCATGTGGCCAACAAAATGGTCAGCATCAGCGGATAAAGATGAAGCAAAGACTAGATCAGGTTCAGTCTATTCATCATACCTGCTGGTTGCCTGGCTGGGTGCACTGCCACCAGACCCATGGGCTGAGGGAGGTTGAACAGCATCACTGTCTGGTTCTCCCCATGCCACTTATGAGCTCGCATCACACGGTTGATGTATCTGTCGGTCCAATACACAAAATCCTCAAAAATGGTAATTGCGTGGGGGTGTTGCAGTACCTTTTCATAGAGAGTAGCAAAAGAAAAAAAAGTGTGTCTCACACATGCTATTCAGAAGAAAACTGATTATTAACATAAACGTTATCATTATAGATGTATCACTAGCATAAAGTCTGCTATCTCATACACTCACCAGGTCACTGGCCAAGACTTGCTTCCTGTTGTTGCCGTTATAATCGCAGAAGTCAATGAAATCCAAGTAGGCATCGGCAAAGTACAACAAATTGTTTGGGTAGTCTATGGTTAGACCATTAGGCCAGTACAGTTTGCTGCTTATGATAACAGTTCTTTGCTTTCCATCCATGCTGGCCCTCTCGATGCGGGGGTTCCTCCCCCAGTCGGTCCAGAACATCAGGTGAGCACTAAAAAAAAGAAACTCTCTTAATATCAACTTCTTTGGTGATGAGAAGCTGTGACCATAAAATACAGATTAAAACACACAGATCCAAATTCTTCTCACCTGTCTCTCGGGTCCAGCACTAGACCTCGGGGGTTGGTTACATTTTCACTCACTAACACAGTTCGGTGGGTGCCGTCCAGTTTAGATACTTCAATTGTCTCCAGGACGTAGTCAGTCCAGTACAAGTTCCTCCCCACCCAGTCCACTGCAAGGCTCTCTGTCACAGTCACTCCACTGTCGAATATCTGTGCATTAGAGACTCATTCTTAGTTAATGTGCTTGACGGTCAAATCTGACTTCATTCAAAGCTGTTTGCAAACTACACTCACCACGACTCTGTCGCTGCCATTTTTGTGAGCACTCCAGATTCTGTCCTGGCTCGTATCAGACCAGTAAACCCGCTCAGTGACTGAGTCAAAATCTAGGGCGACAATGTTGCGTCCATCTCGAACAAGTGAGCGGACTACGTTGGGTTGGGTGGTAATGTCATCTTGTACAATTTGATTCCGACTTGCCACCAACAGGAAAGCCTGACGAGAATCTATAAACATGAATCAAAATCCCTGTTATCTATTTTTCAGTTTCCATTCTTGTGCTAATAAGAGGACTTATCAGCTTTTGTGTGCAGACCAAAACCATACAAAAGATGGTTAAATAGCCCCTACTCAAATGACAATCCTTTGGGAAGGAGCTTTTGTCCAAATAAGGTCCTATTGTATTGCAAAGTCTTTCAGCGGGTTATCTGTTGGGAAGAGGAGCTCATGTCAGGCACGCTCCCCATACACAGCCCTTTGTTTGTGATTATGTCCTAATTACACTGGTGATGGGCAGTGAGTGACATACATGTTATTTGCCTTATCCTATGAAATCAGAGCAGCAAAGAGAGACAGGACAGAAGAAAAAGAGTGTCAGTCTTGCAGTCTAGGGCCTAAGCTCCCCTATTGATGTGCCTCCCTACAAGAAGAAGCACAGTGGAGAAAGTATGTGCTGTATAGGCAAATGACTACAAGGCTGATGATCTGCCTTTTTCCTACTTTTATCCATCATGAGATTATGGATAGTTTTTAAATGAGGTGTATTCAGTGCACAGAAGGTTTGAGCTGTATCCATCCTCACCTGATGCCTTGCAGGTACGCTGGTCTGCTTCAAGAGTGTAACCATCCTGGCAGTGGCAGCGGAAAGAGCCTCTCTCATTAAAGCAGTGCTGGCTACATAGTCCAGGGGGATTACACTCATCAATGTCCTCGCAAGTTTTGGAGTCATTGCTAAGCTGATAACCCACAGGGCATGTGCACTGGGCCCCAAATGGACCTTGGATACATCCATGGGTGCAGCCAGCATTGTTGTCTGAGCAGCTCTCCTGATCTGAGTTAAAAGCAGGGAAAAGACAATTAAGTACTGGGAAAAAAAAAGTCAATTAGGCCTTTAATAAATATGCAGCAATCTAATAATAAATTTTTAAAAAAGCAGTCACTACATTAATTAGGTATCCTCAGAAATATTATTCTGAGCCATAACTATTTTTATGCCTGTTTGTGGTACATAATGAATAAACATCTATATAACTATTAAAACACTCAATAGAAATGCTGCATCTGTTGAAACATGAATCAAAACTACAACTGCAGAATTTCTAGCAGTGATTGAGAGTTTGCTTGTTCCTACCTGGCAAAGGTTCATCTGAAAGTTGTGAGAAGGGCAAGAAGGGAAAATCACAGATCATTTTCAAGTTAATACAGGACAAATCACATACATGCTTGATTTTAAAATGAGAATACAAAGACAAACCGATGGCATTCAACACAAAATTTCTGTGAATTTAAGGCCCTCCTGCTTATAGAAAACAAGAACCAGAAAATTGTCAAATTAAACTAAATCAGCTGAGAGATTGATCCTGTTTCGCCATGTGATGTGAAAATGTAATTGAATTTGGTGAGGCCAGACTCAAAAATAAAACAATTAAGTGCTGATATCCAAAGATTACGGTCTAAGCTGAAGAAAGCAGAGAACAGACTTACTGCAAAGGGGAGACTCGTCAGCACCATTGGGGCAATCAGGAGTGTTGTCACACACTGTGGTGAGGTTTATGCACACACTGTGACCGGGACACTGCCACTGCCAGCTTGGACACCGGAAAGGTGGTGTGGGACAGTCTCTTTCATCACTCATGTCTCTGCAGTCGTTGTCCCCATCGCAAATCCAACTGCGGAGCACGCAGTTTCCGTTATCGCAACGGAACAGCGAGGAAGGGCAGGTGCGAGGTGGGCAGGCGTGGTGCTCATCACTGCCATCCTCGCAGTCTGGATGACCGTCACACTCCCATGAAGATGGGATGCAGCTTCCGTCTGATTGACACTGAAACTCACTCTCGTGGTGGCACATCCCTGGGGGCCTGGTAGCTGAAAAAAATGAAAATACATTAGCAAGCTAAATAATTATGCAGGACTTTGCTAGTATAACCTCTGACCACTGGAAGCATTTAAATACTTACGACAGTTCTGCTCATCTGAGCGATCGCTGCAGTCAAAGACTCCATCACATCGGTAGTAGGAGTTGATACACTGGTGACCCCTGGAGCACTTAAACTCATTCATAGTGCAGTTGTATACTGAAAAAAATCCAGCCACATACATTAATGCTGATATTTTATATTTCTGAGCTTAGCTATTATGCATATAGATCAATAAATTAAGAAGCTTGGGAAATGTTTGTTGAATATTAAAGAGGATACTGTAATTCATGAATGACCGAACAAATTAATTAATTCCTTATAGGGAAATGGGCTGTATGAATAAGACACCAGTTCATAACAACTTCTCAAAGTAAGCGACCAGGCTGCAGCAAGTCTACAATTCGATCTTTAGAAGTCAAAGTGATCTAGTGAGCAACTAATATTATTAGTTTTATAACTGCAGGCAAAATGAAATTAAACTGATTTTATCAAACACGCACATGTGCTCTAAACACAATGCTTGGCACACTGCAAGTAAGCACCACACTAAACCAGCAAAGTTTATGGGGCTAGCAACTCTGTGTATAATCTAGAACGCTACTTACTGCATCCCTGCTCATCCGCCCCATCCACACAGTCCCTGTCTCCATCACAGACATAATTAGGATCTATACAGCGGTGGTCTGGACACTGAAACTGTCCCGGATGGCACGTGTTTCCCAGATCTGTCAACGCAAAATGTTAGAAAAAAACATGAGCCTGTGAGTTCATCTCCTACATTAGTGGGCAATGCATATAATAATAGTGTACAAGTCTTAGCTTAAAACGATGTTATTTTTAAGAGGAAAAACAACCATGCTTCTTCAAAATCTAATCAGTGGCAACGTGCAGCGAGTCCACAAAAGAGTCAGTGTTCTCCAAAGAAATAAACAGGATCTTATTAGGGAACTTGGGTCTGGTAGGGAGTTGATGTGCATGTTGCCTGAGGAGTTAAATCATTAAAATAATATTCATAAAATATTAATCTTCTCTAGCCTAATGACTAGCTTTAACACACTCACACACACACATATATAAATGTAAAGAAAGTTTTTTCAGAGGACTCTATGCAATCCTGTGAAAAACTAATACAACCTCACTGGTTCTATATATACTAAGAGCAAATAGCAAGCAGGTGCTGCTAATCTAATGCACGTAATTAACTGATTATTAGTGAGTATCAAAGGTTTTGCCAGATTGCTCATCTGTTGCTGCATCTGCTCATCTGTTAACACAATGCTGCAATCTGCCCAGGAGTGGAAATCTCATCAAATTCACCCCAAGGTGAGATCATAGAAAACTTAGAGAAATACAAACACCCTCCCCAAAAAACAATAATTACATCTCAAACTCTACAGGCCTCACTTAACAATTTAAATGTTATATTTCTTGAGAGTATAGTTAGAAAAAGACTGCACGAGTGTGGCTTGTATGGGTTCCCAGGAGAAAGCCTCTCCTTTTAAAAAATGAACGTGGCGGCATGGTTTAGGTTTGCAAAATTGCATTTAAACACACCAAATATTTTTGGAACATTTGTCAGATAGATGAAACCACAGTGTAGATGTTTGGCCACAAGGCACAGAACCATATTTGGGCAAACCAAACACAGGATACCAGTACAGACATCTCCAGCTATCAAGCATGGTGGAGGAAGGGTTATGAATTGGGCTTGTTTTACAGCCACAGCTCTCACCATCTTTTGGTCATCGAGTTTAACTACAACACCTCTGAAAATCAAAGTATTCTAGAGTCAAATGTGACAGCTGTCTGACAGCAAAAGCTTAGCTGAAATCGAGCCATGCTACAAATCAATCAAGCAGCAGATTTACAACAGCATGGCTAAAAAAGAATCAAGCTGTTGCAATGGCCCAGTCACAGTCCAGGCTTCTACCTGACTGAAATGTTGTGATTGAACCTTAAGAAAGCTGTGCATAAACAAATGCCTGGAACCCCCAGTGAAATAAAGCAACGATGTAAAGAAGAGTGGGCAAAATTCCACCACAATTAGATGAGAAACTGATAAATTCATACAAAAATCAGTTACTTTCCCGTGTGTATTGTGTTGAGATACCATGATAAATCTCTAAGCAAATCCTATTTATGTTAAAGTGTTAGCTTCTTTAACAGCACTTACGGCAATCAACTTCATCCGAACCGTCGACACAGTCATTATCAGTGTCGCAACGCCAGGTGTGTGGGATGCAGCGGTGGTTGGCGCAGGTAAACTGATTGGCAGGGCACGTTCCAGGCACGTGTGTTGGGCAGTTGATTTCATCGCTGTTATCAAAACAGTCATTTTGCCCATCACAGCGCCATCCTGCAGGCACACAGCGCTGATTGGCACAGGTGAACGCAGAGGGGGAACAAGTGGTGTCTAAAACAAAAGAAAAGGTATCATCTTTAATTTAAACCATATTAACATCAGCTGAGTAAAAACCCAAAGGCAAGATTTTTTGTAGGGTTTATGTGGGATTATATAATCAACTAAATTAAAGAGAAAAAATGCATTACTATTAATGCCACAGTTGACTTCATCACTGTTGTCATGGCAATCATCAACACCATCGCATCTGTAGCTGTTTGGGATGCATTTGCCGTTGCCACAGGAGAAAGAGTTGGCCCCGCACTGCAGTGTGGGGGGCTCATTGGAAAGGTCCTCCACACAAGCCCGTTGGTCTGGCGACAGCTTCATGCCATATGGGCAGCCACACACCCTCTGCGAGTCTGGGGCTGGGAAGCAGAAGTGGCTGCAGTCTCCATTAGGATTTGCCGGCCTGTTGCAGAGGTTGGAACCTGAGAAGAGGAGTGGAGGCTAATTAACAGGAATATGACTGACAATTGCAGGCTGAGGCTACGCATGGCAAGCGGAGTGAGAAGAACAGTGAATAAAGGTACTCACCAATCTGAGAGTTGGAGTTGAAAGATTTGACATGCATGATGCCGCTAATGCCTCTTCTGATAATGACCATCTCCCCACCGTCGGTCTTGCGCACACGTACAATGCTTCCCATGCGCCAGTCAGTGAAATATGCATAGCCTTTAAGGGACAGGATAAATGGAGCACAGCCACAGTTACTTCATCTTTCACCAACAATGTACCTGGTGCACCAACAATTGTCCATTTAACATGATCATCACCAAAGCAAGACAAGACAGTTTTTAGTAATCAAAACTCACTCATCATTTAGATCGAATGTATGATATTGTACTAGATAACAGCGTAACTTAAAGCTGATGCCTAACCTTCAAAAATGGTGAGACCAAATGGATGGGAGATCTGGGATATGCGGTCCAAAGAAAGTCTGTTCCGTCCATCAAAGTTGCTGTGCTCTATTTTGTCAAAGAAGGCATCCACCCAATACAGACGCATAGAACTGTGAGGACAGCAAAGCAAAGAAATATCAATTTACAATCAACAGCCACATTGAAGCTAAGAGTGGTTCATAGGAGCAACAGTTTATGGGTAAAAAAGAGTAATGGTATATTGTTCACCTCCAGTCGATAGCTAGGCCATTTGGCCAACCAAGAGTAGTGTTTACAATAGACAGCGCATGTGACCCATCACCCCAAGCTCTCATAATCTTCGCTGGCCGGTACCAGTCAGTCCAAAAAATATACCTGATGAAGAAAATGAATAGCACAACATATTTAATTCAGAAACTCTCCCACTTAAGCAAAACCATTAAACTGCATGACATGTTTATCTGAACTTTTGTCAGCGCAGAGCATTTTTGTTTATTTGTTTGTTTGTTTAAGCCAACTTCTTAGTCTTCATTACGATACTGCCTTTCACATACCGGTAATCAGCTAATCTCAGCTATTTGGCACAGGGGCCTTATGACTTTGAGGCCAAAGGAAATAACAGCTTGTCCTAAATAATCATTCTTTTTAATCAAGGCAGAGTTTAATTTGTGGATACTTTATGAATGGGTGACCAGGGACCGCACTTTGCATGGGACTGCTTGGCATTTTTATGCCTCCTAGCTGTATGAGCTGTATATAATTTAATCTTTAATTTCACATGGGGGACAATATGACATGAAGAGACACAGCAAATGTGAACTCTACAGATATGGTGCGAATTTATGTGAACAGCAGCTGAATGCAGTTTTTACAGTTACTAGTATAGAAAAAGGCAATATATTAGTGCAAGAACATTAGAGCATAAGGTTAGATGGACAAACTTGTAGTTTTAAATTTTCCTTCAGTCCACTGTAAAGCCCTGGCAAAGAGAAGATGGAGGCATTTCCCAATCATGTTCACATATGGCTTCTTCTTTGCATCATAGAGTTTTAACCTGCATCTGTGGCTGGTACAGTGAACTGTGTTCACAGACAGTGATTTATGGAAGCTTTTCAGAGCCATGCAATGATTCCCATGATAGAATCATGCCTGTTTTTAGCACAGTGCCACTTGAGAGTCCAAAGTTATCAGGGTTATTAGCTATTTTTGGCCTTGTGCACATAAATTTCTTCACATTCTCAGAATGTTTTGATGCTATTATGCACTATAAATGATGAGATATTCAAAGTCTTCACAATGTACCTGGTGCATGTAATGGTGAGCATGAATTTGCTTTAAGGAAAAACAGACAGAAAAATACTAACAATTCGTTGATGTTAAAGTGATTTACCCAATAAGAGGATGCACCACAATGGCTCTGGGGTTATTGAGGTTACGAATGATGGCCCTCCTGGACTTATCAGCTAGCTTCATGACGGATATGCTTCTATATCGGGGGTCAGTCCAGTAGAGGTTCTTTGAAATCCAGTCGTAAGCCAGGTCCTCCACTCCGTCTACTCTGTTTGCTGCCAGTACCTCCCTGCCTGTGCAGATCAAAGCAGTCAGAGCACCGTTTAACATAGAGATGAAAGAGGAACACATTTAAATAAATAGGCTGTCAGCTTCCATTTTCCTCTTCCGGACCGGACAGAAAAAACTAGAGCAACTCCAAAAACAACACCCCTGATCAGAGCAGTGCTGTTTCTTTCTTTCTTTTTTCCTCTGTGTGTGTGTGTGTGTGTGTGTGTGTGTGTGTGTGTGTGTGTGTGTGTGTGTGTGTGTGTGTGTGTGTGTGTGTGTGTGTGTGACATAGTAGCTACTTTCACTTCATAACAAAAATTCTTGGTCCTTATTATTTCTATTTTCAGGTCTTTAGGCTGATATCAGTTATATGAAATATGATCTATTTTACACGATCTGTGCTCCTGTCGGTTCCCTCCCCCATAGCAGCAGTTGACCCTCTTGAGCACCCCCTTAACTCCCAGGGTCGGCCTGGAAAATCATGTGGTAGAGCTCCACGCTAGGAAGGCAGTGCAAACATAATAAGGCTATTATGTTTTTCATTTTCTATGCCATATCTTTAGTTTAAATTCAGCTAGACAAGATGCTCACCTGTCCCATCCACCTTCTGTTTATAGATAATATCTTTGGCTGTGTCTGAGAAGAAGATGGCATCATCCTCAGCACTAAAATCCACTCCAACAAAGTAGGAGGGGGATCCAGTAACAGGGAGAATGATGTCCTCTTGAGTAGAGAGGTTGAAAGGGATCCCTCTTATAGCCAGCTGGCTGGAGAACAGCAGAAACTGTCTCACGGCTGTGGGTTTGACATCAGCAGACAAGATTAAAGAAAACGGGCATTAGTGACACAGAGCTGAGTAGAAAACAGTATAAAACTCATGTTGATTTCTGTATACACACTATTTGTGGCATTTTAAACCAAGAAACATACTAAAGTCTGCAAAAAAAAAAAAACTTGCAACAATTAAACACAGAAATAATCTCTTACCTAAACATCGCTTGCCATCAGCATGCAGGTCGTAGCCCATGCGACATTTGCAGCGGTAACCCAGTCCTCCATTGTCACTCCTGTGGCTCAGGACACAAATCTGCTCACATCCACCTCTGTCTACACTGCAAGGGTTTGGCACTGGACACAAAAGAAAGCAATCCAGGTTACTGGAAAACTTATATAATCTCGGTAGACTTATACTTTACATTAGTAGGAACCATGAGAAGTATGAGCAGCATCAGGACCATCATAATGAAGATTTGTTTCTCTGATGGTCTTACCTTGTGGCTGCTTCAGCTGATGTATCACTGCTACTCCATGTGGGGTCTGAGATGTTCTGTAAACCACTTCAGAGCTTCTATCTGTAAACTTGTTGGCTTTCATCACAGCCATCTTGGTCCAGTCCGTGAAATAGACATTGTGCTCAAACAGACTGATGCCAAATGGATGAGGGATCACAGTACCTCCGTGAACCACTGTTTTTCTATCAGAAAAAACATTAGGGATGTTTATCTATTAGAATATATAAATGAAAAATCTTACTACTTGTTGCATTTGATTAAGTATTTACCTATGCAAGCCGTCATAGGTTGCAGTTTCAATGTAGTCATAGCGGCTATCAACCCAGTAGACGCGCTTAGCTTCTATGTCTAGTGTGATACCAGCTGGCCAGCCCAATTTACTGCTAATGATACCATAGCGGTTGGTTCCATCCATGAAGGCCCGCTCCAGGCCCGGTTGTCCATTCAGTGACTCCCAATCTGAGAAGAACATATACCTATGAAAGGAGGGGAATATATTGAAGTGGGATTATTAGATCACAGCTTCTACATACAAAAAGTACAGCACATGTATTGTCTAACAGAAACTCCTACAAAATCTTTAAAGGATTTTCCTCTTTTAATTAAATCCAGCATCTACAGAATAGCTATATGTCTCCAACGTGGGTGGCTGTACATTAATTTAGGATAAGCAATTTCTCTGTAACCACCTGGCTCTCCTTCCCCCATGAACTCAACTATTGGATTACAATAAGGGTCATCACTTATATTGCTCCTCACTAATCCACCCAGGGCAATCTGCTAATCTCACCTGCCTCCCCCCCCCTCCACCCCATTATTCCATGCCAATGGAGCACGACAGATACTGAATGTGGGGATTGGGAATGGAAGCACAGATGAATGGAAACTGGGAGATGTGCTTACCCGACAGTGGGGTCCACCGCCAGTCCTCTAGGGTTTCCGAGGTTTTCAGTGATGAGTGTGACCCGGTTACTTCCATCAAAGTCCACCATGTCAATCCTGTTGACGCTGGCCTCCACTACATACAGTTTATTGTTCACCCAATCCACTGCCAAATTCTCAGGGTAGTCAACTGATACATTTAAAACCACCTGCATGTTGGAACCGGCCATATCCACGGAAAACACCTGTACACAAAAGATGCCATTGTTTTCAGAATATTAGTCTTTAGGTGGTCACGCTTTACGAAAAAAATATAGGAACATTTTATAGGCTTCATTCATCTGCTTTCTAGTGAATCTAAATATAATGCTTGTCCAGTCTCATTAAAGTAAACCCTAATATTAGCTTTATTTTTTATTTATGTATGTATTTTTAAGACCATAGGCCCAAGATTTTGTCTGTCACCACTGAAATTAAAGCCAGTATGAATGTGGATTGCATACTGGCATACAGTTATAGCTTAAAGCTTTGACAAGTAAGTATTTAAGTGCAATATAGAACAGTCAAGAGTCAAGGAAGCATCAGACAGTATGTTTGCTTATTTAAGTTTTCTGGCTTTTGACATTTCTGTCAAGTTTCTGTCTCCCATTACTATGAATTCAACAGATTTTTGGAAAACTTGACAGTGTGCAGGTGGTTAGACGGGCACTGCTTTTAGCAGCTCTGCTTCATTTGAAACAAGATCCACACGTCTTAAAAGCAGGATTTCAACTGACCTGTTTAAAGAGAAACTGAAGATGTGGAAATAGCCTGGTAGTTTAACCTTTCCGGTTGCATTCACATGCCCTGTTTGTGCTCTCCCTACTTTTAATCGGACATGCTGCCATGGAGGTGGCTAATATTCACAGATGCCCAGTCAGCGGTAAAGTCATGTGAGAACGTTTTCACAGGACTCTGTGTAATACTGTGAAAAACTAAGTACACTTTTGCTGCTTACATAGGAATCAAGAGGGTAAGCAACAGCCAGGTGCTGCTAATCTAATGATTATCTGATCATCAGCACGTGTGAGCGCTTCTATAACAGCAGAAGCTTTTTCAGTTTGCTGGTCTGCAGCATTCAGGTGTGTGTTAACACAATACCACAATCTTCATGAGAGCGAATGCCAGCAAATTTACCCCAAGGTCAAACAGAACAATACTCAAGAGCTAAATCTCAGACTCTACAGGCCTCAGTTAGCATGTTAAATTTAAAGTTTATGACAGCATAAACAGAAAAACACTGAACAAGTATCAAGGCTCATTTGGAAGGGTTGCCTGGAAAAAACCTCTTCCCTTGAAACACAGTAGCATCACTGTTCGCAAAGGTCCATCTGGAGACCAAAGCAGAGATTTTGGCCATAATATACAGCACTGAAAACACAGCACGTCATGTTATTGCTACAACAGGAGGCTCTACAAGCTATTTAATCATGGCATAGAGCCCTGTGAAACTCAACTTTTTCAAACAAATAATTGTTCTAGCTTTAGAGGTGAGAAGTAACAGAGAAAAGAAATATTTAAAAAACTGTACTTAAATAAAATTAGAATTTCAAATGAATTAATTTGAAGTTATTAATCCCCTAAATTCATCTAACAGCTGTAGGTAGTGGTTACTTTAAAACAAAGAACAACTTTAAAACCTATTGTGACATAATGACTGTATAATTAAGCTACTTAAGCAATCTGACACCATATTTAATGAGTAAACCATGGTTTTTACTAAGGTACCTGGGTTTTTCCTGCAATGGAAACACAGTAAAGGAAAAATGCCACCTTATCAACAGAAATATATACAGTTATTTCTGAGCATTTGATCAGCAAAAATCTCTATTAGGTTTGAGGAAATGAAACCCTGTCTGCCACAATGTGCATAACTCCAATCATGCTGTGACTAAATCCTTTCTGGGAAACACTGTGCAGGAAAAACTAGCTGCAATGTTAAAATGCGGGTCATACCAGTACTAAAACCCAGTGGTATAATGTAAAAGATTGCATACTGGCAAAGCCTATTTTGATATGTAATAAATACTTTATACACTTTATTTCTTTTTAGTTTACTTAAGTATGGTTTGAAATCTAACACTTTCACTTTATTTTGTGTTGCGACTTTACTTTAGTAAAAGTACTTCCTCAAGCACAGTGTCACCCTTTCAGCTAATTGGCTACAGTTTAAAGCAGAGACAAGCCAAGACATAATCTGAACAAAGACATTTTACCCGGCCAAAGAATCCACATTAATGGACAGTGTCACTGAAAACAAATACTGCATGATTAGATCCTACAGGATTGAATTACAAAAATTGCACTGTGGTATGTGAACATCATACCAGCCTATCAGACAGGTTTCAAGATTAGGCCATTTGGATTCCACTCCATATCTACTTCCCCTTCATTATGACCCAGCCACAATGGGGCCAACAGCTATCCCATTATTATAGTATCAACATTGCTGATATCTTATAGGATGACTGAAAGAATTTGGTCCTGGCCAGCGCAAGTCTAACTCGAGCATTTGCACAAACACGAAATTGGTCTTACATTCTAAAAGATGAATGACTAACACAGAAGTAAAAGCTCAAACAAAACAATGAATGTGACAGTTCTTTATAAAACACCTTATTCTGGATGGTATCCGTCCAGAAGATCATATTAAGATTGTAGTGAAAATCGACTCCCACTGCAATCCCTCTGTTCTGTGAATTAACTAAAGTGCGCAGATTGTTGCCATGGATGTCACCTATCAGCAGGTCTCTCCCATTAGAAAATATCAAGGAAGGGACTCCAGCTGCAAGGGAAACAAAATACAAAACCTTAGAAAAGAACGCAGCCAAATTTTTTACACAGGTTTCTCACTAAAGCCAAAGGCACAGAGGTCAGCCTCTCGGACAACACTCTTTCTATGTTACACAAAGGCTAGAGACAAACTAAAACAACATTTACTACGCAACAATGCACCACAAAGAAACTCGCACAATGTGTGCAGTAGCTGCCAAAAAGGAGAGGTGTCTATGCTAATAGACCTCATTTGGCTAGATCATTCGAACCTTCAAAATGTGAACATTTGTTATGTATGTTAAACTGTTTAAACAGAGAGAAAGTGACACTTACTAGAGGAATCAGCTCTGCAGTATCTGTGCTGCTCCAGGATGTAGCCCTCTCGACAGCTGCAACGATGGGAGCCGATCCGGTCCTCACACAGCTGGTCGCACACGCCCCACATAGAACAGTCGTCAAAATCTTTAAACAGAAATCAGTATCAGCAAGTGAGGACTAAACTCTTGTTGTTTTATTTGAATACACAAACACACCCGAGAGCCAAATCTCAGCCTGGTCTGTTGCGCTTGCAGCTGCGATCAGAAGCTTACATACACTAATCATGGACATGTATTTTGTAGTTATTTTAGGTTTTTAATAATTTCTTTGAATTGTTCTTCAAACATGCTGGTATGATTATAGCAAATACATCTTTATGGATTCTAAAGAATTAGACAAGAATTAGATGCATATATTTGAATTTATTCTGAAATTTCTCTAATCCACACAAGGTCAAAAGTATGCATACAGGCTCAAATATACACATACATTCACTTAGATTGTTTAATAAGTGGTGCTTAAGGTTCTACAATGTATTTTAATTTGAAAGTCTATTAAGTTCTTGGTTGTGATCATGACTTCTAAACAAGTTGCAAGATCATCCGTTTGAACGACTGTATATAAGCACAAAAGACTGAGACAAAGAAAAAGATTGAGGTATTTGGCCACAATGAGAAGAGGAGAAGTAAATGCGAGGCTTTCCAACCCAAGACAACTGTATCAGTTGTCAAGCATGGTGGTGGTAGCATCATCCTCAAGGACTATTTAGCTGTCAGTGGTACTGATACACTGCACAAAGTGGATGGAATAAAGAAGGAGGACAACCTCCAAATTCTTGAACCTCACCTCAGATAAACATCTAGATGGTTAAAATTTGGACACAGTTGGGTGTTCCAACAGGACAATGACCCTAAACACGCATCAAAACTGGTAACATTAACACTCTGGAATGGTCTTCCCTATTGAAAGTTTATGGGCTACACTTAAAATCTGAGTCTTTGCTAGGAAACCAACCATTTTAAATGTATTCTACCATTTCTGCGAAGAAGAGTGGTCAAATTACACAAAAAGCTTATTGATGGTAACAGACACTTATTTATAATATAAGGGTTACAAAGCTATTTCGAAGGCTTTGGGACTCCATTGAACCACAGTGAGAGCCACTATACACAACTGGAAAAACTTAGACCAGTGATGAGCCTTCCCAGAAGTTACCAGCCTACCAAAAGTACTCCAAGAGCGCAGCAAGAACTCATCCAAGAAGTCACAAAAGAACCCAGAACAACATTAAAGAACCACAGGCTTCACATGTCACAAGTTAAGGTCAGAGTTCAAGATTCAACAATAAGAAAGAGACTGGGCAAAACTGGCATCCATGGGAGAAAGAATAAACCCACTCCTCTCACATTTGTCATAAAAACATCTTGACAAGACAAAAGCTTTTAGGAAAATACTCTGTGGATCGACGAAACAAACTTTTTGGAAGGTGTGTGTCACATTACGTCTGGCATAAAACTAACACAGCATTTCAGAAAGGGAACATCATACCAACAGCGAAATATGGTGGTGGTAATATGATGGTCTGGGGCTGTTTTGCTGCCTCTGGACCTGGAATACTTGCTGTGGTAATTGCAACCATGAATTCTGCTGTCTACCAAAACATCCTGAAGGAGAATGTCTGTCCATCTGTTCGTGAACCCAAGCTGATGCACAGGACAATGTTCCAAAACACACCAGCACCTCTGAATGGCTTAAGAAAAACAACCTGAAGACTTTAAAGGGGCCTAGTTGAAGTCCAAACCTGAATCCAACTGAGATGCTGTGGCATGACCTTAAAAAGGTGGTTCATGCTCAAAAATCCTCCAACCTGGCTGAATTAAAACAATTCTGCTAAGAAGACTGAGCCAAAATTCCTCCCTGGTGCTATAAAAGACTCATTGCCAATTATCGCAAATGCTTGATTGCAGTTGTCGCTGCTAAGGGTGGCCCAACCAGTTATTAGGATTAGGGGGCAATTACTTTTTCACACAGGGCCATGTAGGTTTAGATTTTTTCCCCTTAATAATAAACACCTTAATTTAGAAACTGCATTTTGTTTTTGCTTGTGTTGTGTTTGTCTGATATTTAAATTTGTTTGATGATCTGAAACATTTAAGTGTGTCAAACAGAAAAACATTGGAAATCAGAAACTCAAAAACGTTTTCACACCACTGTGTATATTTGAGCCTGTGTGCATACTTTTCACCCTGTGTGGATGAGAGAAAATCCAAAATAAATGAAAACTTGTGCACCCAATCTTTGGTTTTTTGAAGTTGTTAAAGATGTATTCCATATAATCATATCACCCTGAAAAAAACAACAGTTCAAAATATACTCATACTTCTACCGTCACATGACTTGGTGCATCAAGATGTCAACATAAACTACACATGTTTGGCTTTTAGAAACATAGCAAAAGAAACATATTTCTGTCATAGTGAAAAGCATTAAAAAAATCCCAACTCACCCATACCACTGTTTAGTCAAAGATGTTAGTGATAGCTACAGTATCTACCTATACATGTGCGACTGTTGTTGCTGTTGACAATGTATCCAGAAGGACAGGAACAAGTTCCACCATCAGGAGAAGCATGACAGTGATGCTCACAGCTCAGGGAGGCACATCTCCAAATACCTGACCAAAAAAGAAACCTGACTGCTGATATATTCTTCAGTGACACCGTTTGTGAGATTAGATTTCCTAATGTGTACTCAATAGTACACAACACTGGTTGTGTTGATACTAACTGCAGTTGCGTCCAGCAGTGGTGTTCGTTTCATCCTCTCCATCTGGACAGTTAGGCGTCCCATCGCAAAGCTTATCCAGGGGGATGCACAGGCCAGAAGATGGACATGGCCATTCTCCTGGGTAACACTCCCGTTGTACATTATCTGTAGATAAAAAAGAAATTCATCCACTTTGCAGGATTATGCACAGAAAGGGAAAGCAACAATAAAAAACAGAGCTGGAAAAAGTTTTAAAGGTGGTACAGTTGTTAGGAATAGAACAGATATTCAGTGGTTCTGATCTAAAGAAAACTGTGGCTGGGTCATTGTCCGGGAAATGGCTGTCACTTTAAATTGACGTAAAGGAGTGGAGCTTTGAGGGGGGTCACATGGGGGCTCAGAGAGCTTCTGCAGCCCATCCTTTAAAAACACACACTCTTCACAGCCATGTGGAGGAATTCTAAAGCACTTTGGGGGGCTGCACAATCTTGTGCCACAAAGAGGCATTTGAATACCACACTTAAGGGAGCACAGGCATAGTATCACTCTAAGCCAAACCAACCATGGTGACTAAAGATGAATCAGGTTTACACAGCTCCAGTTCTTACCCCTTTCAATGCTATTTGTCCAGCTAAAGTACCAACCCTTCTCATTCTAATTTTACAGATAAAGCAGATAGACGTTGACTGATTTTTTAGCTACTGTATACATACCACAGCCTTTTTCATCTGCATTATCTTCACAGTCATCCTCTCCATCACAAAGCCAGACTTGATGGATGCAGCGGCCACTGGGACAGGTGAAGTGGTTGCCTCTACATGTAGGATATGCTGCAGAGCAAGGGGAGAATAAGACATTTGTTTATCTGCACCAAAATAACTGTAATTAGTGACGGTGACAGCGACGGGAGCCACATACTGCAGTTAAGCTCATCGCTTCGGTCTCCACAGTCATCGTCGTGGTCACAGACGTAGCGTTGAGGGACACACATCCCATTATGACATGAAAACATGCCCGCATTGCAGCGCTGTGCTAAAGAAATCACAGCAGAAAGAGAACAAAAAAGGGCTTGATTTGTTGATTTTGTCATGTTTCTGGTTGTATTTTTGGAAGAAACCAAAACGTCTTTCACTTGATGCATTAGCACCAAAATTGATTGTCTCCTTACTGCAGTTTGCCTCATCAGAGCCATCGCGGCAGTCAAGTATCTGGTCACATCTCTGGGTCCGGTTGTAGCAGGCCCCATTGGCACACCTCAGCTGTGTACACTCGGGATAATCTGTAAAATTAACCCATCATCAGGCGAATGTTATGCATTTAAATCAGCCTGACAACTGTGCTCTTTTCAGCCTTTAACACGTGAAAAGCTCTGTGAATAGGAGGGATAAGAGACTAACATTTAACAGCACCACCACAGCACCAGCAGTTGCCACAGCATTCTTTATGCAATTGTGAGATTACCACCGTGTGCAGTGCTGCGAGTCTACCATGTCGGCACAATAATGGCATAGCAGCTGAACTTCAGCTTGACTAATCCACCAAAGAATCTGCAATCAACCTCTGACAACAAGAAGCATATTGTGGTCCATTCTGTCAGTCAGCGAGCCTCTTAATCTTAACAAATTGATTAAAATGCCACAGGAGCCTGAGATAAAAAATTTAAAAAAAGTGGGGGGAACCACCTTGGAGAAGACTTACGGCAATTTCTCTCATCGGAACCATCTGAGCAGTCTGCCAGACGGTCACATTGGTACTCTCCTGGGATGCACGCACCATTACTGCAGCTGAACTGGCCACTGGTGCATGTCCTTCCAGCTAGGAAGAGATAAAAAAAGTTTGTATTCATCTATGTGCAGTTCAAATTGCATTTTATTGTAGATAAAGGGACTTAAAAGTCATCACCGTACCTTACTTCTGTCCCACAGACTATGTGGGGGGTCATTGTTAATCATTTCAATGTCCAATCCCACATGGCCATAGTTTATGTTTGCAAGAATTCAAATAATTTCAAATATTTCATTCTAAGTATTTTTTAATAAGTTTACTTAATCACTGAACAGCTCCCTTTATAATCTGATAATGATGTAATATACTCACGGCAGTGCTGCCTCTCATCTGAGCCATCCTCACAGTCTTCCTCATCGTCACACACCCATAGGTTTGGGATACACTCGCCGTCACTCAGACACTGGAAATGGTTGCTATCACACGTTACCTGAGCTGTGAGACAGAGCATTTCATTACTTACGCCTCCTGAATGAAATCCAGAAGTACAAATCTTACTGCTGATCAAGTGTATTTTTTTATTACTTATACTTTACTTGTGCTTAGCTACAACCACACTAACGTTACTAATTACTGTACACACAGAAACACTTTATTGCAATATATTTTCATCGATAGCAGGATTTAGTTCCTTCCACTACCGAAAGCACTCACATCTAACAAGCATCGTACATGAAATATTAAAACCTTAGCAGGCATCATATTGGCAAAAAATGCAATTTAATAAGTAACTCACGGCAGTCGTGCTCATCAGAGTCATCGACGCAGTCTGACGTCCCGTCACAGTGCCAGTCACCGGGGATACATCGACCTGTCCCGCAGCGGAACTGCCCCAATTCACATCCTGCATGCAATCACAGCTTGAGTTCAACTTAAGCTTTTTTTCCCCAAAATGTGCATTCTATGTTAAATTTCAATTTTAGTTGTATTCCTGTTTGTCATCCTGTCCAAAACAAAACATAAATAAATACAAATAAATTATGAATCAATTGTCTTTTATATATGCATTGAAAAACAGGCCATGGGGAGGGAGGGTAGGTGTTCTCTGATATAGTCTGTTGCAAACAGCATTGATGAGCCTTGGAGACAAACGTGCCAGCCATCCAACCGACAGTTACACAACCTTCACTGCGCTCTTCCCAAGCTTCCTTTTGATGTTCTCACTGAGGGGCAATGGTAGAGATAAGGTACCATGGCTCTACCTTCCCTGACGTTTACCAGGAGAGATTGATTCAAGCAGCATAGTTCAGAGGCAGAGCACTCCATCAGACCCCGTTCAAATAGGAATGTGCAATTCTGATGGGCTCTTTGACAGCCTGATTTATGGTGCATGCTTTTCCTGTCCAGTCAGAAATGTAATTAGAATAAATACTGGTACTGGGTGGTACCGCAGCCATTTCAACCCAAATTCTTTATGAGAGGAAGTGTGAGGTGGTGATTGGTGGTGCATGCTCAGGGTTGGGGGTCTGTCTCTGTCCTGTCTTATCCAGCATTTTGAAAACAACGTTCCCCTTTGATCAAATACCTTCTTGAGAATTTTTAAAAATCGAGAGTTTTTATCTAAAATCTAGGGCTTTAGTAACCTATATCATGCCTTTACAATTTCACAATAATGGTTTCGGCCACAAGGAAACATTTTTATGGTGCAATTCAGCTTTAACTGAGTGAAAAGGTGTCTGCAAGGTCAGAAAAGCCAGTGGGCAGTTGAGTGATGGTACTAAACGCTATTTAAAGGAAACACAGACTATATTTAGTGCCAAGAGTTTATCATTGCTTTGAGTTATGGACTATTTTAATGATAGATTGCTTCTAAAGCAGTTGTGTGGTCACTGCCGGTGCTTCTGCACTAAAATAGTTGTGTAGGTTGCCTTCTTGTCTCCAATTAACTGCTTTACAAACAACTCAACAAAAAAAAGGGCCACATTTTTAACTCTGCCAGCAGCTATCCAGGAAGCAAACCTTTTTTCCTGCTCAGTTTACTAATGATAAAATTGCTCACAAACTTGCTCAAAGGAGGTCGTTGTTACAAGTCAATAATCCTGGAGGTTTCAACTATAGCATGGAAGAAGCGTTGGATGCAGGACACAAGTAGCAAAAAGACTAAATCTATTAAACAAAAACAGCATATATACGCTGATAAAAAGAAGTGTTGTCTGTGCAGGACAACTAGGAGTTTCAAAAAGAGAAAAAAGAATGACAAATAATAACAAAAATATATTGATTGCTATTGACTGTGAAACTGGACGCAATCCTATCAATGTAAACATCTAAAAGAAAGTGATTTTTCCAGAAAAAATGTTTCATTAAGACTTACATAAGAATATAATCGTGATTTATAAGTAAGTACACTTTAAGGTGACAATTTTTATTGTGACATGATGCTTCACTCGGGAACTTTTAAGCAAGTAGCATGCTGCTTACCCATTGATGCTTGCCAATTAGTTATCTAATGATATTACATGTAACAATGCTTAACTCAGGGAGGGCAAACACTTCTTTTATAGCCTTCTGCTTTGACTACATCTTGCTGGCACTACATTACATCATTTATCTGAAATCAGTTTTCATGCTGAAGATTTACTTGCAATGAAGTTTTTTAACATTTATGTATTTCTCCTTATTTACTTAAAGAGAGAAGTATTTGGAGTACTTCTTCTACCACTGAAATAAATCTAGAGGTGTATAGACGCTATAAATGCACACAGTGACACCTTAAAGGCCAGTATGCCAGGAAGAAACCAATCTACTGGATGCTTTCAAATGCAGCCAGTATTTCCTGACAGCATTACTTCTGGGAATGGTGACAGATACCGTGCACTGATGCCGAACCTTTAACAGCACTATCTTGTGTTAGGTTTCTTCTTACATTCACAATAGAACATTTTTCCAAATCCTTAAATTATGTTGTTAAACTGAGAAAGCCAGTCAAAATTAAGCAAGGACAAAGCAAAGGTCTTATTAAGAATGCTTTTTTTAAGTGAGTGTGTGTGTGTGGGGGCGGTGATGATGAGTGTTTTCTAATGAGAGTTTTAGCTGAGGCTTTTCTGTAATGTTGTTGTTTTCCTTTCCCCTTCCTTCTGGCTTTGTCTTTTCTAATTAGCAACTTAAACCCACAGAAGGAAAGAGCACTGCTCTGTCTGAGGATGAGGATAAGAACGCCCGACAAAGAAGCGCACGAGTGGAATTTTCCTCCGAATGAAGTCCTCCAAACGCCTTAAATCCCTCTGTGAAATTACAATGGCACAACAGAGGTGTGAGCAGTGATGCAAACTCGTAACTCTGAAGTGTCGTCCTAAAAAAAAGTAGAGGAAAGTAAGCCTTACAAGCTGCAGAACCAGAGAAGAACATACTATATCTGACAAAAAGAAAAAAACTTGTCTGTCCACTGCTGTTGTGAAACATCTCTTTCTTGTCACATGGGGTATGTCAAAAGAAGTCTTCACGCTTTCATCAGTGCCGTCTTGTTTTGGTGCAGCCCTCTGCACTCAATGGATGTGAGCGGAGAAAAGTTGAGAAAACGTCTGCTGGCAGCATGAAACGCTGTCAGAGCGAAGTGCTGCTGCCCATTTCATATGGAAATCAATGCAGCAGAATGCAGTCAATTGCCAAACAAGCGACTTTGGCTCTTAGTGCTACACTCAAAAACGTCTAAAAAAAAACAAAAAACGAGGCAGCTTTGGCAGTGGCATGTGAACAAAAGGAAGGCATAAATAGGGCGAGGAATAAAGCCTTGGTCTGGTTGGAATCGAGGAATGCTCAGCTTTTTGATGCATGCCCCAACAAAACAGTAAGTGAAAGGAATCATAAATTAAGTTGTCACAACCCAATAACACAGCTACTGGACATCTTACTTCTCCTCTACGCTGTGTGTCACAGCTCACGAAGCAGCTGGTTGGAGGCTAAACTCCATCCTTGGTGTCTTTAACGTGGACTTTAACGGGGGAGCTACCAAAAGGATTTGCTCTCAATTTGTGTCAACTGTGCTCCAGTTTCTCCCGCAGTGTTACTGTAGCATGCAGACTTAGGCTCCTACACCGGAAAGACGCTTGGCCACGGGCACAAGGTTTAAGGTGCACGTGCTGGCTGAGCTTGAAAAGTCTCGAAAAGTTTCAACAAGAAGGAAAACATTTTTATTGACGTCATTACAGGCTGGAACTAAAAATAGGTTTCAGTCTGTAATCTGTCTTGCAATTTGCATGTTGTTTACTAGTATATTTAAATAAAAGCAATTTATAGAGCTATTAAAATTTGCACTATGCGCCTAATAGGCTATTAAGATTCCCTGGTAAATGATAATTGGAGATAACAGCTCAACTTGCTGACAAAACACATCCAAAACAGCAGAAATGGCAGATAATAGTTAATAAACCAACACCATGAAATCTTCTCAAACAGTCACGTTAGCTATTAATGCCAGTGTAAGCATTCAGTAGTAGTATCAAGCTCAAGGCCTGGATAATGTTTTCCAGAAGGTCCTGGAAGAAACAGTTATCAAACTAAAGGATTTTTGTGGAGGATCAGGAAGAGATTAGAAAGTACCCTGCCCCCCTCACAGTAAAACAAGCCATCACCAATCTTATATTCTAAGTGACAAAGCAGGCCAGGGAAGCCAAGGAGGCAATGTCCAGCAATATGGTTTAACACGGAGTGGTCATTCATAAATTCAGGTTAAAGATAAATAAATAATATTTAAGCAGTCAACTAATCCAAGCTAATGATCGACATGCACAAGCTGACTAAGTGTGCTGGACGTCTGCTGTTTTTCTCAAGTCATCATTTTGTGCCCTTCAGCTGTCATCAGCAAAATTCATCTTCAAGTTGCATGCAACTGCCAAGATTCAAAGGAAATGCCAAGTGATTTTTTTTTTTTAAATGCTACAGTCTCAGTTATACGGTACAGTTATATTGTCTTTGTTTTTTGTTGGGTTTTTTACATAGACAGGCCCAATTTTCTGCCTTTTAGCCAGTGAGGAAATAGGTCTAGGATATTTCATAACAGTAAATAAAAAAGCTGTAGCATTGACCTCACTTTAGGTTTATTTAAAAAACAAAAAAACTTGAAACTGTTTCTCTCTTGGTTAGAAATGATTCCTTTCTGCAGCAGCTGCACTGTAATTAGTTGCTTGATTCACAGTAAGAAGCTTACATACTAAGGGTTGAGCAAAAAGAAAGCAGATTACAATTTGAGAAGTAAGATCTTAGCCGTGTTCCTAACACAACAGACAAGCATGAGACTGTCACGTATAAAGAGCAGTGTGTGAGCTTTTTTTTCATGTGTGTGTGTGTGTGTGTGTGTGTGTCTCTCTCTCTCTCTTGCATTAGAAAATAAAGCTGGAATCTGAGCCGAATCGGTGGGTTTGCAGCGTAAAATCTGCTCCACTGAATGAGACTTGTACCAGTGGGCCACAGTCCTCGCAGATTGCCTGTAAGTCACATGCTCTTTTCCGTTACCTAGCAACAGTAAAGCTCAGGCAAAAGTTCCTCAAGATAACTTCCAATCGGTGTGAGGAAGGCTTTGTGCTCAACCTTTAAAGTAATACTATGTGTAAAAGCATTTAGCGCCACAGACAGAATTACTTTACCTGGTGGCTAAATTAAAAATAAATAAATAAAAATACAGTATCATCCTGAGTGCAGGCACTAAACCAAAGGCTTTTGAATTAACAATACTATTTCCACCTTCTTTTGCTCTTTAAATTCCATCAAATATGATTGATTTTCAGTTTTCTCATATTTTTTTCCTATGTGCAACAAGTGCAGTGCAGCGCAGCAGTTATGCAGTTCCTCAATGAGTCATTCAGCTAACATCCTGTGTGGACAGAGAAAAAAAAGTTTAAAAAAATCACAGTACTTACCTTCAGAGTGGTGCCATGTAACACAGCATATAAGGACAAAAAGGAGTTTAAGTAGCAGTGCTCTCCACATCCTGGCTGGTCCGTCCAGCTCCGCTGTGCAGATGGAGGAGCTGTAAGGACTGGGGCTGGGATGCTGTTGCTTTCCTCTGTCTTTCTTGGCCCGCTAGTTGATGAAAAGGGGCGTGCACAAAGGCCAGGACAGCCGCTCCCCCAACCCAGCCTCGGCCCTCACGATAAATCCCTCTGGGCTCTGGAATCTGCATAATGCCGAGTAAGGTCCGACTCGTCCCAGTGCCAGTGATTTTTCACTCTCAGCGGGCTATCACTTTGATTTAGGGATTGAAATGGGTGCCTACTGGTTCTTGGGGGGAAAAATAAAGAGTGGGCGACTAAATAAAAAAGCATGCAACTACAACAAGGCCTTCTAGGGCGTCCAAGAAGGCCCAGGCAGAGAACTTAATCCCAGTATGGTTGGTTAGAGCCCGAGCAAGGACCATGTTTCTGGCACATATGACGACAAACATGCACTTTGTTAAGAGTCTTTGTAACGGTGCTTTGCAAAAGGAGGTCAAACGATTATTAGATTATCTAATGGTAAACTAACGGAATTATGGTGTAATGATCTCCCTAAAATAAAAATATACAAATTTAGCGCCACGGAAAAATGCAATCATCAAAAAAATAAAAAAA
>NW_005187410.1:4058478-4128694 GCF_000239375.1 Pundamilia nyererei
TTTTTTTTTTTAAAAAGAAAACCTACTGTTAACCAAGTTGGCGGCCGATAATAAGCTCAACATCGCCCTCATGCGGCCGAATAGTGGGACTCGATAAATCAGAAGAAAGGGCGGTTCAAAGATGGTTGCCATTAGCGACGGTGCAACCGAAACTACCGAGACTTTTAAAAGATATTTTCAACGAAAAGTGGAAGTTAGGTACGGAAAAAAATGTGACTGAAAATCTGTATTATATGAACTCGACATGGCAGTTTCACAGAGCAATGCAGAGGAAAACATGAAGATGGAGGGCAGCGAGGTGAAGGTGTGTTTAAAAAAGCAAAACAAAAAAGTTAGTTCAAACTAATACTAAGTTTACTTTCTCGACAATTCTTAACTTTAAGTACTGCTGTATTACTTAAATGCTTTAAATGAGGAATAAATTTAAGCTAAGTGAGCTAAGTGTGTGAATAAACTGGAAACATGCTAAAAAAGAATAATAAGAGATGGGTAACATAAAAAGTATAAGCTAGCGATCTTTTAAGATGCGCAGAGTATCTAAAACCGTTAATTACCTAAAAGTGTTTAGTCGCAGAAGTACATTTAGCCCAATAGTGTACTTAAAGAAAATTATGAGCAATTGCTCTACAACAATAGCACTGTACTTAGTACATTTAACCGCTATAGTTAATAGTCAGACCTGGGGTGTCAAACGTAAGGCCAGAATCAGCCCGGCGAAGGCTCCAATATTGTTAGGTGTCTTTTACAACTTTGCCTTATTATAAATATCTCATCCCATGGCCATTCACGTAACACCAAAGTAATTATCTTATAGACTGAAATTTTATACATTTACTTCTTACAATTGAAGCCCAAAGAGTCATGCTGACAGATTATCTTTCAATTACTACGCATGTAGTAGAAAAACTGAGACATACTGTTGAAATTTCTCTTCTTTGTCTTGTATTAAGATATCTCATTGATTAAATGTGTAGTAAATTTCTTTTTACATTGACTAAAACTGGAGTTTCACTGGCTGAGATCAAAGTGGGCTGTTTGTGGCCAACGATGTAAAATGACTTTGACATCCCTGAGTTAAATACACTCACCAGCTGACTTGTCCCCATTTAAAATGGTCAAGACAATCTGCTTCAGTGTTTTAATATGCTCTGCATTCAGAGATGCTTTTCCACAAGTCATCTGGTTATTTGAACTACTTAAATTGCTGAATCATGAATTGAACTACTTAAAATACTTAAATTGCTTTTCGTCCCCATTTTGATGCTGAGTTTTAACTAAGGAGAAGGTTGAATTAACCATGTCTACATGCCTAAACACACAGGCTCAGGATGGACAGCTGCCTGCCTTGTCAGATTGGTGTGAGAGAAGTTATTGCCATGTTTTAACATTAGGTTTCTTCCCTTTGTTCACAGCATATGGACTGCATTCAGAAGTCACCTGGGAAACTTCAAAGTCTTCCCACGGAGGATCTAACAGAGGAAAAGATGTTGAGGTCCAGAGTAGATGAGCAGTCAAGTTTGATCTGCATTCTGAAAAACAGAGCCGACGAGGTGTTTCTCCGATATCAAGCCCTGCAGAAAATCAATGCAGAGCATGAGGACCAAGTGGCACGCTGTCAGAAAGAACTGGAAGAGGAAAGGAACAAATCAAAGATACTGGAGAAAAGATTTATGGATTTAGCTGCCAACAATCAAGCAATTATTGCTTTCATGGAGGAGTATAAAAATCATAACAGCCAGTTAAAACTCGAAAACGAAAAGCTGCAGTCAGAGAATGAATCGCTTTTCTCACAGAGGTTACACGACAGCCAAGTGTTAGTGCAAAAACTGGAGGAAGAAGTTAAACGGCAGATAGAGAAATATGCACACAAGAGAAAGGAATATCGGTAATTAACTCTAATTAACTCTAATGCTTGAATCTATTGAGATTCAATCTCAGACTTTTGAAAAACAAGAATTATTGAACAGTAATAAAAATCATTAAATATGTAGTTGTTAATTTCTTTTGAATTGTTTTACACTAAAACTTAAGGGAGAAATTAGCTGGATGCCAGATGGAACTCCTGGGACAAGAAAATCTGCATATAGCCAGGGAAACATCACTAATCAATGAGCTACAGGATGCACACCAGCAGCACAAAGAGGCTGTGGACAACTGCAAAGGTGCGTAGAAAACTATAGGTCTATCTCTACAGTTTACAAAATAATGTCTTTCTTTCTGCAAACAGAACTGAAGCTGCAGCTACAAGAGGCTGAAGAACAGCGAGCTTTGAATGAAATCAAAATGAGAGAAAGGATAACAAGTCTCATGAAGGAGAAGGACAAGTTTTTGTGTCTTTCTATGGAAAGAGGCAAAGTGATACAGGTCAATAAAAAAACAGCATTGTTCTAACTAATAAACACACACAAATGCTCATGAATGAATGAATGGCTTTATTAACATACAAACTGCTCTTAAATGCAGGAGAAACAGGAGGAAATCCAGAATCTGGAGACAAAATGCAAAGAAGAGAAGAAAGTGCAACTGGAGGCATTGGAGAGGTACTAACAGTGCTTACGTTACATTGCTCTAAGACTTTAAAGTTTAACTGACTTTCTTATTTTCTCCTCTACTCCTGTCCTCGTGTCTTAGCCCTTCCCACTAGAGAAGTATCACAGTTTTGCCTCAAGCCATCACTTTAAAGTGTCAAATGAGAATGTTTAACATCTGCACTATAAATTTTGTTATGCTACTTACAGCACTGCAGGACTAAGACTGTATGATCTCCAGTGTTGCAGTCCTCATGCTATTCTTTTATATTGATCGATTCTTTTAATTTACAACATGACAAGGTATATCTAAGTTTCTTAATCACAGTGACAGTGAAGGCCAGAAAGTTTGATCATCTTAAATAAATGAAAAAAGTTATAAATACAGACAATTAGTTTAGGGACTCCTTCCTCTGTGATTTGTCTATTCCAGTTGTGTGCTTCACCTTTTATACACTGAAGGTAAAAATGCACCCTTCATTTTTACTTCTGTAAGCGAGCCTCTCTCTTCTTAACACACTTTAGGAATTGCGACATCCTTCAACATGGCATACTAAGATTTATTTCCAGGATCACGCACAGAAAGACTGAAGCACAAATGAGAGCGATCTTACGTTTGTTCTCGACTTTCAGATTTGCACGTGAAGTAGAAGCTGTTAACAAAGATGCAAGAGTGAAGTCCCTCCAGTCTGCTCTCGATCAATCTGTGAGAAAGTTCGAGAAGCTAAAAGAGGTGCATTGAAATAGGCAGTCGGCAAAATTTCATGGTCGCCCAAACTGAGGCTGAGAACATGTTCCAAATGTTTCATTTTCACAGGATTTCGACGCTTTCAAGGAACACAGTGACAGCCTCCTCACACAGGAAAGGGAGCTGAATAGGAAGCTGCGCCACATAATTGGCTAAACATCTGGTATGTTTTCTAATCAGTATGATGGTTTTTATTTATTGTGAACAAGTATGCATGTTTGTGGACAATTTCGAGGGAAGGGTGGGGAAAAAAAAAAGAAAGAAAGAAAAGAAGCCATGGATACAACACAAATTTACTTTTTTTTTTTCTTTAATCTTCCAGAGAAATGGAACCACAACAAACATACTTAGCATGACACGTTAGAAGTTCCTCAAATAGAAATTACACTGTACAAATGTTCATCTCAAAACTTTCCGGCCTCAGAAAGATATCGTTTACGCATGTTCCTCGGCCAGTTTCTCAGCCTTTTGGACTACTTCTTCAATGGGGCCCACCATGTAGAAAGCCTGTTCTGGCAAGGCATCATATTCACCTTGAAGAGAAAAAAAAACCCAACAATAACCATTACTATAAAAAGCACACCAAGTTGATGCCATTTAAAAAATGTCTTTATATCAGTGGTGCACTTTACCTCCTAGAATGCTCTTAAAGCCTTTGATTGTTTCCTTCAGAGGGACCAGCTTGCCCAAATGACCGGTAAAGACTTCAGCTACCTGGAAGGGCTGAGACAGGAAACGCTGGATCTTGCGTGCACGTGCTACAGTTAACTTGTCCTCCTCAGACAATTCATCCATACCAAGGATAGCAATGATGTCCTGTAATGACTTATAGTCCTACAAAAAAAAGAAAGAAAGAAACAGTCATTAGTTTTTGCCTTTTGTATTGATTGTTTGTCATTAATAAATTGTTATGGCATACAGCTTACCTGAAGAATTTTCTGCACACCACGGGCAACATCGTAGTGTTCAGAACCAACAATATTGGGGTCCATGATGCGGGAAGTTGAATCTAGGGGATCCACAGCAGGATAGATACCAAGCTCGGCGATAGCGCGGGACAGCACGGTTGTCGCATCCAAGTGAGCAAAAGTGGTAGCTGGAGCGGGGTCAGTCAAGTCATCAGCAGGCACATAAATAGCCTGCAATACAAATCAGTTTAAATAAACCAGAAAACAAGAGCATGCTGACATGTAATTAGGATTAGCATCCTGGGAATTCTTACTTGTACTGAGGTGATGGAGCCTTTCTTAGTGGTGGTGATTCTCTCCTGCATTGTACCCATATCAGTGGCCAGTGTTGGCTGGTAACCCACGGCAGAAGGGATACGACCCAAAAGAGCGGACACCTAAAGGATAATGGTATAAATATTAAAGTGAGATGACATAACTATTAGGTCTAACAAAAAGTATTTTTTTATTTATTCCATTTCAAACCTCTGATCCAGCCTGGGTAAACCTAAAGATGTTGTCAATAAAGAGGAGCACGTCCTGTCCCTCCTGATCGCGGAAGTATTCTGCAACAGTCAAACCGGTCAGGGCAACTCTCGCACGAGCACCTGGAGGCTCGTTCATCTGACCGTACACCAGTGCCACCTGAGAAACACGATGCAAGAGTCCCAGGAAACTTAACTGAAATCCAACAGCAGAGCTAAAAACCAAACTTTTACTGCTACAATACAATGACTACGTATGTTTTAACAGCTAACTTGTTAAAAGGCTCTGACCTTTGAGGTCGTGTCCTTCAGGTTAATGACACCAGACTCAATCATCTCATGGTACAAGTCATTTCCTTCGCGGGTTCTCTCGCCCACTCCAGCAAACACAGAGTAACCACCGTGAGCCTTCGCCACATTGTTTATCAGCTCCATAATCAACACAGTCTTGCCAACACCAGCACCGCCAAACAGACCTTTAAGGAATGAAGCATACACAATAATAAATTAACAAGGAATTCTTGTGTGAAAAAATAAATGTGGATTTTAAAAAAAAACAAAATCAACAAACCGATCTTTCCACCCTTGGCGTAGGGTGCCAGCAGATCTACCACTTTGATGCCAGTCACCAGGATCTCCTGCTCCACACTCATGTCAGTGAACTCAGGGGCTTCAGCATGAATAGGAGCAGTCCTGCCAAGTAATGTTTGTTATTGTAAACATGCTTACAATTGAATAAGACAGGTGCCATGTGTGCTTTATCATCTGTCAAACCCATTAATAGTAAAGACACATTTTAACTCTTATTTGAGTAAAACAGACAAAAGCTGAGATATTCACAGAGGATGGGGAAGTTTAAATCCTTTCAATACTCACTGCTTTGTACTAATTGGACCCCTCTCATCAATGGGTTCTCCGATGACATTCATAATCCTGCCCAAGGTCTCGGGGCCCACGGGAATCCGAATGGGAGCTCCAGTGTCGAGAACCTTCTGACCACGGACCAGACCCTCAGTACCGTCCATGGCGATGGTTCTGACTGTGTTTTCACCTTGAATGAATGCACAAAGAAAGACATTAAGGACAAATATTCACTCTGGAGCGTTGAGCTGGCTCATTTCAGCACACTCACCGAGATGCTGTGCCACCTCCAGCACCAGCCGGCTCTCGCGGCCTGCCACCTCCAGGGCATTGAGAATGGGAGGCAGGCCCTCATCAAACTGGACATCCACCACAGCACCAATCACAGCTACTATCCGGCCATTGGCCAGCGAAGCCTGAGCAGCTGGGGCAGCATAACCCCTGCCTGAAAGGACAGTGAAATGAATGGCAGCACATGACAGCAACAGTTCATGCTTCCCAGAGAGACCGTGCATACTAAATTAACCTATGCAAGTGAACTGAAGTACATCTAGAGGGCAGGCAGATTAACTGCCTGCCTATAAAATACTGCCACATTTTTAGGTTTTCTTAAATGCACTTCCGTATTCTGTTGTAACTGAAGCACACAGACTAACTAAAACTTTGGAACAGCGAGAGCACAGGGTCTGTGGCAAAACAATGACCCGCTTACGAAGGTCATTCATGGAAGACAGCGAAGTAAAACATATGAGGAGTAAAGACAAATACCTGAAGCAAAAACATGCCTAAATAACTGGTTCGCTCATATTTTAGATCCTTTGTTTGGCTAAAATACCCACTGATCTTCAATGAATGGAGCCTTAATGGTACAGGCCTGTTCCGCCGGGTTCGCATCTACTGGCTGTAGTAACAAGCGACACATAATGCTGACAGTCGGCCACAGTTTTAAACTTTACTTACTGGAATAGAGAGCCGCATTTCTCCCGGGGATTGTCTTCAGAGAGCTGAAGCCAGGCTTCAGAGCCTGCAGAGCCCCGCTGCAGCACCGTCCCAAGGCACCCAACATGTTAAGATGGCTGAAGGTGACGGCGCACTCTGCTTATGGCAGATCTCTAACCGCTGAACCGGGCCCTTCTGAGCATGTGCGGTATGAGTTGATTTTATGCCTTCATACACCGCTAGAGGGCAGAGCCGACATTGCCAATAACATACAGTCGCGATACAGGTAAAGGGAATTAGTCCTTCACAGGCCAACTACTCCCTGTATATAGATTTACTCCAACTGAAAGGTTTGGACTGGATTTTTAACTGGGAGTTTAATTAAAGGGGGAGTTATTGGTCAGCAGATTTTAAAAAAAAATGTATTTATGTATTTATTAATTGGGGTCAACTGTAAATAAAAAAGGCTCAGGAATGCTGATTATGGCTGCAAGTTAGTTTGCCAGCTTAATATTAGGAGTTTAGTTTTATTCACTCACAAAAATGATTCTTCACCCTCTCAAGCATTAATTATAATAATATTGAAGCAATAATTTTGAATGAAGTGCAACTGAAACATATCAAATCAAAGGTTTATTTATTCAAACAATTCATCAAGGAAAAGGTTAGTTGTATAAACTATCCATTAAATTTAACTTGTGTAATAAAATTACATGTTAATAAATTAGATAAATTCAGCATTTTGTGAAAATTCATGATGAGATGAGTACGAAGGAACACCTCAAATCTTATCTGTTGGGGGACTGCTGTTGCTCACTTGGTTAAGTGGATAACCTGAATGCTGAAAAGCTGCAGCAGCTTGGGATCATGGTGATTTCCTCCATGTCATTCTTTCTCACCCTGCCTTTATGTCTGGCTTTAATGTCTCTCTTTGCCTATCAAATGAAGGCGAAGATGGCCCCTACAACTCTTCAGGTCAGATTGTGCTTGCATACATAGGTTGGGATAGTGTATTTTGAAAGAGAGACTGTAGTAGTAATGCATATAACTAATTTTACAGCTTATAAAAACACACTGTGTGATGCAGAAATGCTTTATGAAGCCAACAGCCGAGACTGAACATATGACAGTGCTGCGAAATGTGGAACTTGTTTCTGCCAATGAAAATAAGTTGGAGTTTTTATGCCATCTATAAGTTCAAAAGTTTGGAATTATTTGAAATTAAATTTTAAATTTATTAGCCCTGCGACAGACTGGTGACCTCTCCAGGGTGTACCCTGTCTCTCGCCACAAGACAGCTGGGATAGGCTCCAGCCCCCCTTCGACCCTGAAAAAAAATAAGTGGCAGAGAATGGATAGATGGATGGAATTTAGATTTACTCAAGAAAATTCAGACCTCTGGGAAAATCTTGACTCGTGGATGGCAAAAAAAAAATTTGGTTCTGGTTAAAAAAAAAGTTTTGTTTCGGACCTTTCCATTTGGACTTTGGGTGCTCTTCCTGTGCACATCTGGTCAACAAGTTTAGGTTAACTGATGATTTTACATTGGTGGTACATGTGAATATGAAAGTGAATAGTTGTCTTTCTCAGTGAGCCCTATAACAGACAGGCAAACATATCCAGGGTGCACCCTTCCTTTCTCGCCAGGCCATTTGGTGACATTCATTGGATAAGCAGTTGCAGATCAGAAATATCGACCGAATTCTTTGTAATCCATTTTGACCACACCTGAACTTTACAGTCATACACCCTACATACGAAGTATACTGATAGGCTGTCATTTGTCATAATCCAAAGATGCAGTGTGTGTGTTTTTTTCCAAACCATCATTCAGTGTTGCATTCCTTTGTGTCAGAAAGTCTCCTCTAATTACTCCTAGCCTGCAGGTCTGTAATACAGAGCCTCTTCACTTTAAGCACAGCAGGCAGAATGCTCTGTGAATCCTCAAGAACCGTCCTCATCTCTAAACCACACCAGGAGCACAATGAAAGGTCACCTCTGCTTCTGCAATATCATAAGGTCATATTTCATGGTCTGGAAGGTGAAATACCACCTGCAGTTTCCTTTTATTTATTTTCTGAAAATTGAAGTGCCTGTCACTCACTTGGAGGTTTTAAGCTTTATTTGAAGCTTCTGAATAGCATAGCATAGCATCTTTATTTATAACGCACTTTACATCCAACAATGTTGACCAAAGTGCTACAAATATAAAACGGAGAGGAAACAGTTTAAATTACATATAAAATATCTTAAAATTAAAAATAATATAATTAATAAGAAACATATTAAGAGACATCAACAAGTCCTGCTGTGCTAAAAGCCAAGGTAAATAAATATGTTTTAAGACGTGATTTAAAAAGAGATAAGGAAGGTGCCTGTCTAACATGTAAAGGCAACTCATTCCACAATTTTGGTGCTGCCACAGCAAACGCCCGATCCCCTCTGAGCTTACGATTAGCCGACCTGAGGGACCGGGAAGGTATGTATGGATGAAGAAGCTCAGAGAGGTACAGAGGGGCAGCATTGGACAAACATTTAAAAACAAATAAAAGCAGAGTTAAGCAGAATCTTTCTATCTTTCTTTGTGGAGAATACTTGGATCAAAATTCTATTTGATTGCCACCTTTTTGCACCTCTTCACTGGTTTTCATTGCTTGGCATTTAAGCGAACATAAATCTTGGACCTTTTAACCCATTTTTCCACAGGCAGCACTGTTATGGTCATTCCAAAGCCCCAGTGAGACCGAAGGTGACGAGGAATTTGTCTTTAGAGCCTTTCAATTTTGAACCTCCCACACCCTTATGGAATTTAATTACAAAAACATCACTAAAACCATTCCAATTTTACGAGCTCACAGCAAATACAAAGAATTAAGCATCTAACATAACGCTATTTAACTATAGTGAGTTTAATGACATTAATGATTATAGAAGAATCTAAATGCAGCTAATTAAACTCTGTAACTATAATGATTTCAATCCATTACTTAACATGATGAATATAATTCTGTGTTATTCTGTAGTTCAATTTGTAGTCATTAAAATACCAAGTTCACCAAACATGCACTACATTGCTTCACTCTTTCAAACATATCTCAGCGATCTCTTTGCCTCAGGCAAGCGCAGGAGTGTTGGCCTTGCTCCATTGGATCTGGTCTGTCGGTGCCTCCTTATAAAGGAGGAGTGAATGTCTGAGGGTCTCTTAGTCTCTTCTCCCAGCAGAACTGACGCTACTGCTGCTTCACAATCAATGAAGTGCAACCCACGGTGCTAGTTGTCCTCTGCTGGTCCTCTGCCCACCCTGCTGCCTTTTTTAATTCTGCATTTTTCACGACTCCGAAAACAGGACTGACTGCAGCAATTGCACAGGAAGCTGGCTTGTAAGTCAATGTGAAGAAAGTCTCTTAATACTTTTAAAGATCTACTACCTTTCTAAATGTCACATTTAAGAGTTTGATTTCTCCAAAAAACAACCTGCTACACTCTGATTTGATGTGAAGACCTCTTTTGTACAGTGTAATTTTGACTTTAATTTGTCGTTGCTGTATTCTCTAAGGGGCAAGGATGTTTCTTACACCACTGCTGCTGGCCACAGCACTTTCCAGCATATGGGCCCAAGACTTTTACCAAGCGAGGAAAACCATCAAGAATTCTGGAGCCAAACCTCTTGCTGCAAATATCTACAATGATCAAGGTAAGAAATAAATGAATAAAGAAGACAGTTTTTAAAGTGATGCATTAATATTTCTTCATTCTCAAAACTTAAGCAGTATATTTCAACAAAATAAGAAACACAAATTCATAACCCCAACTGATTTTGCAAAACTTTTTACATCTTCTCAATATAAATTTTTGGATTTCTTACAAAAATTGCAGCATTTTCTCATCAAATTGATTGAGATGCACTGCAGTCAATCAGTTAATCAGATAACTTGTTCTGTGTGGTCACAGCCATCCTTGATGAAGACTGTAGCCTGGAACTTGCCTTCCTGTTGGACAGCTCTGAGAGTGCAAAAGACAATCATGAGGATGAAAAGCAGTTTGCCATGAACATGGTGGACAGACTCCGAGGTGTCCGGCTGCAGACTGGACGCAGCTTGAGTTTGAGAGTTGCTCTGCTGCAGTACAGCAGCCACGTTATCACAGAGCAGACCTTCAGAGATTGGAGAGGAGCAGAGAATTTCAAGACCCAAATAGCCCCAATAGTCTACATTGGGCATGGCACCTACACCACGTACGCCATCACCAACATGACCAAGATTTACCTGGAAGAATCCAGCCCCCACAGCATCAAAGTAGCAGTGCTGCTTACAGATGGTGTTTCCCACCCAAGGAACCCTGACATTTTCTCTGCTGTTGCTGAAGCCAAAAACCAGGGCATCAAGTTCTTCACTTTGGGCATCACCCGAGCAGCCAATGAGCCGGCCAATGTTGCTAATCTCCGCCTCCTTGCCAGCTCCCCTGCTTCTGTCTTTCTCCGTAATTTACAGGATAATAACATAGTCGAAAAAATCTCCACTGAAATTGTGAGTATTTAGCATTAAAGCTCATCTCTCAGTAGACAAAACAAAAAAGAAAAGTGATGTATTTGCTTTGAATGGGAGTTGGTACATTGATATGCAAGCTTCATGTAATCTTATAGAGATGAAGTGATGACAGTGCTGTGGAAAAAACAAATGAAAGATGTTCATGTCCGTTATGGATTTATGCCTTTCTCCCGAACCTTTAAAAAGACACACAAAGGAAAAGCCCCCAGGATCTTCTTTTCCGTCTGGTAATCTCTAATTGTATTACTGTTGATATTAAACTGCCTTAACAATTAAAATTAATAATTGGGTTAAGGCGGTTAGATTTCCTGTGGAATAATACATGATGTGCATATATCCATTTCCATTGCATCTGACCACTTTATTTATTACACACACTCATTCACTCATTGTAACTAATCATTTTAAAGGACTTTAAAAGTTAATAGATAATGCAAAGTTAAAATTTGTATAGCAAAATCTCATTATTTCCTAAATTTTTATCAAAACCAATGCATGTAGACACGTAAGTTATGCTGAATCAAGACAACACATCTTGGCAATAACAGAAGAAACCTAATAAGTGTCTGAAGTATGTTTGTACAACTGACAACAAGTCCATTTCTATTTTCTTTGCAGATTGGCTTAGCTGATGAAGATGTAAGTACAAGTTACAAATATTAACTCACACGAACTGTAGATATTTGATATTCAATAAAATGTCATTAAGTAGCTAAATTATTTAATTTAATTGACTGTTAAAAAATGGCTTTTATCACAGTTTAATAATCGTATCTCTGCTCTTTGAAGTGCCCAGTGGCTCAGAGATGTGCTTGTGACAAAGGAGAGAGAGGACCCAGTGGGCCTGCAGTAAGTATGAAAATACACCATAAGCAATGAGTTTTCTTTGAAGTGTCGCACTCATCGGTGAGAAGGATTTCAGAAACATTTTATACGAACCTGATATTTTAGTTATGATTGCTGTGTCGTTGTTGTTCAGACGGGATAATTGCTTGCTTTTTAAATGCAGCTTAGAGGCATTTGCACAAACAAAGAGGATGGGTGGTTCAATCCCACCATCTTAAAGAAGATTAATGAAAAAGGACCAGAGACTTTCATCTTCTATTTGAAGAGAAATATATTTACTAGGGGTGCAACGATACACAAAATTCACGGTTCGGTTCGGTTCGATACTTTGGTGTCACGGTTCGATATTTTTTCGATACAAAAAAATGTTCATGCCTTTTTAATTTGTCATTTATTAAAATTATAAATATATATTTTAACTCAAAATTACAGTTTTTAAATTTAACCCTGACCCTAACCCTTGTGCGCGTTTTTTATTTTGACAGCGAATGCGCACCTGCGGACCACTTATGTGAACCCCTGGTTATATAGCTCATCATATTGCAGCCACAGAAATTATTTTGTCCATGAAACCATAAAGCTGCACTTTCTTTTTGCCTTATAGTCTGATTTGTCATAACTTTTCCGTTTTGTGGTAAGCTTTTCTTTGGCTGTCACTTCTTCACCCTGACCTGTCTTATTTGGCTCAGCAGAACTAAAATATATATCCTGCTGCTTTTACACACGGACTCACATAACGCTCAGCGATCAACCTCTCACATGTTTAAGCTTGCTGCAGGAGATTTCACTTGTCATGTTTGCATAGTAAGCTAACGATTAATAAGACGATGTCAGAGGAATTGGTGCGCAAATTATCATCACTCACCAATCAGTACTGTTGCTCTCTATACACAGTTCGCGCGATTGCAAAGTGAAAGCAAAAAAACAAGCGCAAATTCAAACGCGATTTCAATATGTCACATATTGACAGTGGCTCACCGATGCCTATGACATAATTACCCAGCTACATTTCCGAAAGAATGCAAAAGCATTGACATATATTTTTTCTTCCTACAATAGGCCGACGGGCAGGGCAGAGGTAGCCCGACTGGAAAAATCGCTAGCCCCGGGACGTCGGGCTAGCGATTTTGCGAGCCCTGTATCTGATTGAGGAATCATTCATCTTTGGAAAAGAGAGTTTATTACAAAGAAATGGCTCTTTCCAAAATAAAAGCTATACTATACGCTTCTTCTGGGCTATATTCTCAGCAGCATATTAAACATATCAGGTCCCCATAAGGAGAATCATGTGCTAACGGCTGTCTAAATGACTCGGGTAAAGTTTGTAGCATGCATGCTTGTTGCTTTTGTCTGCTTCCACTTGTCTTTGCACTAGGATGATGTCGGCGTAAATGTGCAGTCATATTCGTTGTGTTCCCACTAGTGCTTTCAGGTTAATCTCGTTGAAATGACCTTAACACCACAACACGGCAAATCTCCGTTAACGAGCAACCCCGAACCCCCCCGGCATGGGGCTAGACGGCCAACACGTTAACGAGCTAACTGCGCTAACACACTAGTTCCCACCCATGTAATTGAGCATTGCCTGGCACATCCAACAAACTGTTTTACTTTAGTCCATGAAGCTCTTACCTTCAGGGTCATACATCACATGAACCAAAATAATTCCAAACGCCACAACTGAATGAGGGTGGGGGAGGTTCAATTTGCCATGTTGCAAGGAGAGCTTAACTTCTGTCTCGCTAGCTTACCCTGCGCTCAGTGGATCTGCGCTCGACAGTGCAGTCTAGGCGGAGTAGTCGAGCGCAGATTAACTGAGCTCTCAACACAGACAGCATCGTCAGAAGGAAAGTTGATAAAATAAATTACAAATTTTGTATTGTTCGATACATATGCATACCGAACCGAAAGCACTGTATCGAACGGTTCAATATCGATACAAATATCGTTGCACCCCTAATATTTACTTACCCTCATCTAGTTATTATACTAATGTGACATCGGATGTGACCCATGGAAGACAGAAGCATCACATTTAGAGCTTCCTGTAAAACTGATTCTTTGGCCATAGTAAATCTCACTAATCTTGCCATGGTCAATGGGACGAGGATAGAAGAATACTTACACAAGATGATCTGAGCTGTTCTACACACATACTCACATATTTTACTCATAACAACTTTAGTTTAAGCCCTTCTCCTGCTCAGATAACGTGGTCAAGTTATCGGCAGACAGTCATATTACTGACTGACAACTACTGTGAGACCAGGTGCTTTCACCACAGAGAGATTCTTCACATTCTTACACTCAGACTAAGAGGTTCTCATAATTGCTCTTATTGGTAAAATTACCACAAACTAGGGATTTCTGATGAATAATAACTGACACACACTATCCAGGTGCAGCTCAAAACAATGACCTATGGCCATGTGGACAAGATGTTTCATGTTTCATATTTTCAGCGATCATACAGATCTGTCAGAAAGGTCCCTGACCTTTTTCCACACGGTTACTCGGCAACAACTTGGTTGAGGTTAAAGGTCATAGTGTTATCTGCTGAAGTCATTTTGTGCACAGCAACAAGAATGCAAAATTTACAAAACAAATTATCAAATCTCTATCTTGATTTTGTTGCATTTTCCAGGGAAAGAAAGGTCGCCCTGGTGATGATGGAGCCCCGGGGCCTAAAGGGCAAAAGGTGTGTGCCCTTTGATGGATATGTGGACTGCTCTGAATGTTAAGCTCTTAGCTTGCAGAAATTTTCATGAGTTACTTAATACTTCCGTCTTTTGCAAAAAGACGTTAGGCTTCCCTGAACTTACAAAACTCGTGCTTTTAATTCACTTCTTCGCTTGTGTCCAGTGGAGTACCACAAGGTTCAATATTAGGTCCGATTTTATTTTCCTCATATTCATATTACCTTGTATTTAAAAACATGTGTATCACTATTGTGCTGTTGCTCTTCCTTACCTCTAATATACTGGTGACAGCAGGTAAGAAATTATAAGGGTATAAAGTTCATAAGGGTAACTTTAGTGCCTATGATGATAAACATGCATTTTGTATAATAGCAGACATTTTTTCCATAACTATAAATGCTTGCAGAGCTTTCAACCCATGTTGAATGTTTAAGAACTACATTTACATCTTTCCAACATTGCTTTATATGCTAGTATTGATTTACGTTGTAACTATGAAATGTCTGTGTTGTCTTTCTTAATCTTAACTTTTATTTACTGGCTTCCATTAAGTATAGTGACTATGAGGTCTTTCTAAATTATTTCAGAATTATTATCTGAATTGCTTTAACACACTAATAATGTACAAGTATCCATTTTTGTTTCTAAACCTGTTTCTAATCCCACCTAAGGGTGAAGCAGGATTAAGTGGAGTACCCGGGCGAGAGGGTCCAGAGGTAAATGACACTATTTGTGATCAGCATCTTCATTGTTTCTCAAGCTTGTTCACACATGGCGTCTCAATCATTTTTATTTGCAGGGAAAACCAGGTTACAGAGGAGATAAGGTATGAAATTTAGATTAGTAACAGTGGTGGGATGTTTTGGAGCGAATTGAAGCCTGAACTGTTCTTGTAATTTCTGCGCAGGGTGAGAGGGGTGAATGTGGCACTCCAGGAATCAAAGGAGACAGGGTAAGACATTGCTCTTGGTATTAAACATTCTAACATTAACTAACATTTTCAATTTAATGGATTTTACTAATTGTGTATATGGTAATTGGGTTTATGGTCTGTTTCCTATGGTTGTTTAATGTGTTTCAGGGTCCTGAGGGGACAATAGGAGAAAGAGGACCCCGAGGCCTGCAGGTTAGTATGAACTCATGTGTCTTAACATAAATTTAATAAGCAACTTAATAAGCAGACAAAACAGAGCAGCAAAGTGTTATACCTCAGAATCAGTGGGTACTGTCTTCATCACTGTTTTTCATCAGTTTTTAGTTGCAACTCATATTTTCTCCTGTCTTTGTCATCTTGTTCAGTAGTAGCCTTTATGCCTTAGTGTCACCTGTTTGTTTTCTTCCCCTAATTTTATCATGAAGCATCATTTTTTTGTGTTGTTTTGTTTGTACTTGCTGCTTTTGTTTCCCTGTGATCATCTGGCATCACAGGTTTGTGGTGTGGTTGATTTTTCACACCCGAGCTTTGTTTCACTTGTGTCTTGTTTTGTAAATGATGCTTTGTGTGTTTTAAAAAGGATAGACCATTAGGAATTATTGAAGATGATTTATTGAAATATAGCATTTAGTTGAGCTATTTGGCAATTAGTTAATGATAACCCATCGTAACAGAATGCCTGCAGTGATAGGAATAAAGACAGGATCTCCTGGAGTCTAGACACTGGTGCCGGCGAAGATGAAGATGGAGATTTGGATAGAGCTGTGAGTGACCAGGTTCAGCAGAGATAGGGACAGGGAAGCAGGCAGATGAGTGATTACAGATTTTCCTTATTAAACTTACACATAAGCTTCATTTGAAATCCTGTCAGTTTCTTTTTTCTGGTGCTTAACCATTTCATGTCCTGCATTCTTTTGGATTATTACCTTTGAATTTGTTTTGTTATGCACTTTAGCAATTAGCATTTAGTAACGCTGTTTTTTGCTCCATTTACTAAACAGTTCAAATGTTTGTGTCAACATTTGAACTGATTTGAACTGCACACCCACAATATTGTGATATTTCAAGTGATGATCAGTCACCGTATACTGTTCTTATCCAGGGTTTACCAGGACCGCATGGAGACAGGGGACCTGAGGGCCCCCAGGGAAAGCAGGTCTGCCACTTTCTGACAACTTTTACTTATCCTACCATGCACATCTGCTGTGACCTTTGCATTTCCTTTTATGTTGAGTATAAACAAGAGGTTAGAGTTTTTCTACCTCGGTAATAACTCTATAACACAGAAGCCGGTTGTCTTCTAATAGACCCCTGCGTGAAGACTTGGCAATGAGCCAATGTCTTCCCCATCATTACTTCCATTCAGGAGCTCAGGGAAAAAAAACATAATGAAAAAGTCTCACTCTAGGCTCTCCCAATGGCCCATATCCTGTGTCTAAATACAGATTATGGGGTGCCCACACCATCTTCAGCTTTTCCAACAAGGCTTGCACTTAATAACACACATGGAAAGTCTCACCATGTGAGGACCTGTATGCATTTGGAAAGATTACAAGGAGTCTTGGTGGTCCCTATGCAATTTGTGCAAGCACACAAGCAAGTCGAGTAGCTGTAAGACAAGTCTTTGTATTAATTCCTTGTATCAGGTTAAAACTGTAGACAGAGACTTTATTAAACAGTCTAAGTGATTACATGATTTTGAGCTTATTCTTCTTATCTTTAGATAACAGCTACCATTACCCCAACTTTGAGATTCACCTTTGATGTAGTAATGACCTTTGGGCCTTCTTAACCTTATACACAGGAAAAAATAAAACATTTCAGTCCTTTTTCCATCTTTTTCATACAATGAAACCAAGCTACTAAAGGTTTAAATTAAGTGGTAACAAACGATGAGAGATATAAACATTGTCGTTCAGTAAGTCTGTATGCTAATGCTTGCAAGTCCAACATACAGTTGTTTAAATAATATGTTTGTGAATACAGGGTGAACGGGGCCCATCCGGCCCTCCAGGAATTCAAGGGGAGACTGGTATTGGGCTTCCTGGACCAAAAGCAAGTCATGTTATGAACTTTCCTCTGAATATTGATCGTCGTGATTGTGTTTGGGTGACTAATTTGCACTAATATTTCTCTTCAGGGTGACATGGGATTCCAGGGCAGACCAGGTCCTCATGGTCCTCCAGGAGTGGGTGAACCCGGCCTTCCTGTAAGTTCAGAAGCATCAGAGTCTGTGCTATAGTTTTATAGCTGTGAAGTCAGTGTTGGTGTTAGTGGGAGATCTGCTCTCTGAAGAAAGTCTGTATTTTGACTTACAGCTAGCTATATTGTACGCTGATTATCTTTACAGGGGGCGCAAGGACCACAAGGTGTTCAAGGGGAAAAAGGACCCCAAGGTGAAGGGTTTCCTGGGCCAAAGGTATTTCTTTAAATCTATCATTAGAGAATAAAAAATTTGGGGTTGTGTTTAAAAGGCAGGCGAGTGAAAGACAAATGATATTTTTGAAAAAATATTAAACATTATTAGTGTATCCTCCACCAAGGCAAATGTCCTACATTGCATTTAAGATAAGATATAATTTATTAATCGCAGATTTTGGAGGAAAAACAAACCTGAACCAAAGCCCATTTTAATAGGTTCTTTCTTCAGCCATGCTCCACTTCTCCCCAATTTTTGATAAATGTGACACTGGTAGTTTTGCATAATCTTGCAAATAGAGGAGGAAAACACTATTTTGAAACCATAAGAAATATGGCAAAATATTGATCTGAACTAATCTGAGAGTGCTTCACCTCTATATCACGACACTGAAAACACACCTCTGATCTCACACTACTAGACAAAATGAGTGCTGCAGATAATCTGCCTTCATTATAATGACCTTTAAACTAACTACTTTCATCATTACCAACTTCAAAATCTATTACAGTAAATATTCCATGAATCATTTGCTGTATCTGAAGGTTACAAAGACATAAATTGTGATTAAATAAGCTCCTCAGCGAGCATTACTAAAAGAAACAAAGAGTGTATGATTCAGTCTCAGGTAACTAGTTGATACACATCTGTCAAAATCAGCCTCTGTTCCAGCTCACTGACTCACAATACAGGCGTTCACTCAAGCGTGTATACACACTCTGTTGTTAAGCCTAAAAACTATGTTTTCCCCATGCTGCCACATGCTGCATTTTAAAACACACAGCAGACGTCTCATTCAAATAGAGATAGCTGGGATTCAACCAAGGGCTTAGCAAGACATGTTAATACTAATGACAGCAGGTCTTACTGTGTAGCAGCAAAGAAAACAACCTAACCACAGCGAAGTAAAAACAGTATGATAACCGAGTAAGAGTAAAAACCTAAAATAATGTTAGCAACACTCTCTTTATAAAGTTGTTGAAGTTTCTGTGTAAAGAATTCTAAAAGCAGTTTTATTTGTTGAGGGAATTAACACTGAAATGTCCTCAAGCATTTTTAATCGCTTTCAGACTTTCTGGTGATTATACTTTTTACTATACCATCCTATTGAGAAAAAACCTCCTCTCCATTCAGATTTTTTAAATGAACAAACACTAGTTTAGATAAAAGTATTGTACACTCAAAAATTGTCAAAAAGACAAACAAACAAAAACATGTCATTCCTGGGTAATGGGATCATTGTGAATCACTCAGCAACAGGAGCAAACATGCCCTCCTGCCATGCTTTACTGAAACAGTGGGATTTGGCTGTGACCCAATCTTGACTAATGGAATTAACCTGACTTTGGTCTACAGGGGGATCGAGGGCTGCCAGGGCCCAGGGGACCACGGGGACAGCAGGGTGTAGGCATCAAAGGAGAAAAGGTGGGTTGTAAATGAAGTTAATTAAGAAAATTCAGTACAACAACAAAGACTGTTCACAACAAAGACTCTAATGAAATCCACAAGGGGAAACTCTAGAAGTCCTTTAGGCTACAATTATAAAAATGTTGTGACTGAGTGAGGCAAAATACAGGAGTGCGTTAGATTAAACATCTGGTTACTGTGGGAATGTTAACGGTAGTGCATACAGCAGGGCTGCACTATATACTATACAGTTAGGTAGCTACTGTATAACACAATCTTTCATTGGCTGCTTGTGAGTTAAACATTTATTAACCTGAAAAAAGGTTGATAAACACAACAAATGTGAAAATACAGTATATGAAGATAAAATGAGTCTGGGAACTTACTGTACATAACCATATTCTGTATGTGTGTACAGGATATGATGAAGTGTAATCTATAAAATAAAAATGAGTTTTTGTTTGCATTGCTGTTGATCTTTACGGTCTTTCTCACGATATGAGTTTCCTACACACTATAATACTAATTCTAGCATTTTCAGAAACAAACTAAAACCCACCGGGAGGCTGAGACTGGGCCTGCATACTTTTGTGCAACAATAGTGATTCCCTGAAATCAAAATCAACTTTAAATCTTTATTAATGAAAGGGAAACCAAAAGGACACAAATTTAATGCAAAGTGCACAAAAAAATCTCAGGGATCACAAAAGAGGAAAGGGATCCATTCACCCTCTCTTCTACAGCTAACACTGGGTGAACACATGGATGTTAACAGTAAGTATTTATGATTATGATGGTTTATTCCCAGGGAGAACTGGGCCAACCAGGATTGCCAGGGCCAACTGGACCAATAGCAGTGGGCATACAGGGAGAAAAGGTCAGGGCGACATCTTTATCTAAATGCTATTTGATTGCCTTTATTTGTTCTGACACATATGCTGAGAAATTGCAATGCAGTAGCACCACACATTAAAATAACCCTAGAATCATTATTATTATTGTACAGGGAAATGAAGGACCAAGAGGCCCTCCAGGAGTCAGAGGTCTTCCAGGAGAAGGTCTACCTGGGCCCAAGGTTTGTTAAAAAACCCTTAAGATGCATATTCAGATTATTCAGGTTTACTTGTTTACTTTAGTCACGCAGACAAGATAAGAACTTGATTCCCGGTCAGTCTAGAACTAACTTTACCCTGTCCTGTTATATCAGGACAAAATAATTTAGCTGCTTGCCATAGTTATCAAACAGAGACAGCAGAAAATTAAAACTACTACAAATGAATAAAATAAAAGGTTAAATATTTCAAATTTAGAATTATTATTAAATCTGAAATATTAAGTTTTCAGATTTAAGTTTAATTAAACGTGGTAGGATATGACTAGAATATGACTTCTCTTCAAAGGGAGACCAAGGTTTACCAGGAGAGCATGGAGCTCCAGGAGAGACAGGTGTTGGTGAACCTGGGCCAAAGGTAAGATAAGACATTTCCTGAACAAAGTGTGTCAGGCTAATCCTGGTCTAGCAGCATAAAACAGTACTGAATACAGCAAAAGCTGGATGTGAAAACATTCTGCTGTTACAGGGAGAACCTGGAGCGGCAGGAGTGAGTGGCCTGCCTGGTCTGCCAGGAGAAGATGGAGCTCCAGGGCAGAAGGTAAAGCAGTATCTGACTGATCATTTTAACAATGGTTATGAAAAAAAGTCTTATTATTTATTGAATAAACCCATTCGTTCTTTTAGGGTGAGCCTGGTTTGCCTGGTTTAAGAGGTTCTGAGGGGCCACAAGGAGTTGGCACTCAAGGCGAGAAGGTATGTTTATAATTCAGTAGTCTTGTGTATCCCACAGTTTTCTTAATGCTACTCACAAAATATATTTGGTATTCACTCCCAGGGTGACCAGGGTGTTAGGGGCATCCGTGGGTTACATGGACCTCCTGGGGTCTCAGGACCATCTGGACCAAAAGTAAGAATTTCACAGAACATGATGATAATATCTTACTGTGGTACAAAGCGTCCGTGATAGTGTATACACATTAACCCAAACTTTGAACGAAGCCAAAAAAATGAGTCTTCTACCAGTTGTTGGCAGCACACTTGTTGTTAAAATAAAGACAAGTGTGAATAGGATCTTAAGTTCCTCAACAACTTCCTTCCAGGGCGAACGCGGGATACCAGGCCAGCAGGGCATGCCAGGGCAGCAGGGACGGTCCATAGCAGGTGCAAAGGTAAATAAATTTTCTCTTTACACTGATCTTGGTAAGCATCCACCAGTGTAGTCTGATGCAACATAATGCATCAAAAGACTGTTGCTGTAGTCAGACTTAACTGTCTCGCGTTCAGGGTGATATTGGTCCCGCTGGCCCACCTGGTCCTATTGGAGAAACAGGCCATGGACTACCTGGTCCAAAGGTAAATGCAGTCCTAATTTATTAGACGCACTGATCAAAACACAAAGGTTTGGGCCTCATTGTTGAATTTGTTGTACCAGGGTGATCGCGGCTATCCAGGTTTACCAGGTCCTGCTGGCCCAAAAGGCCAAGGCATCCCTGGCCCTATGGTTAGTATCAACTGCCAAGACATGACAAATGTCTAAATGTTTTTCCTGCAACTCTGTAATTAGTTAATGTTGTGCAAGGTTGCTAAAACTGGAATAATCTCTGTACTTTATCCAGGGTGCTCCAGGCCAGCCAGGACTACCAGGTGAGCCCGGCCCAGAAGGAGTGGGATTTCCTGGACCTAAGGTTTGTACCTACATGCTACGTGATTCTGGGATAATCTAGTTAGTCTGTTATTATAGTTTTTGCATCGCTGTTTTTTGGGAGGTGGGTTTGATATGTATAAGGATGCCTGTTTTATACTATGATGTCTTTTTCAGGGAGACATTGGGTTTAGAGGATTGCCAGGTTTGCCTGGTCCGCCAGGAGAAGGCTTACAGGGACCACTAGTAAGAGCGATTACAGTTTGATCTAATTGTTTTTAATTCTACATGCTAATTCTAATGTTGACAAATTATAATATTGAAAGTTGTATTTTGAACATATTTAATGTATGTGCTGCTTTGTGTAGAATATGGATTCACTAATATACTTGAAATTCTATGTGTTAAGGGCAATGTTGGAAGGCCAGGTCCTCCAGGCCCAACTGGACCTCAAGGAGAAGGTATTCAAGGTCCAAAGGTAAGTTTTTTATATGTTTTGTATATTCATTCATTCATTTTTGTATATGAAAGAGTGAAGCGGCATTTTATTGGTGCTGACATGTTTCACAAGTGAACTGCCTGGCAAACCGGCCGCAGGATAAACACAAAAATAATTTATGACCTTTCTTGAGTTTGGATCTCTTCTGTATGATTCAGTGAATAACACAGTCTAATTTCAGGGTGAGCCAGGATCGCAAGGCATGACTGGGCCTAGAGGGCCTCAGGGAGATGGGCCTCCTGGAGAAAAAGTGATGAATTTACATGCTGCTTTCAAATATTTTATTGATGTCGGATTACTTGGTCTCTGACTGATAATTTATTCTTCTGTTATGATAGGGTGATCGTGGACTACAGGGTGAGAGGGGGATAAAGGGTACAAAAGGAGACATGGGAGATCCTGGAGTCCCTGGTGAAATGGTAAAATAGACCAAAATAACAATGAGTAAATAAATTACTCATATATGTGCTTTTAACAGCACAAAACTGAAACGTGAATGTTGTTTTTCATCCTTTTTCAAATTACAGGGAAGGCCTGGAGAAAAGGGAGAACCAAGCCTCACTGTAAGTTCAGTAATTCAACATTTTTTTGGGGCCATTCAAAAAAGTAAAAACATTTTCCACTGACATATGTTTTCCATATTTTTCAGAGAGAAGAAATTATTAAGCTGATCAAAGAAATCTGTGGTAAGATTGAGCCTTGTCTATTTTAATAATGATTAATAAACAATTGTGTAGAAACAGACAATGTGGCAAAGTAAAATCTGCAATTAAATCTTTTAAATCTGTGTGCAGAGGAGCTTTGAATTCATTACTGTCATGCTGGTATTTTATTAGTTTGCCAAAGCAGCAGCCAAAAAATATATGATTATGCCATTTGTTTGTCTGTATTTTTGAATGTCTGCATTCTAAACCATAGTCTTTAAATGCCTTTACAATGCAACACGGAGCACTGACATTGGCACTGATGGAGGATGTGCTCAGTATGTGCCCCTCTAGTTTAAACTTAGTCAAACATCTATGCATAAAATGTTTTGATGACAGGTTAAAGTACTGAGGTGTTAATTAATACTATTCTGTTTAGTAAGCAAAGTGCATGTAAAGACTGCAGTGCTTAACAAATGCATTAGATCATCTGTATACAGTATACATGCACTAGTGAGATAAAACAGAAAATGCTAGAATTGCACTCGCAAAACCTGGAGTGAACACTTCTTAAACAGGGTTTTAGTAAATTAAAAACTATAATTAGCCATGGTATCTTCAGAATAAATTGGAATAAAAATATTCCACTGACACTTCAAATCCACGAGAACTTGTATTAGCTGAGGCAAGAACTAGCTAGTGGCCTAGTCGACACCTACTTGTCATAAAGTTGCCTGACCCTAGCTTGTTTATCATTTTAATAGCTAAAAGAGGAAAATTAGCTTTAAAGACCAAAATCTGTTTGTACCAGACTGTCAACATGCATATTTTTGTTGTAAAGTTGGTTATTTTGAAATTTGAGTCTGTAGGGACTGACTCAGTTATGGAGCCAGCCTCAAGTGGCCACTGGATGAACTGCAGGTGCCATCATAGCAACCAGCTGCAGAAGCAACACTCCTAGGTTTAAGAGGGTTTATTGTTATTGCAGATTGTGCCAGTATGAGTAGCCGCTGATGGTCTGCCTTTGCCCATAAACTGCACATGTGCAATAAAGCAGTCATGTACTAACTGCACTTTATACCTTTTCAGGATGTGGCATCAAGTGCAAGGAAAGGCCAATGGAACTTGTCTTCGTCATTGACAGCTCAGAGAGTGTTGGGCCTGAGAACTTTGAGATCATCAAAGATTTCGTCACAAGGTTAGTGGATCGGACCACAGTTGGCCGCAACGCCACCAGAATTGGCCTGGTCCTCTACAGTCTGGATGTTCATTTAGAATTCAACTTGGCTCGCTACATCAGCAAGCAGGACATCAAGCAGACGATCAGAAAAATGCTTTACATGGGAGAGGGCACTTACACTGGCACTGCAATTAGAAAGGCGACTCAGGAGGCTTTCTTCAGCGCCCGCCCCGGTGTCAGAAAAGTAGCCATCGTCATCACTGATGGTCAAACTGACAAACGAGAGCCTGTCAAGCTTGATGTAGCTGTGCGGGAGGCTCACGCTGCAAACATTGAGATGTACGCCCTGGGAATTGTCAATTCCTCTGATCCAACCCAGGCTGAGTTCTTACAGGAACTCAATCTTATAGCCTCAGACCCAGACAGTGAACACGTGTACCTCATTGATGACTTCAACACGCTAACAGGTGAAAGTCAAAGCCAGATACTTTAAATATCATGAGGAGATTTAAAATGCCTAATAATCCCACTTTTTCTTTCATTTTTCCACAGCACTGGAGTCCAAACTTGTCAGCCAGTTCTGTGAAGATGAAAATGGTGCCTTTATTTACAATCACATTACCAATGGACACCGGAATGGTAACAATGGGCTTAGTGTTAGTGGAAATAATGGAGCAACTACTAATAACTATAATAGCTATGGCAACAATGGTTACATTTTTGGAAACAATGGATATGGGAACAGTTATGAAGAAGAAATCCAAAACCATAGACACACCAACAGCCGTGGCCGTGGAGACACTTTCACACTGCCCATCAGTGCCGATCCTCTTCCTGTTCAGGTCTCGTCTTCACTGTTTTAATTACATAATACTTTGTTACTTACAGTAAATGTATTTATTGCAATATTGAAACACTGTGCTGCTGTTTCACACAGGTAACAGAGGATGATGATGGTGAAGATTTAGATTTAAGGGCTCACGTGCGGGGTGACAAGCATCTGTCTAGAGTCAACAAAACAACATTTATATCACCTGGTAGAGAAAGTTCTGTGTCCAAAACAACTGTTGTATCATCTTCATCATCATCTGTATCTGGAATATCTTCATCAACAATGACTTCAAGTTCCTCCTCAAACTCAAATCAGTTACAGCCTGTGGTGATTCCAGTTCAGCCTGGAGGTGAGTACCACACTCCTGTACTGGATATGTCACAGAAAGAAATGTCTTGTTGCAAGAACTAATTTTGACTATACACTTTAAGAAACCTTGAATCTATCAGCGTTAGCTCTGTCGGGAAAGGGCTAAGTCTATTCTTCTAGCACATAAATGTTTTTTTTAGTAAACATGTGTCTCACATACCATTCCCTCGTCTAGATCCCCGCTGTGACCTCAGCTTGGACCAAGGCACCTGCCGAGACTATATCATACGCTGGTATTATGACAAGCAGGCCAATGCTTGTGCACAGTTCTGGTACGGAGGCTGTGGTGGAAATGGCAACCGTTACGAAACAGAAGATGAATGCAAGAAGACTTGCGTTCTGCTCAGAAGAGGTAAAATCTGTAGATTTTAAACAGTAAATGTGCATTTTTGTTTATTAGTGTTTGTTCTGTGAGTATCATTTTGTCACTTCATTGTCCATTTCAGGTGGATAAAAGGAGGAAACACCATCACTAGGAGTCCAGCTCTACAACCTTCAGCTTTCCTCATTTTAATGAGATGCCTTGTGACTCTTGTGTCACAGTTGGCCTTAGACACAAAAATATTTTTAATAAATAGAAAGACAGCTGACATGTTCCTGGTTTAACAGAAACAAAATCAGATTGACTTTTATTTTATTAAAAAGCCTTTCTTACCTCGGCGATATTGTATTGTCCTTCCTAGGCTTAAACTTCTATGGATTATTCTTATACCTCACCCAGACATGCAGTTTATATATGCTGAATATATTTAGAGTAAAACAGCATTAGTGAAATGTTTTATATGATGCTGATATATGTGTTTTGAGTACTTTTGTGTTTTCCTGTTTGTTTTTCCTGATTCTATTGCAATGTGTCCACATGGGTAAAACTGGCAGCTGTAATAAAGTAACAAAGGTGTTTTACTACATGTGTCCTGCTTCCAGAGGTCTGCTGCAGATCAGATCTTCTTCTTGATGCATTCTCAATCATCCAGGAAAGTAAATCTACAAAAGTTGATTCTGTTCATCTGGACGTAGCGTTTTGTGGGAGAAACGTTTCGTCACTCATCCAAGTGACTTCTTCAGTCTCAGCTGACTGCAGGTTTCCCCAATCTTATAAACAGTACATTTGCATAATGACTGAAACCAGCCCACTGAAGGAACAATGGGCTGGGAGGTCAGTTCTTTAATCTTAATTATGCAAATCCTCATGACATTCTCATGAATTTTCTAAACACCGGGTCTCTGTGGCTTTTAAACCCCAAAACACGCTGCGCCAAAAATTGGTCCACCCCAAGGATCGGGTCCCCCAACACAAACAGAGTAATATAGCGTACGCTGTTAAGTGCCAGGAGGATTGCCAGGATTTATACATCGGGGAAACCAAACAACCTCTGGCGAACACAGAAGAACTACCTCGTCAGGCCAGGATTCTGCAGTCTATTTACACCTACAGGCCAGTGGACACTCTTTCAATGATGAGGATGTACACATCCTGGACAGGGAGGAACACTGGTTTGAGCGCAGAGTCAAGGAGGCCATTTACGTGAAAAGGGAAAGACCATCTCTGATACTCTGTACATCTTTCGCCATCTTACAATGCTGTGATTGCAGCCATTCCCCAACTCTCTGTGAATGGTACTCATGGCCATTGATCAGTTGTCTTTGATCAGTGGGTTTTGGTCAATGTTGTTGATCAATGGTCATGAGAATTGGCATAATTAAGATTAAGGAACTGACCTCCCAGCCCATTGTTCCTTCAGTGGGCTGGTTTCAGTCATTATGCAAATGTACTGTTTATAAGATCAGGGAAACCTGCAGTCAGCTGAGACTGAAGAAGTCACTTGGATGAGTGACGAAACGTTTCTCCCACAAAACGCTACGTCCAGATGAACAGAATCAACTTTTGGAGATCAGATCTTCTTGTAAAGATTGAGGTTTTCTGCAGTTTATTCATTTAAGTTATGTTGATTTGAGCAGTCTGTATAACTCAGGTGATTTTTAAAAACATTTTAATAATAAAATCAAAAAGGATGATTGTCTGCTTTGCATCTATTAACTTAAGCACTACAACTGTTTCCACTAATTCCATTTATGTTGATGTGTCTGCAGTAAAATAGGATAATGTCAGTTAGTGGAAACTGGTATAACTACCAATTGTATTTTGCCACCATTAAAGTTTGTGGATTCTGTACTGCCATTTTATAAAATCCTAATCAGTAAAATTGAAAATCCAGAGCATATGATACCATAAACACACACGCAAATAGTATAGGTTTTCAAAAGTTTTCACAAAAATATTATCTCAATTTAAAATGTAAGCAACTCAACATTATAATTTCAATATAAAGCTGTTTTCCCCTGGTGTTGGTTGTTGTTTGTTTTGTTTTGTTTTGTTTTGTTTTGTTTTGCTTTGCTTTGCTTTGTTTTGTTTTGTTTTGTTTTGTTTTGTTTTGTTTTGTTTTGTTTTGTTTTGTTTTGCTTTGCTTTGCTTTGCTTTGTTTTGTTTTGTTTTGTTTTGTTTTAATTAGCACCGTCCTCCTTATCATACCTGCTTATAATAAAGCCCTGATTAGTAATCCAGCTAGGCTTAAATTTGAAGCATTTGGCACTATGGTTGAAATAAAACAAATATGGAGAAGAATTGGGGCCATTTTTGTCTGAAAATGGTTAGGGATCAAGTATTCGCCTTAAGCACGGATACACATTTTTGACCTTTTGGCTTGCCGTCTGTTGCCGTGGTGATTATGACGCTTGGATGGCTTTTTGAGATTAGCCTCTTTAGCTGGAATATCGACTGCAGAAGTACATCAAGCTTTACCGCAAAGAGCTGTGCGGGTGATAACCTGCAGCCATGGCGTCTGTTTTAGATGCTCTGTGGGAAGACCGAGATGTTAGGTTTGACATCACTGCACAGTAAGTTAATTTGTCACCGCCCGTAGAGGCTAACTGGTTAATGGAGCTTAGCTAAGCTAATTGCCTAGCGTCATTATTTACACCGACACTGTGATGCGAGGTTTTCCTGATAAATATATTAAGTTTAAAGTATTTTCGTTTTTGCGGTGGCTTTATATCGCACGCACTGAGTGCCATTATTGTAATCCATGCTGTTCATAGGCAGATGAAAACACGTCCTGGAGAGGTGCTCATAGACTGCCTGGACTCAATTGAAGATACGAAAGGAAACAACGGAGACCGAGGTGCTTTTGCTACCTTAGAGACTGCAAATATCTAGACCAGATTTGTTATAGTTTAATTTTTTTTTCTTTCTTTTCATTTTGAGTTTTTGACCTCAATTCCATTTCAGTGAGTTGTCCAGCGAGGGTTTACTCGTTACATTTGAGTTTTTTATTGCTTAACATTTTTAGTTTTCAGTCTAACGATGATAACCTTGATGCTGAGAGCTACTAACAAAAATAATAACGGATCATGGTGTTCACTTTTTTCCAGGACGGCTCTTGGTGACAAATTTGAGAATCATCTGGCACTCGTTGGCTCTGCCAAGAGTCAATTTGTGTAAGTACACCTGGATGCCTCCATTATTTGACTTTGTGTTGTATGCATTTTTTTAATCTATTTGAATTGTTTAGTTAAAAGTTTAGAAAGGATGAAGGGAGGGTCGCTATGAAGAGGATATAGAGTAGAAACACAGTTGGTCCAGATGACATACAGTGGGATGCAAAAGTTCGGGCAACCTTGTTAATAGTCATTATTTTCCTGCATAAATCGTTGGTTGTTACAATAAAAAATGTCAGTTAAATATATCATATAGGAGACACACACAGTGATATTTGAGAAGTGAAATTAAGTTTATTGGATTTACAGGAAGTGTGCAATAATTATTTAAACAAAATCAGGCAGGGGCATAAATTTGGGCACTGTTGGTAAATGGCCTATATTTGTATAGCGCTTTTCTAGTCCCTAAGGACCCCAAAGGGCTTTACACAATCAGTCATCCACACACACTAGTGATGGCAAGCTACATTGTAGCCACAGCCACCCTGGGGCACACTGACAGAGGCGAGGCTGCCGGACACTGGCACCACCGGGCCTTCTGACCACCACCAGTAGGCAACGGGTGAAGTGTCTTGCCCAAGGACACAACGACCAAGACTGTCCAAGCCGGGGCTTGAACCAGCAACCTTCCGATTACAAGGCGAACTCCCAACTCTTGAGCCACGATTGCCCCGCCCTGTTGTCATTTTATTGATTCCAAAACCTTTATAACTAATTATTGGAACTAAAATCGGCTTGGTAAGCTCAGTGACCCCTGACCTACATACACAGGTGAATCCAATAATGAGAAAGAGTATTTAAGGGGTCAACCCTGCTCTTTTAATTTTCTCTGAAGAGTAGCAACATGGGGGTTTCAAAACAACTCTCAAATGACCTGAAGACAAAGATTGTTCACCATCATGGTTTAGGGGAAGGATACAGAAAGCTGTCTCAGAGATGTAAGCTGTCTGTTTCCACAGTTAGGAACATATTGAGAAAATGGAAGACCACAGGCTCAGTTCAAGTTAAGGCTCGAAGTGGCAGACCAAGAAAAATCTCGGAAAGACAGAAGCGACGAATGGTGAGAACAGTCAGAGTCAACCCACAGACCAGCACCAAAGACCTACAACATCCTCTTGCAGCAGATGGAGTCACTGTGCATCGTTCAACCATTCGGCGCATTTTACACAGAGAGTGATGCAGAGGAAGCCTTTTCTCCGCCCACAGCACAAACTGAGCCGCTTGAGGTATGCTAAAGCACATTTGGACAAGCCAGCTTTATTCTGGAATAAGGTGCTGTGGACTGATGAAGCGAAAATTGAGTTATTTGGGCATAACAAGGGGCTGGGAATCTTGTTAAAGTTGGATTCCTCTCAGTATCAGCAGATTCTGGAGACCAATGTCCAGGAATCAGTGACAAAGCTGAAGCTGCGCCGGATCTTTCAGCAAGACAACGACCCGAAACACTGCTCAAAATCCTACGGGAACCTACGGGAAGCGTTTAGAGCAGGGGTGCCCAATCCCGGTCCTCGAGAGCTACCGTCCTGCAGCTTTTAGATGCATCCCTACTCCAACACAGCTGAATCAAATGGTTTGATTACCTCTTCAGCATGCCATCGTGTTTGGCAAAGGCCTGATAACAAGCCATTCATTTGATTCAGCTGTGTTGGAGTAGGGATGCATCTAAAAGCTGCATGATAGTAGCTCTCGAGGACTGGGATTGGGCAGCCCTGGTTTAGAGGCTGTAATTTCTGCAAAAGGCGGATCTACTAAATATTGATTTCATTTCTTTTTTTGTGGCGCCCAAATTTATGCACCTGCCTGATTTTGTTTAAACGATTATTGCACACTTTCTGTAAATCCAATAAACTTAGTTTCACTTCTCAAATATCACTGTGTGTGTCTCCTATATGATATATTTAACTGGCATTTTTTATCGTAACAACCAACGATTTATACAGGAAAATAATGACTATTAACAAGGTTACCCAAACTTTTGCATCCCACTGTACCTGTGGAGGAATGGAGATGTCTCGGACAGAGGGGAGTGAACTTTTTCACCAGATTTAAAACAATCATGGCGGATGGAGAAGAAGTGTACTGATAGAGATTTTTAAGAAAAGGGGTGAGGTGCAGAGCTGTTATAACTACAGAAAGATAAAGTTTAGGATCCATACTATGAAGCTATGGGAAAGAGCTGTTGAAGCCAGGTTAAGAAGAGGTTACAATCAGTGACCTGCAGTATGGCTTCATGCTCAGAAAGAACAATAGTGATGTGATGTTAGCTTTGAGAGTGTTGATGGAGAAGGTCAATATAAGTTGTTCTTTGTTGTTTTGGATCAAGAGAAAATATATGGTAGGTTGGCCAGAGAAGAACTGTGCTACTGCTTATAGGAAGTCAGGATTGACAAAGAAGTATGTGAAGATGGTTCAGGACATGTACGAGGACTGTGAGACAGTGGTGAGTTGTACGGTACGAGTCAGAGATTGTATATGTGTGGGAATGAAAAAGGTGACAGGTTTAACAGTGAAGCAGCAGTAGTGAACGTGGATAAGTTTAACTACCTGGGGTCAACCATCCATAGTGATGTACGTTCCACAGGAGAGGAGAAGAAGAGAGTGCAGAAGAGTGAAAGGGAAGGTTTGCAAGATGTCAGTGAGACCTGATATGATTTATGGTTTAGAGACACAGGCAGTGACAAACAGACAGGGGGCTGAAGTTTTTCTTTTTTGTTTCAGCTGTAGGTTACAACACCATCATTAACATCACAACAAGGACAGCCAACTCAGTAAGTAAACTCGTTTTACCTGTGCGTTTTGTTTCTGTTTTAAACTATTTGTTCAGAATGTTTTTACACTTCCTCACATCAAAAATATTTAATTTCATTAACACTTCTTAACTGATGCACCTTAAGTGTGCCAACAGGTTTTTTTTATCCATTATTCACATAAAGTGGACAAATGTCAAACCTGTAGGACAAATTACGGCAGCATTGTTTTTTTGTTGTTGTTGTTTTTTGGGGTTTTTTTTGACGTGCTAAGAATTAAAGTGTATAAAAGTGTTGGTAATTTAGGAAGTAATTACTCTCTTCCAGAAATTAAGAGGTCAAACTGAAGCTCTCTACATCTTGACCAAGTCCAACAACACGAGATTTGAGTTTATTTTTACAAATGTGGTTCCAGGAAGTCCGAGGCTTTTCACCTCTGTCATCGCTGTCCACAGGTAAAACAGCACTGAGGGAGTTTTTAAATTATCTATCAAACATACATCTTTCTCATTGTTTTAAAATGTGACTTGTGTTGTTACAGAGCCTATGAGACTTCCAAAATGTACCGGGACCTGAAACTGCGAGCTGCACTGATTCAAAATAAGCAGCTTAGACTCCTGCCCCGCGAGCAAGTGTATGATAAAATTAATGGAGTCTGGAATTTATCCAGCGATCAGGTACTAGTGTGACTTTTAAAATATTTGTTTAGTGTTTCTCAGATAATATGCACGCACGGACAAGTTACCACATTGTTTTAAAGAAGTATTTACAGGCGATTGAGATGTTTTTGTGAAGAGCTGTTTGATTGATTTTATTTAATTCCAATACATATCCCAAACCAATAAATATCACAGACAAACACATGTAAGCATATTAAGACGCGCATGATAGTGTGCGTGCAGTAAGTACCAGAAACGCAAAGATCAACTTATTTCCATTGTTTGTTTGTTTTAAGCGGTTCACATTTAAATTATGACAGTTAAAAAAAAATGTGAAAACATATTATAGAAAATAATCTCTAAATATGTGAAAGTGAGTTTCCTTTGATGACGCTGTGTTTTAGGGTAACCTTGGAACCTTTTTCATTACCAATGTTCGGATTGTGTGGCACGCAAACATGAATGAGAGCTTCAACGTCAGCATTCCTTACCTCCAGATTGTAAGTACAGTCAAGGTCCTTCTAGAAGCAATTGTTACCACTTGGCAAACATCTTGGCAAAAACTACAGTGTAGGCAATTGTTTCTGCAGTTAATTTAAAGTAGCTTTCTAAATAAATAGGAGAAGAACTGTTTGATTATCATGTCAGTGATCACTGAGATATAATAAATACAGAATCGCAACTGAAATCTGATTAAATCTGCTTTAAAAGTTTGACACTCTGATTGTTAGATTTCTGTTACACACAACACACAACATTATAGTTTAATTCCTAGTTCAACCCAGTTTGCCTACATCTTATCAGAGTATGTCATGTGAATGGACACAGTCAGCCAGGAACAAATAATAAGTACACATCTGTATCTTTACCTTCGTTAGGCGTGGATATGATTGCCACCACATGGTTAAAATTGTCCTGAACACGATTGACTCACATATTTCCCAAACAGAACTATATGATTTTTATTCAGGGAAATGTTTCTCTCATAAAATGTTTCTAGTAAAGCTCGAACAATCAGTCATTGTCTGTAAATGCATTTTATGTGTTTACGATTATAAAACACACTCAGTAGCCACTTTGTTAGGTACATCTCATCAAGTGTAGTCCATAAGAGCACATTTGGGTTGTGGTGGAACTGGAGATTCTCATCACGGACATGCCGCTGACAAATTTGCTGCAACTGTGTGATGCTGTTGCGTCAATATAAACCAAAATCTGTGAGCAATGTTTCCAGCATCGTATTGAATCTATGCTACAAAGAATTAAAGCAGTTTCCACCGGTACTTGCAAGATATACCTAATAAAGTGGTCTGCCACATAAATCAGAAGTCTTATTATTCGTTTCTCTTATGAAGTAATGTGTCCTGTTCAATGCAGATCAGGATGGTGTATAACATATTTTATTTCCTCTCAAGTGGTCTATCAGAATAAGAGACTCAAAGTTTGGCTTGGCGCTGGTGATAGAGAGCTCACGCCAGGTAACTTCTATGCAATGTCATTTACAGTCTTCTGATATAATTCTATTATTGGGACTTTCTTCTTTAGTTTTTGGTCTTCTAATATACCAAAATATCCACTTTGTGATTTTTAGAGTGGTGGGTACGTGCTTGGGTTTAAGATTGACCCAGTGGAAAAACTCCAAGATGCACTCAAAGAAATCAACTCCTTGCATAAAGTGTACTCTGCTAACCCCATCTTTGGAGTGGATTATGAAATGGAAGAAAAGGTAGGCATACATACACAATATAAGAATCACAAACTCAAAAATAGCCTGCAAGCCTATTTTTGAGTTCACAGCCGTTAAGGAGATATTTTAATGTAGCTGGCTTTCCCGGCTCTTCAGCTGATCGTGTTGTCATAGCACTGTTTGTCCTAACAACAATTTCAGCCGCAGCCTTTGGAAGAGCTCACAGTGGAACAGCCTCCCGATGACGTGGAAATCGAGCCCGATGAGCAGACCGATGCATTTACTGTGAGTGTGCCTGCTGGCAACCCTTACACTCATCACTCGTCTGGGAATCAAAGGTTTAGCTTTCACACTCTCAGAATAGCTATTAGCTAATATCCTCCAGCATAATGAACAAACATGAATTTATGTTGCCTGGCGCTCGTGTCTGGGAGTCATCAACTATTTACTACAAGCAGAATGCTTTATTTTAATTTACATTAGCTTTTTTAACTACATGTGCTCATGTGTTTGGTTGCAGGCCTACTTTGCAGATGGCAATAAGGTAAAATCTCAATATATATAATAATACAATCATGACAGCTTGCTATAAAACTTAAAAAGTGCTATAAACCTGATTTCTGTTTTGTTTTCCCAAAGCAACAAGACCGTGAGCCAGTTTTCTCTGAGGAGCTCGGCCTCGCCATTGAAAAGCTAAAGGACGGCTTCACTCTTCAAGGGCTGTGGGAAGTAATGAGCTGAGATAACATCAAACACATGTACATATTTTATGTAGTTGTTCTGCTTGTATAGACAATATTGCTTATAGCTCTGGTTAAAAGATGTACAGGTTTGCTGAGTGCAGTTTCCTAAAAAAGAAAAGTAAATTGTGACGTTTACTATATAAAACATTTTCTTGTAGTGAACTTGAATGTAATATAAATAAAGATATTCAAACAGATGGTGGAAAGTAAATTCTTTGATGTCTTTATATCTTTTGTAGCTACTGTGTGTGTGTAAGGGACACAATGGTCTGAGAACAGGCCTTGAGCTCCTGTGGCTGCAGCTGTTCGCTGACCCCCGGCTGCTTGTTTGGTAACTCCTGTGGAAATGCCTCACACACCGACACGGGCTTGCACACTGTAGCGTAGAAGTCATTACTATCACTGAATTCTGACTCACTCCACATGTAGACGTCCCTGCTCACAGCTGTGGTATAGATGCCAGCTGTTTGTGTAAACCTGCAGAGCACTGGATTGCACTGTGGTGCCACTTTGTTTAAAAAGTGTTTTGTGTGGATTTTTTTTTTTTTTTAATTTAGTCAAAAGTGAATAAAATAAGGAGATGATGTGTTTTTCTGTTTGGTTACAACAATGTTGTTACTAATCTTTCGGGGTGACGAGGCACATCAGTTGTTTTTACTCCATGACAGCTGTGTGAGCGCACTGCTTTGGCCAACCTGAATTCTTCATGGATGGGGTGTTTGGCTATATTTAGAGGGGCACAGTTATATTGAACTGGCTTCAGACCTGCCTGTCTATAGTTCTGTCTTCACCAGCAAGGACGGTCAGTTTTCCCTTACTTGAATCTACTTCCTGTCCCACAAGAATGGATCCCCAAGGTTTGAGGGAAGATCTTCGTCTGTTTCAGAGCACTTTGCTCCAGGATGGGCTCAAGGAGCTTCTCAATGAGAATAAATTGATTGACTGTATCCTAAAGGTCGGAGACAGAAGCATCCCCTGCCATCGGCTCATTATGGCAGCATGCAGTCCTTATTTCCGGGAGCTCTACTTTTCAGAGGACGGTAAGGAATCAAGCCAAAAAGAGGTTGTTCTTGAGAACCTTGACCCCAATATTATGGAGGTGATTGTGAATTACATGTACTCAGCAGAGATTGACATCAACGATGACAACGTGCAGGATATTCTGACTGCTGCCAATCGCTTCCAGATTCCCTCAGTGTTCACAGTTTGTGTGAATTATCTCCAGAAAAGGCTGAACAAGAAAAGCTGCCTTGCCATCTACAGACTGGGACTGATGCTGAATTGTGCCAGATTGGCAATGGCGGCTCGAGATTACGTCGCAGATCACTTTGAAACCATAGCCAAGGATGACGATTTCTTGGGGCTTGCTCCACCTGAACTCTTTGCCATTATCGGAGCAGATGCGCTCAATGTGGAAAAGGAAGAAGCGGTGTTCGAGTGTCTCATGAGGTGGATCAGAAAAGACAAGGACAAGCGTGTGAAGTCTTTGGTGGAGGCCTTTGACTTCATCCGTTTCCGACTGCTGCCGGAGAAGTACTTCAAGGAGAAAGTGGAGAAAGATGACCTCGTCAAGGCTGATCCTGAGCTCCAGAAAAAAATCAAAATCATCAAGGAAGCCTTTGCGGGGAAGCTACCTGAGAAGAAAAAGGGGCAAGATGCAGAGGAAGGAGAGGAGGGGAAGCTGCCCGGTTACCTGAATGATAACCGCAGATATGGCATGTATGGCAGAGATGTGGTTCTGATGATTAACGACACAGCTGCGGTGGCCTACGATGTCCAGGAAAATGAATGTTTTCTGGCAGCAATGGCTGAGCAAATCCCCAAAAACCACGTCAGTCTGACAACAAAGAAGAACAACCTGTATGTGCTGGGAGGACTGTTTGTGGATGAGGACGAGAAAGAGAATACCCTGCAGTGTTACTTCTACCAGGTAGAAAGTGCTCCTTTAATTCATATTAAAGCAACAATTTGAATCTTTTTCTTAATCCGAAATCATTGTTTGCAGTTGGACAGTCTTGCTGCTGAATGGATCGCTCTGCCACCCATGCCCTCCCCCAGGTGTCTCTTTGCTATGGGTGAATTTGAGAATCTCATCTTTGCTGTAGCAGGAAAAGACTTACAGACCAACGAGTCTCACGACACCGTCATGTGCTATGACACCGAGTAAGTTCAACACATTTTACAAAAGCCTTGCTTCACGGTTCTGCATTGAACATTTCCTATTCCCTTATTATCTGCGTCAACAGAAAAATGAAATGGACAGAAACAAAAAAGTTGCCCTTAAAAATCCACGGCCACTGTGTGGTCTCTGAGAACGGGCTGGTATACTGCATTGGAGGAAAAACCGATGAGAAGTAAGGCTGCAAATACCCCAAATATTTACACGTTAAGTCAAACCACGATTTTCACATGTTATTAACGCTTCCCTGGAATCGTTTCTGTCTGTTAATAAAGTAAAGCAATCAATAAGATGTTTGCATACAACCACAAGAAGTCAGAGTGGAAAGAGGTCGCTGCCATGAAGACACCCAGATCCATGTTTGGCACTGTTATCCACAAAGGAAGGATCATTGTTGCTGGAGGTGTCAATGAAGAAGGCCTGACAGCTGTGTGTGAAGCCTACGACTTTGGGACCAACAAGTAGGTGCTGCTAATATAAACCATACAAGTTCAGATTTAGATTTTCTGAGTTGTAGAAGATATAGATACTGTTAAAAACATAAAAATAGATTCACTAAAAACTGTTTTCACACTACCATTAAAAGGTTTTACACAACCCCCCATTTTTTTCTGTTTTTAAATCAAACATGAGCAGCCAATGTCCAGGAGACAATATTAAACAGTACAAAGGTGAGCGGTAATCCAACTGGAGTAATCTAACTGGAGTAAATAATGATTATTGACAAATTAAAGATTCAGGGCAAAGTCAAAAAATGAAAAGCCCTTCATTTTCATGGAGAAATGGGGCCTGTCATTAAATTAAATTCAGTTGTATTTATATAGTGCTAATTCACAACAACCGTCCCTTCGAGGTGTCTCTCGTAGATTAAGAAAATGATGAAGTTACAATAAAGTAATTTAAGCCTTGTTCACACAACAGAGGCAATGCTGGAGAAACCTGTGTTACTACACCCTCTGATGCCCTGCAGAGGCATTACCTCTGCAGGAAGTAGAACTTTATTTTGATATTAGAATGATTACAAACATTAGACTGCAAGATAATAACCCCTAAACATAAAAAGAACTGCATGGTTGACTAAAAATGATGGACAACCAGCACTATCTCTGAAAATAACCCCCCTTGGAAGTGTTCTTTTATGAACTGGACAGAAAGATGAAAGGATTTAGTTTCCCTGGGACAAACTGCAGTAGGGTCTTTAATGCTCTTGGCAGATTGTTGTGGAGCTTACCCCAGCTGTCACTCGTTGAGAGGTGGGTGCACCCTGGATAAGTCGCCTATTTATCACAGGGCTAATACAGAGAGACAAACTTTTCAGAATACATCTACAACCAATTTAGAATCACCAACTAACCTAACATGCATGTTTCTGGGCTGTGTGAGGAAGCAAGGACTTTGCAGACATGACACGAGTGGTATCTGAAAAAAGCGTTTTGATGAGAGAAAAGGCATTCTGTAAGGCCTACAAAGCTCATTTTTAATTAGATCTTTCAGGAAATTAAAAGCACACAGGAATTGCTTCATGTTACATTTATGTGCATCTTCTTGCAGGTGGACACCATTTACAGATTTTCCACAGGAGAGGAGCTCAATCAACCTGGTGAGCTGTGGCGGACTGCTGTATGCCGTAGGAGGCTTTGCTATGGTGGAGAATGAGAACAAAGAGTGTACACCCTCTGAAGTCATTGACATCTGGCAGTATGTTTTTTTATTTTACTTTTGCATTATGTATTACAGTATCTACATGATATTTATTTTATTTCGGGGGGACAAAATATTTTAATTCATTTATACTTATTTTGACTCTTTTTTTTTTTTAAATAGCTATGAAGATGACAAGAAACAGTGGACTGGCATGATCAAAGAGATGCGTTATGCAGCCGGAGCCTCGTGTGTCTCTATGCGCCTGAATGCAGCCAGAATGCCCAAACTGTAACAACACATCATGCATGTTCACTGTTACTGATGCAGGATAGAGAATACTCTGTACATGTTTTTATTCAGCAGGTTATTTTTCTCATTTTCACACATGCCTGCCCTTCTTTAATAAAATGTACCATCATGTTATAAAGTTTTAATGACCGAGTGCTACTTTAGGCTGCCAGCATGTGATTAGAGTCCACACAGAAAAATGGTTTCATTACTCTACGCGTACCTGATTTCAGTTCTCATACATAGTGTCCATGTGTACCTCCAAACCTTCTTAGTAGAGCTTCTACTTTTAGAAGTCCTGCACAAAATCCTTTCTCTAGATTTCTATTTTGGGTAAAAGGAAGAAGCAGCAAGGGGCAAAATCTGGTTCTGTGACACTGGAACACATTATTTGTGCATTAGTCTTTGATGTGACTCTTTCACTGAAAGCTGCTGTTTGTTGCCTGATCATCCTCAACATTTGCAGAGAGCCCATGCAAGCACATAGAGGAATAAAAAAAAGGATAGGCGTGCTGAAAGTGATCTTGAAGAGTAGATCAGTGTTTAAACTTTTTTAAGTGAATCTCATTTTAATTGTGGATGATTAAATTATGTACTAGTGCATTTTACTGTGCTCATGGACCACAATCTGAGAACCCTCGCTCTATAGCACATCTGAGAATTCCCCAACACATGGTTTTCTTTTATAGTATTGAAATCAGTCACAAATATTGCATGGCTCTTTGGTATTTTAGACACGTTGGTGTTTTAAGAGGTCAACATCATGTATGCAGAAAAATAAAAGCAACTTTAAAAAAAAAAAAAATCTAAATACTGTTGGATGTGTGATCCCCTGATTGCAAAAACTCAGGAGTCCACTCTTGTGTGGCCCTGTGCAATCTGACACGTGTCAGCATAAACATATAATGATGCATTAAAACACTAGTTCTAAGTAACAGATATGCAATGATGTTTAAAAGCCGGACAGTCATTTTTTGCAAAAGTTCACTGATCTAAATATTGAAAATATAAAGCAAAAATACAATTTTTCAGATTTTATTTAGAAAAAAAATCGTATTAATTACAAAAGCACATAATACACAATCTCATTTAAGGTGAATGAGGTAGACTCATGTCAACTTTAGACTATAATTAAATATGTGGGGAGTTTCTGTGCTGTGTGTTCAGTCACAGAAACTCCGACTTCGGTGCTGAAAGCAACATTTCAATCATGATTTTATAAATAAGGGCTTTCGGGAGGAACGCTATCTGAATATCTTCTTTTTTAGATATTCCTTCCAGGCATCCTGTGTTGAAAGCTCCATAGAGTTCCATTCAAAGTGAGGGATCTGCAAAACCGAAACATCACCAATTACTGCACAGCAGGTCTATTGTAATATTGCTAGTATTTAAACTGGATGCAGTTAGAGAACGACATTTAACATCAACCAGAGTAAAACTGTCTCACCTGAACAACACGGTATCCCAGAATTTCAAGGTGTCTCTTTCTCATCAGGGCTTCACCTTTCATGTGATGAGTGTTTTTGCAGAAGTACTTTGAATCAAGAAAGTCCACAGCGACACTGAGAAAAAGGCAAAGTGAGGATGTCAACATACTAAGTATCCTTGATCTGTGTATATACAAGTACATATAAGGATCTCCATACCGCTGAGCTCCAGTTGGAAGCTCATCCCTGATGTTTTCCAGTGAGCTTGTGTCCCAGTGAACTTTTCCTCTGTCTGAGATCTGCAGTGTGCTTGGCTCGATGTAGGACAGCGGCTTCAAGTGTTTGTCCAGTTTGCATTCAAAGTCTGAAAAAGACAAAGTGACGTGTCGTGTTTTTAAAAATGAGACTGCGTGACAACCTCATGTGCAGAGCTCCTCGAGAAAGAAGGAAATCTGGATCAGGATTTGTCTATGGTATTTTCCTGAGAAAGTCAAGATTATGTCTCCCAGTTACACCATTGCAATTTGTGATGATCTTTCAGGATTTCTTTAAAATAAAATCTAAGAGACTACCTTTTGCACACCTGAGGCCTGTACTATGAAGCTATTATCTGGTCACCCTAACACTTAATATTAGGGTTAAATGGTCACAAAAAGGTAGTTATCAACTTGCGAAGTTAACCCTCCCCCATGTTCATAAGAAAGGGGTGGCACTGGCAGCATCGGACCAATCACAATTACTGGTGAGTGTACTGGCAACAGAACAACTGATTGTTAACCCTTAAGTTATCTGGATATGACAAAATCCTCCTTTGTAGTACAGGCCCTGTGGTGCTGATTGAAGACTGCTTCCTACCATGTGTCATATGCATGTCGTTTCAAACCAGAAATGTAATATAACTATATGAAAGGCTTTTGATTAGGAGTTAAACTGATAATATTCGAACTGAATCAGTCCATTCAATACATTTAAAGACTTTTACAAAAGAAAAACAGTGTAAGAAAATACGGTCACCTCATATTACTCACCTATGGTGTAAAAATATGGCGTAAAAACTGCCATTTGCACACAGTTAATGCCTCCAAGAACTTCACCCAGCAGTTTGTGGATCTGCTGCTGCACAGGACTCACAGAGCCACTCCCTAAAAACAAACAACTCCCATGTAACTGATATAGCATTAAGTTGCAGCAGTTTTAAACCAAGCCTACATAAAAAGAGAAAATTTGATTTCAGGGCATCCTCTTACCTTTCCTATGCAACTGCTGGCAGTAGCGCTCATGAAACCAAGGCACCTGGTACTCCGGACACTCGAGAGACACGGCACGGTTGAGCTCCATGAGCCGCAGTCGTGTCCGCATGTTGAGCGCATTGGACAGGGCTGGAGGAAGCAATATAAACACTTATATTAGTCCCATCTGATTTCACTATGGAAGCTGTGGCACAGATGCTCAAATTTAAGGAAACTGGCAGCTTACTTTCCAGTTGTGAATCCAGCTTTCCCAGAAAGTCTATGCTGAAAATTACTCTGATCAGTTCCTCGGGAAAATGGTCAGCTACAGCCAAGGAGTATGCCAGGAGGACCAGCAGATGTGGGTCAAAGGAGCCTACAAGTACATACAGTGAGTGTAAGCCTAAAATAAGAAAGAAAAATTATCTGCAATCACACATAAAAACTTACTGAGATGAGGAGTGAAGCGCTTAATACAAGCATCATACAGCTCGTCTACTTGCGGAGGGTCATAGTTAAGGACAGAAAAGGGGAGGAGTGTGGCGTATGTTTCCGAGTAGTGAATCTTAAAAAAAGAGACATGAAGAATAGAGGATGTCAGTATGCAGTATTTAACATAGTGATCCAATGAATGTCTCTTGAAGCACCTTATGGATGTGTTCAACAGTCACACTGGCGATTCGGTCCATCAGAGGAGGGCTGAGATGATTTATCCTGTTTAGGAAGAAGGCCAGTTTGGGGACGTTGGTCCAGTTTATTTGGTCGATCATCCTCTGCAGCGTGATCATGGTCTCGTCCAGCAGCATTTCCTCAAACCACTCCCCCGAGACGTACTTGAGCTCGTCCAGCAGTAAGTCCAGCCGGTTGGCTGTTTGCAGCCTCTCGTGCCCGCAGCGGTTCAACGTCTGCAGCAGACGCACGTACTTGCTGTGAGTGTTGTGGCGGTAGGACTGATCGTTGCGCACCCACTTGGCCACGGCAAAAGAAATGGTGTTAAGCTCGCTGAGATTACACTGCTCCACTACCGCGTCTACCCGAGAGACCACGGCCTCCTCGAGTCGCGGGCAGGGCAGCATGGAGAGCACACGGGTCAGTTCGTACGGGAAGACGCTGTGCTCCAAAAACCTGAGAGACAGAAGGGCGTCAGTCTGCATTTTATCCAAATAAACTGTGAAGCAGCAGTTGCGCCTTTGGCAGAGACTTACTTGATCAAAATGTTTCTCAGTGTGGCGAAGAGCTCGGGGTTTTGATACTGCAACAGAAAAAGGGCTTGTGTGATTCTGGCCACCTCCACTGACTTGTAGAGGTGAAGGTTTCTCTGGATTACCGATGCAATTCTGAAAAATGATTAGTTATAGTTACTGATTATCTCTACTGTCAGGCTACAAAGGCTCTGATCCAGGAACTGATTATAAGACACACCACACACAAGGTGAAGACAACACCAGGCATACTGTAACAGGTGGTAACACATAAACAACTCACTTGTTCATTAAGCTAAGGTTCCTGCTCTGAATCTCTTCTAGTGCTTCAGCTACAGCCAGTGCCTGCTGTGCATTGAGCTCATCCGCCAACAAGAGGGCTGTGTTCTCCAACCTGGAAAGAATCAAAGTGGATATCAGGTCAGTGGGAACTGCTTTAAAGAGATTTCCCCTCATATCACGCTACTGATAATGAAACAAACCTTTCTCTGATCTCTGGAGTGGCCATAGGGGCCAGAGCAACAAACAGTTTGGTGAAGGAGAAAGGATCGATGCTCGAGTCGATCAGCTCGGTCAGCCTTTGTTTAGCAGCTAGCCTGAAGTCACAGTTCTTGAACTGCAGTGACTGATACAGCCCTAGGATGATGCTGAGATTCACTGCATCCAGTGTGGGGATGTTACGCAGGAAGATCTCATTGCACCTCTCCAGCAGCGGTCTGTGAATGTACTTGATGTTGCGCAGAAACTGCACCATTCGTCGCGGGATGTTGTAATTTGAGGGATCCGTGGTGTGCAGCAGGTGATCGGCTCTGCTGATGAGAGCGTCCCGCAGCTGGGGAGACACCAGGGATGACACGCTGATCATCAGAGCAGCCAGGATCCTGAAACATAATAAAGCCGGGGGGAGTGACGACACAACAAGAGGTGGTTATATTCAAAACACTGATAAATCATGGGTCGCCCAACAAACCTGGCATCATCAATAGTTGGCAGCCTCTCATTCACAATGCTGGTTATGCGCCCCATTAGAGGACTGTGCTGAAGGTGCTGATCATTTAAGCAGACAGCAAATTTGGACAGAGAAGCCATTGGAAACCTGCAAAAAAGTAAATCATGACTGTGTTTTAACCATTACACAATTTTCTTTTTTTTAAATTAGCCAACATTTTCTTACCGGTCTATTCTTAGCCATGCTTCTGAAACCAGTTGCTGAATAAGAGAGTCATGTGGCTCCATATTCAGCCTATTAGAAGGAAAGCATGCGTGTTAACCTTTGCAGTCATATAATCTGAATACACTGGATAATGTGTGACCGTGTACCTAAGAAAAGCGTAGAGGATATCGATCAACATGAAGTCATCCATGAGATCTATTTTGTTTTCTGCCAAAACCCGAAGAGTCTGGAACTGTTGGTGACTCTTGATGAGGTCCACAGTCCGGAGCATGTCCGGTCTATCCCTCTGAAATTTCCACAGCAACTGCACAGCATAGTTCACGTGGTCCACTGTGAGCTTAGCCTTGTTCTTGCCCACTACATCAAACACATGGTTTTCAGCAGAGCACACCTGCAGCTGCTCCAGCACCTGGTCTCTGGTCACCGCCCCTCCATGAAGGAGCCTACGGAGGCAGGAGTTCACAGATCGGAGGCGAAACATCATCGCAGGCTTGGGCTCAGCTCTTTATTGTACCTGTGTCCACTGCTCTGACCTCCTCAAAGTGAGCTGAGATCAAACCCCACACAGTTACAGCCTGGAGGGATGAAAACAACCTGCATGACATGGTCTGCGAAAACACAAAAACATTTCAAACTATGCTCAGAAACAAACACTGACTCGGGATGAGGGGCTGACCTCTTTAACCAAGAAGCTGGTGAAGAAACTGTCCGCTCGGAGGCTTTCTACTGGTAACCACTGGACTGAAGTGGAGGCTGCTGCCTCACGTGTTTAAAGAAGCAATCACCTAAACCCCCCAACAACCTCGGACTTGCCCTTACAGCTGCATTCTTGCCTAGATTTCTGTGTATAATCGAGATTCGTGCATCACATATCTTAATACAAATACAAAAAGGTAATAAAAACGGCTCAAAGTCAAATTTACCCTACATGTGTGCGCTGAAGTTTTACTTCCGTAGCAGTGACATAAGGCAATGAGAGTTTATTAAACCCTGGATTAGGGCTTTCAGGCAGTGGCTCTTCAGGTTAAATGATTTCTTGCAAATCAATCAATCAATCAATAGAAAAAGGTAAAATATGATAAAACATATTTTGTTTTATTTTATGAAAGTTTGTTTCTGGTGATGGAAAAAAAACTTTACCCAGGCAAAGCTTTGTCGAAGTTTTGACTTAATGTGTCAAAATCCTTGTTACTTTTGAGTAAATTAAAATGTTGAAATGCTTAAATGCTCAAAATTTATAGTTATCCAATCGAAATTTGAAGATGCTAAACCGTAATTGTGTCTTATGAATAAAATAAACAGTAGCAGAAAGAGCTTCTAAATTGTTAATTATTTGTTAGTCATTCAAAATGTTACTTGTTTACAGTAACCAAAACATTGAACCGACCGTATAACAAAGTAGCTCAAATAAAGTAGAATTGCTCAGTAACATAAAATACAATATGACAAGACAAAATTGCGCAATAAACTATGGATATGAAGTGGTCACAATTTTTAGCAACATGAAACGGCAAATGTAACTGGTTTTATGCCATTGCAGAAAAGTCACTCGGCAGCTGAATCGAGCATTTGCGCCTGCCAGGCCAGTTTCAGGGTAAAAATGCCCCTTGGCGCTGACCGGTGCACGGCTCTGGAAACACATTGACGTCCTCGCCGCGCCATCTTTAGAAAACACTGAGCCCAGCACTGAATGAAACTTCATTTTGCTTGTTTGGGAGAGCTGCTCGCCTTACGGTGCGGTATATTCGGTTTTCCAGGTGATGTACTGTTGCGTCAGTCTTACTTTTATGCGCCGTTTAAACTTGCTGAAAATGTACCGCTCACTTCTTGCAGTAAATTCTATGTACATGTCTGCAGCTAACGATAGGTGACTTGCTAATGCTAATGCTAACGCTAGGCCTGCCGTTAAAAAGATACGGTGGGGGGGCGTGTGAAACTGTAACATGAAGGTCCACGTTAGTGAGTGTGTGTAAGCGTCGGTATTTGTTATTTTTAAGCATGAAAACGTGTGTCTGCTGTCCGCTCAACCAGTCGACCGATACTTAATCGCGCGGTTAGCTAGCCGAGGCTAATTTGCAGATAATGCAGCTGCTATAAGTCGCATGGGAACTGTATCGGTACTTTGTTTGTATTGATATCATGCAGGCGAACAGAACTCAAGTGAACTTTTATGTTACATTTAAAGAAGCCACCCGTGTGTTTAATTTCTGCTCCTGAATGAAGTTACTGGTAAGGTCTTAATGGTCAGAGTGGGGGTTGTTCGATGTTCTGTCATCCTTGTGTTCATACCTTGTTTCTCATTTTCAGGTGATCATGGGGATCAAGGTACAGCGCCCTCGCTGCTTCCTTGACATTGGAATCAGCAATGTACTTGGTAAGAAGGAGAAAATTCTGGCTGCTTTTTGGTACTTTAAGCCTTGTGTGGTTTACCAAGAAAACACACGTGGTTTATTTTCTTTCGGTCTTCTTTCAGTTTGTGGGGGGGTTTGCCTGTACTGAATAGAACAGGGCAAACAGGAGGGTGGGAAGAGAGTGAGGGGACAGACAGCAAGCTGTTAAACCCAAGTCCCCTGCAGTGAGGACTATAGATGGGTTGCATGATCAACCAAGTGAGCAAAACATCACAGTTAATTCATAGTCTGAAGATGAGGTTAATGCTGACCAAAACAAGCTAGTCAGCAGCTGGCAAAGGGAAAAATATGGATGTCAAAAAATGTGACAAGTGAAGGCAATAATCTTTAGCTTTGTTCAGCAGTACTCTGTAATCTGCCCTTAAAGACATGAATGGGGTAGTAAAATGTTTCAGTATATGAACACTACACACTGTTTATTAAATTTGCTGAAAATAGCCTCAGTGTAGTCTGGAACTACATCAATGCCAGTTTATATTATATTGTTAGATGAAAGCTCCATCAGGGTTCAATTTGCACACATCTACACAGTCCTTTTATTAACATTATTTCCATTTCCTGTTCAGATACTGAACTCTAGACCAGGAAAAACTTCTTTTAGAAGCGCTAGTGGATTTTATTTTATTTTATTTTTTTGTGCATTTTCTGCAAGAAAGTGAGCAGTCTTGTGTCATCACAAATCTTACCATCCTTACTATTAATCAAGGCATTTGATGTGTACTAGTAAATTTAAAAATTAATTACTTTTTGTGCGCCTATAACACCTGGTTTTTTGTAAAATGGGTGTTTGTATAGATTAAATTATAATCATTAAACTCACAGACTGACAGTGCAGTGAATGGATGCATAACCTCATCTGTTTTGTTTTTCTTTTTCTTGTTTGGTTTAAAAGATTATTGTGTTGTGTGATGATTAACTCGGTGATTCACGCTTCTTGTAACCACTGATCAGTGTGCTCCATTGTACTTTACACAGAAGTAAATTTCTCTGATCTCACTGTCTCCTCACAGTTGGCAGAATCGTGGTGGAGCTGTTTGCAGACGTCTGTCCCAAAACTTGTGAAAACTTCAGATGTCTCTGCACAGGTGAATGAATTTACTCAATAAAACTATTCCACAAATGATGACAATTAACAGCACAGGTTATTAATCAGATCTGTGGTTTGGTCCAGGTGAGAAAGGCATTGGGAAGGGAACTCAGAAACCGCTCCACTACAAAGGATGCCTTTTTCATCGAATTGTAAAAGACTTCATGATTCAAGGAGGAGACTTCAGCGAAGGTGAGTTTACAGGACTTGTAAATTTTATATTCGACATGGAAGGATGGTGTTACTTATGAGTCAACAGATTTTTTCATGGTTCATGTTTTTTTGTTGGTTTTTTGTTTTTTTTTAATCATAGGTAATGGAAGAGGAGGCGAATCCATTTACGGAGGCTTTTTTGAAGGTAAGGAGGCCACTGTGAATGCCATCAGTTATTATCCAAACTGACATTGGCTTCAAGATGTCAGTACAATCTTCTCCTTTTCCCCCCCAGACGAAAGCTTTGCAGTCAAACACAACAAGGAGTACCTGCTGTCAATGGCCAATCGGGGTAAAGATACAAATGGATCCCAGTTTTTCATGTAAGCAACATCTGTTCCTACCTGTAATTGACCTCGTGCATTATCAGTTGCATTTCTGAACTTTGAAAGTGATTAGATGCTTCTTCTTCTTTTCTTTTTTTTCCCTTGAATGTCCTGCTTTCACATCTCAGAACAACAAAACCTTCTCCACATCTCGACGGGTAAGTGCCTCCCAACTACATTTTGAATTATTAATTAATCCCATTATGCACAATGCACGCAGCATGTAATGAGGCATTGCTACCACTTTATTTTCTCAGTGTGCATGTGGTTTTTGGTCACGTGATCTCTGGCCAAGAAGTCATTCAAACCATGGAGAGCCAGAAGACGGACCCCAACAGCCGACCGTACGCTGAGGTGAAAGTTTTGAACTGTGGAGAGCTCATCCCCAAATCTAAAGGTGTGTTTAAATAAAGTATATTCAAAGTTTTTTGTTTGTTTGTTGTTGTTGTTTTTTAATGAGTTTCAGTCATCATAATAATGCTGTTTATGTTGTTGCAGCAAAAAAAGATGCAAAAAAGAAGAAGAGGGCCTCATCAAGCTCCAGCAGTAGCTCCAGTGACTCGGAGATCTCCTCAGAGTCGTCCTCCGAGAGCGAAGAGTCAGAAAAAGAATCCAAGAAGCGGAAAAAGAAGGCAAAGAAGCAAAAAGAGAAACAGAAGGAGGACAAGAAGAAGTACTTCATTTATTTTCACCTATTCACTGTCTGCTGTGTAAATGGCACCAAGTGTCTTGCTACTGACCCACAAAATCTTTACAGATCAGAAGCTGAAAGTGCTGAAGAGAAGGAACAAGATGAGTTGGTTACATCTACAGTGCGTCCTGAAGAAATCCCACCCATCCCTGAAAATCGATTCCTTATGAGGATAAGTCCCCAGATAGCCCAGAAGCCAAAAGAGGAGGTTAACAAGGATCAGCGAAATAAAGACGAAAGACCAAGAGAAAGGTGTGTTTGAGAGTCAGCCAATATCACAAATATCAAAAAGTAATACAGTTTGTTCATTTTCACGCCTTCTCTCACCTACAGTACTGGTGCAGCTTACAACTCTCAATCAACATATCACAGAAGACTCGTGATGACTCGATCTGGCAGGAAGATAAAAGGCAGGGGTCCAAGGGTAGGTGGACCAAACGTTTTGCACACTTTACGTCATACAGCAAGATTTATTTATAACAAGCTTTGTTTTGTTTTTACTTATGCACAGGCATGTTGAAGATGCTGATTTATGTTTCTCCCATCTAGAGATACCGGACCCCATCACGCTCTCGTTCAAGGTCTAGAGATCGTTTTCGGCGCAGTGAAACTCCCCCACACTGGCGACAGGAGATGCAGCGTCAGAGGATGAGGGCAGTCACAGTAGAGCGATGGATTAAGGGTGACAGGTAAGATGATATCACCTAAAGTCAAAGATGTTGTAGAAGTTCCCTGTAGGCAGGACTTTTTTTTTTAACTTAATCCACTTTAAAGCACTTAAGAAGAAATTTTTGTTGGGCTCCATATTTCAGATTTAAAAATCATACATTGCAGTGTGCATGTATGATTTTTATTTTATTTTTTTTACGGTCTTTGCATTGCTTTATATTAAAAAATATAAAGCAATTGAAAGGGCAGTAAAAAGGTTGTGAACACTGCAAATGGATCCTGACAATCAGCAGCTTTAGCTCCATTTCCTCCTAAGCTGGTAAATATTGACACCTCTGCTGTGCACCTAGCAGAGATGAAGTGTTTGTCATAAAACTGAGAACGTGCTGAGCCTTGTATCTGAGATGACCACAGACAAGCTGTTGGTAAACTGCACCGACCACTGAAAAAGCATGAATATTTAAACTGTTGGAATATTATTCCCAACATGTATGATTTCATTTCTATAACACTTTTTAAAACTTTTAAGGGCCTAAACCATTTCTTTTGAGTTACAGTACCTTTGAAACTCTTAATACATAAAGATGTGACAGACTTTTTTTTTTTCTTTAGTTAATAAATGAGCCATGTGAGTGGCTTTTTCCCCCTCAGAAATGACAACTCAATTTGACCACTCTCAAAACCCTTAATCAGAATTACTTTGCAGGGCAGGGCGAGTCCTGCTAAATCATTTTTGTTTCAGATATGCACATGTTGTCTTGAGGTGGCTTCCATCACTCTGACTCGTCCTATGAGTTTTGTCTGTTAGCAAAATTAAATATTTTCAATCCCAAATTCATACTCAATATGAATATTATTGACATACACAACATAGAGTTACATGTGGTATATGGTGCATACTTAATAATAAAATTCCCATATCATATGATATCCCAGTTTCAGACTGAAGAAGTCACTTAGCTGAGTGAGATGTTTCTCAATGCTGCATCCAGATGAAATTACCTGGATTACTGAGCAGGCATCAACATTATATCACATGGTGCATGTACACTCACTGGGGTTCACTGTGCTCATAAAACGACAGGCATGGTTAGCAATATTAAGGTGAGCTAAATACACTCAATTGCTGTTATGTGATTGACAGATTATATATTAGCAGCTAAACAGGTGTACTTTATAAAGTGGCAGGTGAGTGGATGTGCACTTGATTATATAACAAAACAACAGAAAAGTTACTTTTTAAAAAAAAAGTAAAAAAATTTCTGCCAAATTGATGTTTTGTCTAACTCCTAAAGTTTATTATTGTTATTATTCTTTTTCTACTATTTCTTTTACAGAGGTGACATGGATGAGGGTCAGGATGAGGCTGCTAAAGCACAGAAAAGAGAAAGACGGACTTCAAGTTCAAAAGCTGAACATACAACTGAGGGTAAAAAAGACAAGAAAACTCGATCTCATAGATCTAAAAGTAAGGAGGAGGATACTGTAGCGAAGGATGAGAAGCATGATAAACAGAAGGCAAAGAAAAAGGATAAATCCCATAGTCGCAGTAAAAGCCGAGAAAAGAAAAGGTCAAAAAGCAGAGAGAAGAGTCACAAGCATAGAAGTGACGAGAGGAGAGGTCGCTCAAGGAGCAAAGATAGAAATGTTCATAAGAAAGAAAAGGAGGCAGAATCTGATCACAGTAAAGACAGAAATAAGGGTCATGAGTCTGACAAAAAGCATAAAGAAGACACAAAAGGTAGAAATGGTGAGAGAACCAGGACAAAGTCCAGAAGTAAAGAGAGAGCTGCCAAAAAGGATGAGCACAGATCAAGCAGCAGAAACAAAGACAGAGGTAGGACTTCAGCATCAAAAGAGAGAGAAGAAAAAAGAGAGAAGGACAGAGAGAAGGACAGAGAGAGGGACAGAGAGAAGGACAGAGAGAGGGACAGAGAGAGGGACAGAGAGAAGGACAGAGAGAGGGACAGAGAGAGGGACAGAGAGAGGGACAGAGAGAGGGACAGAGAGAGGGACAGAGAGAGGGACAGAGAGAGGGACAGAGAGAAGGACAGAGAGAGGGGCAGAGAGCGCAGCAGGAGTCGGGAAAGAAGACACAACAGTGATAGGGAGAGTAAGAGACAAGGAACATCCCGGGATAAAGAACATCGAACAAGAAGCCCAGACAGAAGTAAGGCTAGGGACTCGCACAGAGGCAGGCGCTCGAGAAGCAGGAGTGGCAGGCGAGACCGAAGCAGGGATCGATCCTCTCATAGAAAAGTCAAAGACAGAGAGGCTGCCGGCCAGAGGAGGAGACGCAGTAGCAGCAGCTCTGAGAGTGACAGAGAAGAGAAAAAGAAGAGTCATAGGAGCCCAGATTCTAAAAGAAGAGACAAGTCCAAAGACCGAAGGAGCCCGGCCAGCCAAAGACCAGACAGTACGAAAGGCAAAGATAGAAATGATAGCAAGAGGAATCGGTCGGGGTCTAGCTCCAGCTCTGACAGCAACTAAACGCGCAATGTTCTTATTTTCTACAGCGTATATGTAGTACGCAGCGTCAGCTTTCCATCTACAGTGGGGCACAATCACAGTCCTCATACAGTAAAAAATAAACAGTTCTGCCAAAGTTAACATGACTGTAAAAGGTTCCTCAAAGCTAATTACTTGACTGTTAAATAACTGTGGTATTCAGATAACAGACTGTAGAAAAGACCTTAAATAAAAAGGCTCATACCTGAAGGTGCAAACTGTAGCATCCTCAACCTTTGGCTGAAGTTTGGACTTTATGGGGATTGTGGGTTTGTCCACCACTGAGTGTGTAACACAGTTAACTGGTAGCTGACATTTTGGAGCCATTCTAGAAACAAAGGATTTGTAACTACAAAGTGTGTGTACTGCACAGGCAGGGCTGTAAACGTACCAGGTATTCTTCTAAATTTTACATTATTTAATCGCGTGAAGTCAGATTGGAGGCAAGTTTTCTTTTTGTTGTTGTTGTTTTTCTGAATTTTACATCATGTGGTAAATTCTGTAATTCTGTCTTGACTTAAAATTTTCTCTGATTTTAGTTTGTTAAAAAAAAAAAATTTTAAAGAGGGGGAGAAAAAGATTTTGAAGGTATCCTCGAGTTATTTTAATGTCAATCAGCCTGGAAGAAAACACTCGTGTCTTGCATGCTCATCTTTGTCATTGTGTGTCAGATTATGTACACCCATGATGTTTCTTTTGTTTTGTTTTTTAACCATTTACTGTAATTCTGTTGAAAGAGAAAATGTTAATGCCAAGCTGTTAAGTATAAGATAAAAGCAGTTTGTTTCTGTTCTGTTTGGTTCAAACTGATTTTAAGAACTGCTGGAGTGTTTGAAGAATTAAAAGGCTCTGTTTGATTTTAATTAATTGTTTTTTGTTTTTATTCGTTAAGTGATACCGTTATTACGGAAAAGCAACACTGAATTATTACCTTTTAGTGAGTCATTAGTGGTTGTAATCACTCTGTCATTGCAGTGGAAATCCGTTCCCAGGTTATTTTTAGTTTGGATGAGTCATCTTTCCACCATTTCAAATAACAAATTCTGAGTGATGTGCTTTTACTCCCTTCAAAGCAAGGGAGTATGAATTCTGTTTATCTTAGTCTAGTGTCCAGTTTTCAAGATATCATTTTCAAATTTTGTGTGATTGTTGTTGCCATAACAGCTAAAGCTGATGTAATTTTTTTTCCCTAAAATGTATAATCTTCAACCTTCAATATATAGTAGGCTTTGGGGAACATGAGTACCGAGATTGGCTAAGCACCCTTATTCTTAGCACCCAAGGTTAAAGTTGACCTTAAAAAAACAAATTCTAGAAACCATATCAAGTACTATATAAAAGGGCATACAGAGGGCTGTGTAACACACTTTTTGTATTATAATACAATGCCCCACAACCTCACATTGATACATTCATGCAACATGAAACTTCGAGTATCTTAAAATCTCAAGTTTTATAATTTATATTGCTAAAGTTTGAAGCAGAATTGGCTGAAATTATATGGGTAAAGATTATAAAATGCACTTTTAGTATATAGTGCTTGAAGGTCAAAGTTCAGGATCATACTAATTATGAAAAAGCTTAAGTTTCCTTTGGATCATCTCCAAACTTCAGAGCAATATATTAGTTATCGGGGTGCATAAGCACGTTCCTTGTTTGAGCTCTTTAAAACGTTGTTGTTTAAGTAGAACATGACTTCACAATGACACAAAGATTAATGTACTACACTACATTTCTATATTAACGATGCTGACGTCAGCATAAAGCAGCAATGTTTTAGTGTAGCCCTTTCCCCTCAAGGCAGTGGTCATGTGGTTCCCACAGTTTGTGTCGTGTCATAGTGGGATATGAAAGTACAGCAAGTAGGGCACAAGAGGTTGAGTTACTATAGTTGTGGGAAGTCTGGGGCCTATCTCGGCTGTCATAGAGCAAGACGGGCACACGCTGGACAGATTGTCAGTCCATCACATGGTTACCTGTGCTCAGATGAGCTAGTGGATTCAAGCCAAGGACCTTCTTGCATTGAGACACCAAAGTGAATTACTCTTCTGTTCCTCAATATATTAGTTATATATTAGTTTAACATTGCCATTACATATTCACATTTTAAAAATACAGGACCAACAAAACAGTGGTATGAGAACATATTCATTCCTGATCACTGACTGTAGATAAGTTATTATACTGTTATTGTTTCTGATCTATTTCTGAACTTCAACTCTGCTTGTATTTTGTCAAAAACTAAAGGGGAGCAGTGGCTAACAGCCAGTAAATAACATCATCAGAAGATCAAAATTGACCAATGAAAAAACAAAGAGAATATATTAAACTTGGACAATGAACAAAATTGTCTTTAAAGTTGAGGTTGAGACACAGAAGATTTCTATATTTTGAAATAAGCCATGGCAGTCTCAACCTTGGTAATGATGGCTTTTTACCACTGGTCTCATTGTTTAGTGGATGTTTACCATGACTAAAACCTTCAAAACTTTACGGTTTATTAAATACAACATGGGCTCCCTGGACGCAGGGAGAGTAAGGAGGCACAATCAGTATCAGGATGTTTTTAGCATGTTTGAAAGCAGGTTCAAAAACCTCTGAGCGGATTAACTCTTGAGTTTTTAGTCCCAGAAAACCTGAGTATGTTGTCTCTGAGTTCAGCTCGTAGGCCATCATCAGTGGACCTCCGTTACTAGGATTCACCATGGCAACAGATAAATAAAGATCAGAGCCTCTATTTAAAATCCAGTGGACTAATACGAATCTTAGTGTGGTCTGTGACATTTATATTAAAGAACCGGATGGAAGAAAAGAGCTTTGTCTACTTTGTGATAATCACAGACAGCTTCAAATACACAGTGCAGTTTACACTCATCATGATAATTTGGGACTTTTATTGATTTCTTTGAACTGTTCTTTTTACAGGTTGAAATGATCGTGCAGCACACATCTTTAATAACCTTAAAAAAACAAGAACTGAGTACACAAGTTTGAATTCAATTTAGATTTGTCTAAACCACACAGGGTCAAAATTATACATGCACCCCAGCTAATCTTTCTTAAATGTCCCTTAGCAAGTTGCACCTCAAACAGACCTCAAGCTGCAGCTCTACAAGCTGAAGTTTGTTTAAAATGGTTGGTTTCCTGGCATAAATTTGTTTTTTTAAGCATAGTTCACAGATTTTCAATAGGATTCTGGTCCAGACTTTCAGAAAGCTATCCCAGAAGCTTAATGCCAGCCTGCTTTATTCCTTCCAACACTGGTTTTTATGTGTGTTTGGGATCATTGTCCTGCTGGAACACCTAGTTGTGTCCAAGTTGAAGAATTTGTCAATAATCGTCCTTCATCATTCTATCCACATTGTGCAGTGTACCAGCACCACTGACAGCAAAACAGCCAGAGCACGATGGTACCACTGCCATGCTTGACAACTGGTACAGTGTTCTTAGGTCTGAAAGTTTAATTTTTACTCCTTGAAACATACCTCTTGTCATCTCATTCTTTGTTTCATCTGACTGTAAAACTTTTTTTCTAGAAGGCATTTGGCTTTTCGTGTGGGCAACTGCAAATTTCAGTTCAGTTTGAAGGTGTTGGAGATGTTTGGAGCTTTTTTTCTTGCTTGTCACCCTCTCATTTCACAGGAATGTAAAGCTGTCTTCGATGTGGACATTTCAAGCAGTTTCTAGACATGAGTATTGGTGGTTACTGGGTTGATGCTGAGCATTTTAACAGATTTCATCTAATCTGAGGTAACAGTGTGGTTCTTCACGCAGACCATGGCATTGTGTGCTATATCTGAAGAGCTTGCACTTGCGTACAGTTGTTTGAACTGATGATCCTGGAATCTGCAGTTGTTTAGGAATGGATTGGAGCTCCTTGGACTTGCCATTGTTCTGAGTATTGGTCAATCCAATAAGTGCTGTCAAACAAATCCTTTCTATGTTGGCAAAGAGAAACTTCCAGTTTTAATCAAACATGTTCACTAATGAACGGTCTTGTGAAGTTAAAATACATTGTAGAACCTTCAACAGCACTTATTAAAAGATTTAAGTGATTGTATGTATATACTTGAATCTTCATTTTTTCCCCTGTCCAAATCTGACAGGGACAAAATGCAGGTGACATTAGGGCGTTCGGGATGTGAGACCGAGTGTTTCGGCTGATTCGGGTGTAGGAGGGGTTTGTGAGTTTGTTCATGAAACCTGATAGCAAGCAGGTTAGGTTCACACAGTCTGACTCAGGAACAGTGTTTCCCTCATATCAGAGTTAACAAACTCACACTTACTGAACCTGCTTTCTGGAAGTGCACTCAAACTGGATGTAACCTATCACCATGTGAATCCAAGTCTTCTCTTGGCATCCTGAATATCTACAGCTTGGTGAAGCTTTTTGATGTTCTGGGTGGCCAATGACACGTATTTGGGCATCTGAGCTCCAGTGCGGTCCTGAACAAGGTAACTTGGCCTGACTCCACTAAAAACAGGACCAGACCCACCTCCGATCCCTTCCCTCGCAGCTTTACAAAGTGGAAACACGTTTTGCTGAGCCTCTGCTGCAGCATTGATGATTTGCTGTGAATACTGCTGGAAGCGGTTTTCCTCTTCAGCGATGAGTTCTGCATTCTTCACTTCAAACTCATGTTCCTGTTGTCTCAGCTGCTGAAGTCTGGCACCTTTTTCAGCCTGTATTTGCAAGGCAAAGGCAAACGAGTTTCAGTGAAGAAGGTGCAAAGTTTCTGATTAAAACTTAAGTTTTGGCCGACATTACCATTTGCGCAGCATTGAAGTCTTGCACCTCTCTTTCTTCTTCTCTGATTTTCTTAACCTTTAGTTGCTGCTTCTCAGTAAATATTCTGTCAGCCTCTTTCTTGGCCTGCAGTGCTTCTTGGGCCTTCTTCCTCTCTATTTTGTCCTTCTCCTCCTTCTCTTGTCTCTGGTAAAACAGTTTGCATTACAGACATGATTAAATTTTGTCAGCAACAATGTGGATTTCTCTACACAGAAAAGACACATTGGAGGATATATATACACTGTGATGGTATATTGAAATAAATAGAGCTTGTGTACCACTTTGGAATATTTAAACATCTGCAACTCAGGGATCTTCTAACCCTAACCCATGTAGTTTACAAGCACCCAAAGCTGTTGAGCTCATAAATAAAGCTCTTAAGAAGACATGGGAAAGTGATTTAAGTCTGAAACAGGATGAAAAAGAATGGAAAATAATGTGTACGAGCAGTAAAAGGTATTTAAGGTACGACTTATTCAATTTAAGATCATGCATTGCCTTACTTTCTGTATACTGTTGAATGCCATTATAAATGTGTCCATTAAAAATAAAGAATGCATTTACAACGAGACATTTATGTGATGAGATGTGTTGGGGCAGGAGAGAGGATTGCGGTTTTTTTCTTGTAAGTTTAAATAAAAACTGTTAATTAGGGGAAAAAAATGGCACGACATTAAGAAAAATTGGACTTAGAGGAAACACACTGGATGTTTCATGCTCGGTTTGAGATACCATTAGCTCTCTGTGTACACTGATGGACTTCAACATTGCAGCTTTCTTCTCATCCTCCTCCAGTTGCTGCTGCGCCTGTTTTGCCTCGCTCTCTGCGACAGCCTTTGCGATTTTCTGCTCCTCGCTGACAGCTTGCTCCTGCTGTGTGACCGTCAGTTTGTTTATGATCCTGTCTCTACGTGTCTGGGCCTCTCTAGAGAAGAAAATGCATACGAGTATCCATTATATTTAAGAAGATGTAGCACTGGAGATACTTTGATCCAGAGCTATTTATTGATATATACTGTTTTACTCTGTCTTACCTAAGCAGCTCTTTTTCTTTTTCTTTGCGTAACTTGATGATTTTTTGCTTAGTAGAGAGAAACAGTTTCCTTTGCTCCTCTTCAGCTTCCTGTTTCTGAGCATCCGTGGCTCTTACGAGGTCTCTGTTGGTGATATGCTCCTGTAAAATGCATTAAATAAACTTAATGTCCAGTGAACTAAATACTAGATAAGATTCAGATATGAGCCTACCTGGCAAGCTTGCATGAGGCTTCTTTTCTGATTTGCTTGTCTTTCTGCCTCCATCCTTCGCTCCAGCTGATGCAGCGCTTGGAGACGCTGGATTTCGTCTCCATCCTTCTTGCTCTCCAGCTTCTGTCGCTCTCTCAACAGCTCATTTTCTTTTATTCTGAGGAAAAGTAATCATATAATTGTCATTGTCCTGGGGTTGTGGTGTTTTGGGGATTTAAAATTCTTAACACATACAGCTGGAGCCTGATTGTTAGGTCTTACTGGTTTCTCAGGTCTTCTACAGCAACCTGTCTCACAAGCTTCCTCTGCATTGCCTTCTCCTGCTCCTGTTTCGAGGCTTCATCCTCTCTAGTCTGTACCATATGCAGAAATGCCTTGTCCACATCTATATTGGCACTCTTTCTTCTTTGTTTAAGCTCAATCTGAGCATCCCTCTCCTTCAGCACCTCTGTCAGCAGGAGTGCACTCTGTGGAGGAAGTGTTAATCATTTGTTAGGTGAAATTGTGCAGTTTTATACACAAGTGGCATAATAATGCACAAGCGAGACTAACATGTAGTCCTTTGACTCTGTCGGTTTGACAGTAGAGCTGAGTCTTGGCTTTTTCAATAATCTCCTTCCGCCTCTGCTCCTGGTATTTAGCTTCTTCTAAATCAGCCAGTCTCATTTGCTCCTCCTCAATTTCCTTTCGAATCTTCTTTTCCTGCAGCCTTTTCAGCCTTTGTCCCTGTGACAAGACATAAGTGTACGTAAGATGCAGTGTGTTTTTGTCTTTGTGTTCCAGCTCTTTTCAACCTAGCAAGTGCACATGACTTTATTAGTATAAATCTAATCTTAGGAAATGTCTCTCAACATGGAACTTACATGGAGGGTATCAGGCCAAAGTTTCACCACCTCCTGTGACTGCAGGTGTAGGTTCTCTCGCTGTTTAGCTGCCTCTCTTATTCTCTTCTCTTCTTTATTAACCCCACACAGTTCATCTTGAATCCTCAGCCATTCAGTCTTACGTAAGACAGTAACATGTCGGAGGTCTGGTGGCTGCATAGGTCTAATGGCTTCATCTGCTGACACATTAATAAAGAAATTACCACTGGAACATGTGCTACAGCAACCACTAATCACACCAAGGTTCCTACTACGTCCCTAGAAGATATTATACTCATATAGAGAAAAAACCACAACACCCCACTTGTAAAATAACTGACTTTCATAGTTGTACTTCTTGGTTGAAGTGAAGTGAAGCAGGATCTTGGAAAGACTTTCAAAATTTAAAATCAAAAGCACTTATAGGCTAATAGCCTCGACAAACAAATAGCTTAAATAAATGAGCATTACATTCGGCTCCATCTAGAGTTTTTGGTTCAATAATGGCTTAAAACGGCTCTGGTAGCAAAGGTTAACTATATAACTACACATAATAAACTTTTAAATATTTGTTTGGCTCTCACCATTCTTACTAGCTCCTCTACGACGGCCGTACAGAACCACCGCTGCCATTCCTATCGGATGGAGTGGCTACTATTATAGAAAATAATGTCAAACACAAAAAACAAAGTAAAGGTTCTCTTTTATTTTATTATAGTTGAAAGCTGGCGTTCGTCAGACTGCCCGCTCTACGTAGCCTGAGTTTGTTGCGTCGTATCCAGGCAATGACGGAACCAATCAGAATCATCCTCTGAATACTGATAGGCAGAGCCCTCGGAGGGTCAGCGGGGCTCAGGAAGTGATTAGCCGGAACACCGGCATGTGAACACAGAGAGAAAGCTCTGTTTTTCTCAAATTAGTAGGCAATAAATCCATTGATCTACAACAGTATTTTATACCGCAGTCAAGTGTATATATACACACTCGTATACACTCCTGGCAATTTCAGATTAAGTCATTTTGTTGTCTTTACTCTTGTTTAAGATCTTGGTCTATGAAATCCATTGTAAAATCTGGTCCTTTAGGCATATGCAGCTGTGTAATCATGACAGATGTGCTAAATTTACTGAGCCAGCAGTGAAACATGGCCTGTCATGTGCTGCCTAATGAGTCAGGTGATGAACAGTGTCTGTTGAATTAAGACTCGCCTGACCTGACTTACTGTTAAATGGGGAGAGTTATGGACCAATTTGATCTTTAGGTGATCACATCTCTCAGATCCTTTACTTTGCTACTTATGTTTCAGCTGTTATAGTTTATACTCAGTTATTTGATAGAGTTTTGAAGGTTATTCTGAACTGTGTTTCATACAAGGCTATGCTGGTAAACTCTGAGAAACAAAATATGGATCTAGAAATAAGCATAATCAACACCTCATGATTAGAATTTGTTTTCAATTTGTAGCAGAGTTTCACTGAACGTCGGAGACAGGCTAAGAATAATATTTTTCTACTGTTTGTACTTAGTAAAGGTAAAGTACTTCATAGTACTAACAAACTAAAGATGTATCCCTTTCCAGCTATGAATGCAGTTTATGTGTTCACTTTTATTTGCAATCTTTCAGTTTCATTTTTTCTAATTTGTACAGCATACAATTCATATATTATCCCTGGTATAACTAAAAACTATGCATCGTTTAGAGTCTCGAGTTAGGGATTGGTGTATGGATAAGCTACACTGAGTAACCTTAATATCATCTGATAGTTGCTATACTGCTTGTATTACATTTAATAAGCCATTGCTGCTCTATTGAACTTACAATATTTTACCTTTTTATATATTATTTTTTATTTCAGTTTACACTCATTTCCCTTCAGTATATGTATCTGTTTAGATTAGTTTGATACTTATTGATATATTTTTGTCCTATTCTGTTTTATTCAGCAACATATCATTCTACTTATTGGCACTATTTCTTATATGTATTGTGTGTTTGTCTTAGTTTTTAACTGCTCTAACAAAAGCATTTTCCATCTTTGCCATAAAGGAAATATATCCTATCCCATCATATAAAATAAAATCTAGCAATCAGTTAAAGAAAATCTAAAGTTGACAAATAAAAGTATGTACAAAATAAAACACCCTTTCCAAATAAAATCCAAGTCAAGACAAATTTTTAAATGAGGATTTAATTTATCAAGGGAAAAAAGTTTACAAGCCTGGCCCTATATGAAAAGGAAAAATGAATTAACTGTGATAAACCATTGATTTTGGAAAGTTAAGCTTCATTAGCTAATACGAAGCCTTATTGCTGCCAGACTTGTTGAATCCAGAAATCACTTAAATAGAACCTGTCTGACAACGTGAAGAAGGCTAAAAGCTCTCAAAATCTAAAGAAACAGCTGAGAAACAAAGTCATTGACATCTATCCGTCTGAAAATGGAAATGAAAATTACTCCAAATGACTGCGTTCTGCTTTTTCAGGTGCTTCCATGACATGACTCCAGGGGGACATAAAATAACTTAACTGCAGGCCTCACCTGCCTCAGTTAAAGTCGGCATTCTTTATTTAATAATAAGAAAGAGACTGGGTAAAAAATATCATCCATGGGAGAACTCCAAAGAGAAACTCACAGCTGAGCAAAAAGAACACAAAGGCTCATCTCACATTCACCAAAAGAAACCTTATATAATATGAGTTTAATTTATATGAAGCTTTGAGTCCCGTTAAATCTGACATAAAACTAATACAGCATTTCATTTAAAAACAAAACAAAATATCACATCAGCATGGTGGTGGTAGTGTGATAGCCTGTGGCAGGACAGTGATATGAAGCACACCAGCAAGTCCACTACTGAATGTCCCCAAAAAATAAAAGCAAGGTTAGATGGAAGATTGAGATGCTTTGACCTGACCTTAAACTGGCTATTCACACCAAACGTCTCCCACTGTGGCTCAGTTAAAGCATTTCTGCAAAGAAGAGTGGGCCAAAATTCCTCCATGTGAAATGTGAAAGACTCATTGCCAGTTATCACAAAAGCTTGATCGCAGTTCTTGCTGCAGAAGTGGCACAAGTAGTTATCAGGTTTAGGAATAGCTTTTTTTCACTTAATAATTTGAATTATGGTTTAAAAACTGCTTTTTGTATTTACATGTATGTGTGACAAATGTGCAAAATAATAAATAACGCTGATCCATTTTAACAGGAGGCTGTTGCTAACCTTGAACCAGCACTACGTGTAGTCTTACAAACCAAAAGCCAGTATTAGCCTCAGTTAGAGTACTTCTGCACTTTTATTTTGAATGCAGGCCATTTCCAGGATTTCCAGTATGCATTGTTCGGATTTGACTTTCTATGCTTTGAGAGCTGCAGGCGGATCCACGTAGAAAGGGGGCGTCTTAAATCAGAGACGACCATTCAAAACCGGCAGAAGGAAAAAAAAAGAAAAAAGAAGCAACTCCCCGATCCATCCATCCATCTCTTCTCCCAGATCACTCAGCACCCACCGGTGGCCCACCAACGAGCGACCCGCAGAGAAAACACCAAGATGGCCCCGATCTCCATCAAAACCGTGCTGATTAGTGAAAGTGTCGACCCTCGCTGCAAGGCGATTCTGGAGGAAAATGGCATCCGAGTCACGGAGAAGCAGAACATGACTAAGGATGAATTAATCGCGGAGATAAAGGTAGTAATGGCACTCTGCGTTATATTGCGTGGTTTCTTCACATGCACCCGCTGTCGGGTTTATTTTTTTCTTCCTACCAAGCAGGTTTCTATAAAGTTTAGTCTAAAGCCGCTTTCGCTCTAATGGGTGCGCATGTGCCCCTGCACGCCTAAAAAAGTTTTTGCGGACTAGCAGCCGGCATTTTATTCCGTAACACAATTCAACCTGACACGTGTAATTAAATGATCCCGACAGCCAGTTAAAAACTGATTTATTCGGTTAGTACCGCCCATTGTGAAGCTGATGCAACTCATTCGTGGTGTTGTGACTATTGCCGCACGGTCAGACCTCCTATCTGCTGCAAGTGCATCGGGCGGCCATTGATTCCACTTCTACCCCCAACCCAAACTACTCCATCAATCCCACATTTTCTCCACAGAGCCAATGTGTGTATGTCTAAGAATATTTGAACAAATTCAATTTGTCAGATTAGAAATAATGAGCTGTTCTCATATAAGCTGAATGGACTGTACAGGGCTGGCTCTAAAACTTCTGGTGCCCTAAATGACATGAGGCCCCTGCAGGGGTGTCTTAACATTATTGTACACCCTGGGGCTGTGAGCCTTTTGTAGCCCCCATAGTCCAAAATGTATTTATTTGTAAAAATTTATTTTAGCCTATTCTCAATAAACATTTCAATGTTGAATGACCATTGGATGGCTGTTTCTCAGCATCTAGAATATACACCACAAGGGTAACTCAAAGTGTTCATCTCTCACACTGAGCTAACTGATCTAATAACTGGCTGCAACACAGGCTAATAAATCAACATGCAACAAATGGGATAGAATTTACATGAAGATCAACATAAGCGGCTTAAAAGTGTCCTTTATAGTTAATAGGAATAACATTTGGTAATAGTAGTGTGTGTGTGTGTGTGTGTGTGTACACGAACCAGATGTTGTTTGGCACTCTGCTGACAACTATTTAGCAACGTTATCAGTCAGATGTCATTTTGCAGCATGATCAGTTTTGAATGCTGCAGTTTCAGCCATTAAAAAAAAAATCTTTAAGATCTTTGTTTTTTTGTTTGTTTGGGGTTTTTTTTAGCTTTTTAATCTGTATTTAGACAGGAAAGTGGAAAGAAGAGAGGGAAATCTGAGAGCAGGAAAAAGACACACAGTGAATGGTCTTGAAGCAGATTCAAACCCAGAACTCGGCACCTGAAACAACACCTGCAGATATAAAATCACATTTTATTGTGGAAAAAAGTTATTTGCATGGTTAACAGGTGTCCCCCTGGCAATGGGAAACTATAGAAGTCCATGTTACATTGTAACAGGGGAAAAAACTCCACTATAACCTGTCTTGTAACATTTCTGGTTGAACAGAGGTAAATCATTTGGCATAAAACAGGCCAAAGATCAGTGTTAGAAATGAGGAAATAATGAGAATTATTTAGTAAGTATATCATATCCTGGCATAGGATTTTTGACTGGTTCACAGTTTTTATGCTGCTCAAAATAACTGACACCCATTGACTCTGTGTGAACTATTGGGTGTATTTAAAACAGCTCTGCTTCTTTCTGAATCTCAGGACTATGATGGCCTCGTGGTTAGATCTGCAACCAAGGTAACAGCTGATGTTATCAGTGCTGCTAATAATCTCCAAATTATTGGAAGAGCTGGGACCGGTGTGGACAATGTAGATGTTCCTGCCGCTACCAAAAAGGGCATTATTGTCATGAAGTAAGCCTCCAGTTTAAATGCAGATTTTCTTCACTGTGCAGTTCCAGTATACCACTGACTTTACTTTATAACTGTGTTTTTCTGCAGCACGCCGAGTGGCAACACGATCAGTGCTGCTGAGCTGACGTGTGCTCTGCTCATGAGCCTCTCAAGGCAAGACGAGTCATGTCATTTCTGAACAATTGCCGAGAAGCTCTGTAGTTGTAATTGAAGTGCAGTAATATTCGATTATTATGTTGATCTGTTTTCAGAAATGTGCCACAAGCAGCGATGTCAATGAAGCAAGGAAACTGGGATCGCAAGAAGGTAAAAGCATTTTCGCTTGCTCTCCAGTGTGCTGTTTGAACGGCTGTTTGCACTGGGAGCATCAAGCCATTACTGTTGCATGGTTGGCTCCATTGTCCACTCAGTTGTGAATAATCAGATGGGACACTTGGATCTGTGTACTTTGAGATTTTTGGAGGTGGGTCATTGTTTTGCTTCCGATTTTTCAGTTCATGGGCGCAGAGCTGTACAGCAAAGTACTCGGAATAGTCGGACTTGGAAGAATAGGAAAGGAGGTCGCCTCGAGGATGCAGTCATTTGGCATGAGGGTCAGCATATGATATCTGCTCACAGTTACTGTGATATTTAAAATAAACAGGCATAAAAAGATGACAGGTTGTTTTCTCCTTAACAGACTATTGGCTATGATCCAATCACTCCTCCAGAGGTGTCAGCCAGCTGGGGAGTGGAACAGATGTCTCTGGAGCAGCTCTGGCCCCAGTGTGACTACATCACTGTCCACACTCCCCTGTTGCCCTCTACTGTCGGTGAGCTAAACACCAATCATATGTCGGTCGATTATAACGGTGGCGCAAAGTCCATCAGCAAGATGTGGAATTTCTCTTTGATGTTCCCAAGGTCTGCTTAACGATGAAAGCTTTGCCAAGTGCAAGAAAGGCGTGAAGGTTGTGAACTGTGCAAGAGGGGGCATCATCGATGAGGAGGCTCTGCTCAGAGCCTTGGAGTCTGGACAGTGTGGAGGAGCAGGCCTTGACGTCTTTGTGGAGGTTTTTCTTTTTGTCAAATTGATTGATTGACTTTATTTTTATTAAATAAAGAGATGTTGTTGCTTAAATTTCACATTGTCTTTATGTTTTTGGCTACAGGAGCCACCTAAGAACCACTCACTGGTGGAGCATCCCAATGTCATCAGCTGCCCTCACCTGGGAGCCAGTACGAAGGAGGCTCAGGCTCGCTGTGGGGAGGACATTGCCCTGCAGATCGTGGACATGGTGAAGGGAAAGAACCTGGTCGGAGCAGTAAGTCCTACATGCTCGTCTTAATACTGTGTTTAAAAAATAACTCCTCAGACCAGAGTTATAAATTTGCTAAAGGGCTACTGAAGTGATTGTTTGGCGGATTTGTGTAAAATGAATCGCTAAAGAAGCCTAAATATTCTCGAGCTTCAAAAGCATCACTATCAACAAATCAGACTTCATACCCACAGTTATCTGTACAGGAAGTAGTGGACTGTTTTACAGACTGTCGTGCAGCAGGTCAGAAGAAAACAGGAACCTAATGGATATCACAGCAGTGGTTATTAGCTTTCTTTGTCAAGCCAGGCTTTCTGCTTCAGGTTCTGTCCACACTTGCCATAAAGTGGGAATTTGATGCATCATTTCACTTTTCATCTGCACCAAATGGACAGCAGAATATGTCAAGTATTATCAGATAAGCAGATGATTATAAAGCTGTGAAGAATATAAAAAATAAAACTGCAGCGCTGTTTCTGGAAATAAGACAAGCGAGCAATGCTCGCAGAAAACCGTCAGTCTCAGGAATTTGTGAGTTAAATTTTTCTTTATTTCTTTTACTCCATGTGCCGTCAGTGCTGCAGTTTATCTTGAATATGACAGCTGCACATTGGACATCTGGAGCTTTAAAACTGATATATTTTATTGTTTGTTTAGTACAAAAAACATAAAGCAAACAGTGGTGATACATACAAAGAAACAGAGACTGAGCAGGAAACAGTATCAGTAGATAATCCAGTTTGATCACATTTGGAGGGTGTTGGTAAAAAAAATTATAAAAAAAACAACCCTCAACTAAAATAAATAATTATAACCTTTTTTTTTTTTTTTAAAGAAAAAAGAATGATTTTGTAACAGATTTTAAACTGTTCTCCTTATGCAGGTAAATGCTCAGGTCTTGGCTAGCACGTTCTCCCAGGAGTCGCAGCAACTGATTAAACTCGGAGAAGCCGTTGGATCTGTTCTTCAGTCTTTCAGCGCGTCTAAGAAACCATTCAGTCACGTTCAAATTACTACACAAGGTAACATTTCTGGTTTAACCAGTTTCCTGTAACCAAGCGACCTCAAGGAGAGTTCATCTCATAGGAAGGAAAAATACTAGGAAGCAGTTTATCCTCCCTCTGCTGGTGTCACAGTGAAACTGTCCAATCAGTCGTGTGGGCTTATAAACTATTATAGGAATATAATTTCTGTGTAATTTCTTTTGTCTTTTTTTTTCTAAAACAGTTTTACTTTAAAATATTTTGCCCGTAATTAAAAGCTTTTTGCACTCTGCTCGACAAACCAGGGGATTGCATGAAGTCCTCCACTGGTTACATGACTTCAGCTGTGCTGGTGGGTTTACTCAATCATGAATCAGGATGTTGCCCGAACCTCATCAACGCGCTGAGCTTAGCTAAGGAAACTGGAATCACGGTACACCGTCGATTTATTCAGGCAAATAAAACATGAGAAAAACAAGTGGAATATATGTCAAATAAATCTTTTTCTTTTATCTCAACTTCTTCAGGTTTACCAGGCCCACTGTGCATCTGCCGGGGCCACTGAAGGCGTGTGTAAGGTGGAGATTGCGGCCAATGGCTGCAGCTACAAAGCCAGCGGTTCAGTTCAAGGTGGAGCGCCTGTCCTCCTGGAGCTGTGCAACAGCGTGTTCAGACAGCCCATCTCTCTCACTGGAAATCTGCTGTTCTTTAAGGCCCCTGCGAATCCTCAACTCCTGTCCTCACTGGCTGGTAAGAAAATGTAGACATCAAAACTATAATCTGTGAATATAAAAGATTTCACTGTACACAAATGGCCTCCACAGTCATCAAATCTCAGAGCAGCTTTGGGACATGGTGGAAGCACAGATGTGCTGCCAACAAATCTGTAGCAACTGTGCAATTCTATCATATCAATACTGGTTTGTTTCAGCACCTGTTTGAATCCAAGCAACAAAGTATTAAGCGAGAGAAAAAGCAGGTCCAACCCAGTAGTGCAATAGAGTTGCCACCTGCTGGATAATAGATAGAATGCACAAACTCTCCCTCATTGTATATTCAAATGTATATTCAACATTCACAATCAGTAACTGAGAAAAGTTTCTTTTCAGTCTTTTACGAATTAATTTATGACTTCCATTAGTTCCATCAGTTTTGGAGGCTAAGGCAGTAACCTTAAACACAATATAAAGAGTCAAAATTGTTTCTCACTTCAGAACAATTAAATGGAAAGTTTAGGTTGGTGGTAGATAGTTTGCTTGTCTGTTAAAATGTGTGTCTGAAAACAAAGCATGCATTCTTGTTGTTTTTCCTCAACTGCTTCTTTACGCACATTTGTTTTTGAGTTTGAATTTAGATGAAAGCTGGCCCTGAGTTGTGAGAACTAAATTGTAACCTTCACCATGTTTCTTTTCTTTCCATTCACACCTATTTTCTCTCTTCAATTGTTCTTTGTTTAGGAGTGTTGGCCACAGAGGGAGTGGAGATTGAGTCTTTCAGTGCTCCTGCAGACCGCTCTGGGGATCTGTGGTATTGTGTGGGGGTGTCCTCTCTCTTGAGAGATCTCAGTGCCTTGAACTCCGTGGTGAAGGATGCAGCGCAGCTCAGCTTTTAAATGACAGCACAAAGCACTTACAGAGGCACTGAATAGCATTCAGGATGTGAGATCTGTAACATTTTCAGGAGCGTCTAATATAAATGATCCGGTCTTTGTGTTTACAGCTAACAACTTGTTCAGAAGTTGCAGTTTAAAACCTGCATTTTATAACATTCCAGTGTTTAGATGTTTTTATTAACTTATAGAAGTAGAAATTAAATAAAAATGTTCGTTGTACGCTGCTCAGTTTGTTGTATGATCCTTTTAAAGAAGACTTTCTAATTTGAACGCCTTATATTTTAATATTTTAAAAATACTTCACTACACAGCTCGAGTTCAGTACGACAGCCCTTCAATAATTCCTCTATTAAAATGTTCAATATGTGATTTGTGTTGGTTCTATGGGGTTTTTTTTGCCCCACTGTTATTAATATTTGGTAAGATTACACAGTAAAGGGCTGCACAACACATCCCAGAGCTAGTGGCAGAAAGCTGCTTTGTAGGTTGTAGCAAGCAAGCAACAACACAACTTTTTTTCACATGTAAATCTGTTCCTGTGGCATCATGGAAATCTCACTCACTTTAGATCATCTCATCTCACTACTTTCCACTTCTAAATAAGAATACATTTCAGCTCATTGTCTCAAAACAGAGTAGCCAGAAATAGGCATTTACTTTCTGTAGACCTTCAGAAAATATGAGTCCTACCACATGCAGTGCATATGCTCAGTTCTCTGAATCCTTAAGCAAAGATATATTTTACTCCATCCTCCCAGAAAACCACAGTGGATGCCACAGTAGTGTATTTTTCAACAATAAATAAATAAAGAGATTAAATAATGGAATCTGTGGAATCGTTGCATGAAAAACTAAATTCAATCTGTGTCCGCTGCCTAATCAGTCATGCAGTTAGTCCAGCCTACACAGCAATCTATTTAATCCACAGCAAAGCGCTATGGCTTTTGGTAAATGTCAGATACAACAGTCCTTCTTCTACATCCATATATTGGATGATGGATTTGAAACAAGCATTTCACATTTGGATTGTTCACTCTTTAACGACCTGTTGTCACTGATTTTCAGTAAAGTTGTTGTGTAATTTTGTATACCTCAGGCTTTTCTTCCTCATTTCCCTTCCTTAAGAACGACTTCTTGACAGCCACCTTGAGACGATTTCTAATGTCACCAGCAGATGGATAAACTTTAGGACCTAAAGCATCTCTCAGGTCCTGTGTCAGGTCTTTGCTGTTTTTCCCCCCTTCTTTCTTAAGAACGTGACTTTTAGATACTGTTCGTCTGCTGAACACAGTTTGATTTTTTTAGGCCTGCAAGCTTTTGTTTGTCCTTTGCTTGTCCAGTTTCTTAATTTTTAATAAGGACACAGTGAATGGCATGCTGCCATATGCCATTTTTTTTGTCTAATAGCTCTTTAGAAATCATGCTGTTGTTGCAATGCCTGTCAAACTGTGATGGAATTTTTCATAGATTCAACTAAAGGAACAAATTAGGTGTTTGTACGATAAAGTGGCTAAAGATACAATTTATAATTGGTTCTTTGCTAAGTTGTCTGTTATGTGTAGACACAACACTGGTTCATCCCTTGATTAAGATGGCTTTTTATGCTTGAATGATTCATATATCAATGTTAAAGTGCTTAAAAAAACAAAACAGAAAATCTCTATGAAAATGGTGAGGTACAAGAGCTGGACTGAAAATAACTGAAAAAGCAGCCAATGTGCAAAGGGCCTTCAGAAAGCCCAGAGAGCTATCCCCTAAGACCACCTGAAACAAAATTACAAGTCTGGCTCATTGGAAGCAAACTATAAAGAAGTTAGCTCAAGTTTTTTTGCACGTTAATATAAAATTAAACAATTTCACCCGTTCACACAGAATTACTACTGTGTTACATAAAACCGGTTATGATGTTGTAACAAGAGACAAAGTTCGATTCATTTTGAAAGTTTAATTAGATATTTTACCTCAGTTGGCTGTTTTATCAACGTCATTCGTTTGATTTATAAGTTAAATGTTCAGAAAATACTGAATGGGACCGTCGCAGTGCTCATTTTA